>NC_091460.1:19629600-19974600 GCF_027789765.1 Dendropsophus ebraccatus | reverse complement strand
CTTCTCCCCCTCCTCTCCCTCCTCTCCCTCAGCACTGACCTTCTCCCCCTCCTCTCCCTCAGCACTGACCTTCTCTCCCTCCTCTCCCTCAGCACTGACCTTCTCTCCCTCCTCTCCCTCAGCACTGACCTTCTCCCCCTCCTCTTCCTCCCCTTCCCTCAGCACTGACCTTCTCCCCCTCCTCTTCCTCCTCTCCCTCAGCACTGACCTTCTCCCCCTCCTCTTCCTCCTCTCCCTCAGCACTGACCTTCTCCCCCTCCTCTTCCTCCCCTTCCCTCAGCACTGACCTTCTCCCCCTCCTCTCCCTCCTCTCCCTCACCTTCCCCGGCCCGTCCGCCCGTGCTCGGCTACACTCCTGCAGTTCCGCCGCTCTCCGCCAGGTGGCGCCCGCGCAGCGCCCGCCGCCCCCGTCCATCTAATTGGGTTCCCCTGATTAGAATGAGTGGAGCCAGGTGCCCCGGGGCAGGAGCTGGTACAGATTTGGGGATTATATGTGAATTAGAGGAATATAAAGACGATTGGCACCTAGGACAATGGCCATGAATAAATGAGCTGGATCAAAGAGAAGCGGGGAGGCCAACTGGCAAGTTCAGCCTTAACCCCTCCCTGGCCAGAGGGGCTGCAGTCTGCATCAGGGGCAATGCTCTGCAGACCCCCAGCTCCCCATCAAGGGGTTAAGACTCCACTTCAAAGCCTGGCTGCGATCCCTCCTATTCAGAGCAAGGGCTGAGAAGACAATGGGGCATTGTCACCCGGCAAATAAACAGATTGACACCCGGTTCTGGGCACTGGTGACGTCACAGCCCTAGGATCCCACTGGCCTTTGTCTGGTCACGTGGTGGGGACATTATACTGTTATTCCTACTATTTCCCCCCCCCATAAATTAGGGTAATTTTTATTTTTTGTAAAGTTTTTGTCGAGTCCATAGAGCAGGAGTGGGTGGTGGGTGCTGGGTGGGGGTCCTGCAGCATATGGTGAGGGGGACCACCACACATTACAGGGCAGATCACTCACTTTGATCATCTTTTAGCACCTCAGACTTTTGATCCTTCTCATTATTTGCACCAACTGCTTCGTGAAGGTGGGATGTGCCATCTGCAGGGCTGGGGCCATGGGGGGAGGGGGTGGGGGGCTGCAGGTGGGCCCTGGAGCTCTCCCAGAGTCTGATGGGAGGGGGTGAGGGTCAGCAGCAGCAGAACACAGGGCCAGGGACGGGGTCATTACTATATCTCATACATAGACCAGGGGGTTACACTCAGCTGTGGTGGGAGAGGATGCTGTGCAGCTCCAGGTTATAGGAGATAGATAGATAGATAGATAGATAGATAGATAGATAGATAGATAGATAGATAGATAGATAGGAAATAGATAGATAGATAGATAGATAGATAGATAGATAGGAGATAGATAGATAGATAGATAGATAGATAGGAGATAGATAGATAGATAGATAGATAGATAGATAGGAGATAGATAGATAGATAGATAGATAGATAGGAGATAGATAGATAGATAGATAGATAAATAGATAGATAGATAGATAGATAGATAGGAGATAGATAGATAGATAGATAGATAGATAGGAGATAGATAGATAGATAAATAGATAGATAGATAGATAGGAGATAGATAGATAGGAGATAGATAGATAGATAGATAGATAGATAGATAGATAGGAGATAGATAGATAATAGATAGATAGATAGGATATAGATAGATAGATAGATAGATGATAGATAGGAGATAGATAGATAGATAGATAGATAGATAGATAGGAGATAGATAGATAATAGATAGATAGATAGAAGATAGATAGATAGATAGATAGATAATAGATAGATAGATAGATAGATAGATAGATAGGAGATAGATAGATAGATAGGAGATAGATAGATAAGAGATAGATAGATAGATAGATAGATAGATAGATAGATAGGAGATAGATAGATAGATAGATAGATAGGAGATAGATAGATATGAGATAGATAGATAGATAGATAGATAGATAGATAGGAGATAGATAGATAGGAGATAGATAGATAGATAGATAGATAGATAGGAGATAGATAGATAGATAGATAGATAGATAGATAGATAATAGATAGATAGATAGATAGATAGGAGATAGATAGATAGATAGATAGATAGATAGGAGACAGATAGAGAGATAGATAGATAGAGAGATAGATAGATAGATAGATAGATAGATGATAGATAGGAGATAGATAGTAGATAGATAGATAGATAGATAGCCATAGAAGATAGATAGATAGATAGATAGATAGGAGATAGATAGATAGATAGGAGATAGATAGATAGATAGATAGATAGATAGATAGATAGATAGATGATAGATAGGAGATAGATAGTAGATAGATAGATAGATAGATAGATAGCCATAGAAGATAGATAGATAGATAGATAGATAGGAGATAGATAGGAGAGAGATAGATAGATAGATAGATAGATAGATAGGAGATAGATAGATAGATAGATAGATAGGAGAGAGATAGATAGATAGGAGATAGATAGATAGATAGATAGATAGATAGATAGATAGGAGATAGATAGATAGATAGGAGATAGATAGGAGATAGATAGATAGATAGATAGATAGATAGATAGGAGATAGATAGATAGGAGATAGATAGATAGATAGATAGATAGATAGGAGATAGATAGATAGATAGATAGATAGGAGATAGATGGATATATAGATAGATAGATAGGAGATAGATAGATAGATAGATAGATAGGAGATAGATAGATAGATAGATAGATAGATAGATAGATAGATAGATAAAATAGATGATGGAAGGGTGTGGTATCCCTGACTCCTATCCAGGTACCATAATGTGGGGCTCTGGGCCCCTGTTTTCATGTGATGTTGGGCCCCTCCTCCTCTTCCTCCTCCTCTGTAACATCCAGCGCTCAGTAACAGAGGGATTCCTGTAGTTGTGGCCAGGACACACTAGAGGGCGCTCTCTCCAAGTTAGACTAGATGTGGGTGGCATGATCTGTCTAGGAGGCAGCCTGTAGTACATAGATAGGCATATATAACTATTCTGTGATATCATAGGCTTACATAAACTACATGGAGTCACACATGATAGGCTTGGATACACTTCACAGTATTACATATGCTAGGCTTAGATACAATAGACAGGAATGCCTATAATGGGTGTAGGTACATTAGCCAGTGTTACATAGGATAGGTTTAGATACACTAAACATCACTACATTTTATAGGCTTAGATACTCTGGATACTGTCTAGGTGAGGTTTTTTTTATCTGCCTTGCACAGGGGTGGGGGAGAGGAGAAGGGGCCATCTATAAGGGGGGGGGGGGGGAGGAGAAGGGGCCATCTATAAGGGGGTGAGAGGAGAAGGGGCCATCTATAAGGGGAGGGGGGGAGAGGAGAAGGGGCCATCTATAAGGGGAGGGGGGAGAGGAGAAGGGGCTATCTATAAGGGGAGAGGGAGAGGAGAAGGGGCCATCTATAAGGGGGTGAGAGGAGAAGGGGCCATCTATAAGGGGAGGGGGGAGAGGAGAAGGGGCCATCTATAAGGGGAGGGGGGAGAGGAGAAGGGGCTATCTATAAGGGGAGAGGGAGAGGAGAAGGGGCCATCTATAAGGGGGTGAGAGGAGAAGGGGCCATCTATAAGGGGGGGGAGAGGAGAAGGGGCCATCTATAAGGGGAGGGGGAGAGGAGAAGAGGCTATCTATAAGGGGAGAGGGAGAGGAGAAGGGGCCATCTATAAGGGGGTGAGAGGAGAAGGGGCCATCTATAAGGGGGGGAGAGGAGAAGGGGCCATCTATAAGGGGAGTAGGGAGAGGAGAAGGGGCCATCTATAAGGGGGTGAGAGGAGAAGGGGCCATCTATAAGGGGAGGGGGGAGAGGAGAAGGGGCCATCTATAAGGGGAGGGGGAGAGGAGAAGGGGCCATCTATAAGGGGGTGAGAGGAGAAGAGGTCATCTATAAGGGGGGAGAGGAGAAGGGGCCATCTATAAGGGGAGGAGGGAGAGGAGAAGGGGCCATCTATAAGGGGGTGAGAGGAGAAGGGGCCATCTATAAGGGGAGGGGGGAGAGGAGAAGGGGCCATCTATAAGGGGAGGGGGAGAGGAGAAGGGGCCATCTATAAGGGGGTGAGAGGAGAAGGGGCCATCTATAGGGGGTGAGAGGAGAAGGGGCCATCTATAAGGGGAGGGGGGAGAGGAGAAGGGGCCATCTATAAGGGGGTGAGAGGAGAAGGGGCCATCTATAAGGGGAGGGGGGAGAGGAGAAGGGGCCATCTATAAGGGGAGGGGGAGAGGAGAAGGGGCCATCTATAAGGAGAGGGGGAGAGGAGAAGGGGCCATCTATAAGGGGGGGAGAGGAGAAGGGGCCATCTATAAGGGGAGGGGGGAGAGGAGAAGGGGCCATCTATAAGGGGAGGGGGTAGAGGAGAAGGGGCAATCTATAAGGGGGTGAGAGGAGAAGGGGCCATCTATAAGGGGAGGGGGGAGAGGAGAAGGGGCCATCTATAAGGGGGTGAGAGGAGAAGGGGCCATCTATAAGGAGAGGGGGAGGAGAAGGGGCCAGCTATAAGGGGGGGAGAGGAGAAGGGGCCATCTATAAGGGGAGGGGGAGAGGAGAAGGGGCCATTTATAAGGGGGGGAGAGGAGAAGGGGCCATCTATAAGGGGGTAGAGGAGAAGGGGCCATCTATAAGGGGAGGGGGAGAGAAGAAGGGGCCATCTATAAGGGGAGGGGGAGAGAGGAGAAGGGGGCATCTATAAGGGGATGGGGGGGAGGGAGCATCTATAAGGCGATGGGGGGAGGTAGAGGGGCAATCTATAAGGGGAGGGGGGAGAAGGGGCAATCTATAAGGGGAGGTGGGAGAGAGAGGAGAAGGGGCCATCTATGGGGGGGGGGAAGGGGCCACCTATAAGGGGAGGGGGGAGGAGAAGGGGCCACCTATAAGGGGAGGGGGAGGAGAAGAGGCTACCTATAAGGGCAGGGGGGAAGGGGCCATCTATAAGGGGAGGGGGAGAGGAGAAGGGGCCACCTATAGAGGGGGGAGAGGAGAAGGGGCCTTCTATAAGGGGCCATTTATAAGGGGAGGGGGGGAGAAGGGGCCATCTGTAAGGTGGGCAACATAGGGGGAGAGGGGGTCTATAAGGGGACAAAATAGGTGGAGAGGGGCCATCTTTAAGGGGGGACAACATAGAGTGAGAGGGGTGCATCTATAAGGGGGGGGCAACATAGGGGGAGAGGGGGCCTCTATAAGGGGGACAACATAGGGGGGAGGGGGCTATCTATAAGGGGGGAGAGGAGGCCACCATCTATAGGGGGGCAACATAGGGGGAGAGGGGCCATCTATAAGGGGGGCAACATAGGGGGATAGGGGGCCATCTATAAGGGGGGCAAAATAGGGGGCCTATAAGGTTACAACATGGGGGGAGAGGGGGCCTATAAGGGGACAACATAGGGGAGAGGGGGACAACATAGGGGGAGGGGTGAGGAGAAGGGGCCACCTATAAGGGGAGGGAGGGGAGGAAAAGGGGGCACCTATAAGGGGAAGGGGCAATCTATAAGAGGAGGGGGGGAGAGGAGAAGGGGCCATCTATAAGGGGGGAAGGGGCCATCTATAAGGGGGGAGGGGAGAAGGGGCCTTCTATAAGGGGGGCAACATAGGGGGAAAGGGGGTCCATCTATAAGGGGCGGACAACATAGGGGGAGAGGGGGCCATCTATAGGGGGGGACGACATAGGGGGAGAGGGGGGCATCTATAAGGGGGGACAACATAGGGGGAGAGGGGGGCATCTATAAGGGGGTACAACATAGGGGGAGAGGGGGCCATCTATAAGGGGGGAGAGGGGGCCATCTATAGGGGGGGCAACATAGTAGGAGAGAGGGTCATCTATAAGGGGGGGGGCAACATAGGGGGGAGAGGGGGCCATCTATAAGGAGGCAAAATAGGGGGCCTATAAGGTGACAACATGGGGGAGAGGGGGTCTATAAGGGGACAACATAGGGGAGAGAGGGACAACATAGGGGGAGAGGGGGACTATAAGGGGAGGGGGAAGGGGACATCTATAAGGGGAGAGGGGGAGAGAGGAGAAGGGGACATTTATAAGGGCGGGGGGGAGAAGGGGCCATTTATAAGGGGAGGGGGAGAGAAGGAGCCATCTATAAGGGGGGGCAACATGGGGGGGGGAAGGGGGCCCATCTATAAGGGGCGGACAAAATAGGGGGAGAGGGGGCCATCTATAAGGGGGCGACAACATAGGGGGAGAGGGGGGCAAATATAAGGGGGGACAACATAGGGGGAGAGGGTCTATAAGGGGACAACATAGGGGGAGAGGGGGCCTATAAGGGGACAACATAGAGCAAGAGGGGGCTTATAAGGGGATCTATAAGGGGGCGACAACATAGGGGGAAAGGGGGGCAAATATAAGGGGGGACAACATAGGGGGAGAGGGTCTATAAGGGGACAACATAGGGGGAGAGGGGGCCTATAAGGGGACAACATAGAGCAAGAGGGGGCTTATAAGGGGACAACATAGGGGGAGAGGGGGCCTATAAGAGTACAACATAGGGGAGAGGGGGACAAGATAGGGGGAGAGGGGGACTATAAGGGGACAACATT
Organism: Dendropsophus ebraccatus; assembly: GCF_027789765.1. NCBI lineage: Eukaryota > Metazoa > Chordata > Amphibia > Anura > Hylidae > Dendropsophus > Dendropsophus ebraccatus. Next base: position 19,967,968 of record NC_091460.1, on the reverse strand, counting down.
GTAGAGAGGGGGACATCTATAAGGGGACAACAAAGGGGGAGAGAAGTACATCTATAAGGGGACAACATAGGGGGCATCAATAAGGGGGCAGCATGAGGGGGGCTTCTATAAGGGGGAGAACACAAGGGAGCCATCTATAAGGGGGACAACATAAGGGGGCCATCTATAAGGAGGGGCTACAGAGAGGAGGGCCATAAAAATAGGGTGACTTCACAGAGGGGGGGCTCTCAAGTAGATGCACATGGGGCCATCTATAGGGAAGACTAAACAAGGGGCCACCTATAAGGTGGCTACATAGAGGGGGGCATACACTATAGGGGATACACAGAGGGGGCCCATCTATAAGGAGGCTACATAGAGGGGGGTATATACTATAAGGGGGATCACATAGAGTCAGCCTACCCACTAAACGAGGGTGTAAAGAGGCCAGTACAAATGTGCAGTTTATAGAGAGATAAGGATGGTGCTGGAGTGAGGAGCCTAATATGTTGAAGACGTCCCCTGTGAGTCACCTGATGTAACTGCACTGTAATGTATATGGTGTACACAACCTGTGTAGAGCTGGGTCTACCTCTATATGACTGGATGAGGTGATAGTGATCTGTGTACAGTGGATGTTATTCAGTAGCAGCGGTGGTGTGTCAGAATGTGAAGGTATTATTCAGAATGTGGTGGTATTAGTCAGTATGCGGTGGTATTAGTCAGTATGCGGTGACATTAGTCAGTATGCGGTGACATTAGTCAGTATGCTGTGGTATTAGTCAGTGTGTGGTGATATTAGTCCTTTATGATAGCAGTTACCTGTATTATACCAATTCCTATATGATAAACCCTTTTACCTGTATGATAGGCCTATATACCTGTATGATACCAGTATACCTGTATTATAGGCCTATGTGCCTGTATGACACTTATTTTAGCCACCTGTTTTGCAGGTATGATCTCTGGTGGGCCGGTGGATTGAGTGTCATGTGTGATAGTTATATTTTGTACTGATTGGCACTGTTTCTATAATGGCAAATACTGTTATACAATTTTATCTAAGGTACTTGGCAAGACTAGGGCTGAATGCGCAAAACTAGGGACCTTCCAGAGGAGAGGCAGGCACTCTGATCCAGCCTCTCTGCTGAGAAAAACAGTACATTGTCAGCAGACTGCCCTGCTGGGAGGTTGTCAGAGGAGTCCAGGGTAGCTTGGGACTATTCCCACCTGGGCACAGCTGTGCTAAGCCCCACCCACCTGGGCACAGCTATGCTAAGCCCCACCCACCTGGGCACAGCTGTGCTAAGCCCCACCCACCTTGGCACAGCTATGCTAAGCCCCACCCAACTGGGCACAGCTATGCTAAGCCCCACCCACCTGGGCACAGCTATGCTAGGTCCCCCCACCTGGGCACAGCTATGCTAGGTCCCCCCCACCTGGGTACATCTATGCTAGGTCTCACCCACCTGGGCACAACTATGCTAGGTCCCACCCACCTGGGCACAGCTATGCTAGGTCCCACCCACCTGGGCACAGCTATGCTAGGTCCCACCCACCTGGGCACAGCTATGCTAGGTCCCCCCCACCTGGGCACAGCTATGCTAGGTCCCCCCCACCTGGGCACAGCTATGCTAGGTCCCCCCCACCTGGGCACAGCTATGCTAGGTCCCCCCCACCTGGGCACAACTATGCTAGGTCCCCCCACCTGGGCACAGCTATGATAGGTCCCACCCACCTGGGCACAGCTATGCTAGGTCCCACCCACCTGGGTAAAGCTATGCTAAACCCCACCCACCTGGGCACAGCTATTCTAAGCCTCACCCACCTGGGCACAACTATGCTAGGTCCCACCCACCTGGGTACAGCTGTGCTAAACCACACCCACCTGGGCACAGCTATGCTAAATCCCAGCCACCTGGGCACAGCTATGCTAAGTCCCACCCACCTGGGCACAACTATGCTAGGTCCCACCCACCTGGGCACAGCTATGCTAGGTCCCACCCACCTGGGTAAAGCTATGCTAAACCCCACCCACCTGGGCACAGCTATTCTAAGCCTCACCCACCTGGGCACAACTATGCTAGGTCCCACCCACCTGGGTACAGCTGTGCTAAATCCCACCCACCTGGGCACAGCTATGCTAAATCCCACCCACCTGGGCACAGCTATGCTATGTCCCACCCACCTAGGCACAGCTAAGTTCCACCCATGAGGAACCTGAGTTAAGACTTTTTAACCATGATAATTATGAAACATTCAGTCACTTTCTACAATATAGTAGTTTGTGTGGTGTACCCCCGGTTGGTGTTAATTGGAGGAGCGGCCGGTCACTTGCTAGATGGTGAAGTGTGACACCACTCCGGCGGTGGATGGCCCTTGGGATGTTGTCACGTGACGCCAGTGCCTGGTGGGTACACAGGTGTAATGGCACGCCTGCTTTTATTTTACAAGGCCGGTTGTACCTTTTCCCAGTGGTCCGTGTCCTGCCGGGATGCTATGTCACGGATGGCCAGAGTGGTGTAGTGACCCTCCTGGATGATAGGACCCGCCACCCACAGAAAGGGTAGAATGTCCCAAGGTTGTGGTGTGTGCTGTGTCGGTGGTGGCGAATAATCACAAAGTCTTGGAGATATAGTTGAGTTGGTTTACTACTTGTAAATGTGCAGCAGGTAATACAAGTTCAACAGTATGAGAGTCCTTCAAATAGAGTCTCTGAAACACACTTGACAAAGTTCCCAATAAACACTTGACAATAGAATGACCAGATCTGTAGTATAAGTGCAGTGTAGGATATAGTAGTGTTGGTTGAGTTGTGCTGAGTGATACAAGAAACAGAGTAGCAGAGAGGAGGATGCCGTGAGAGTCTCAACCCATGTAGTACTGTGCTCTGCCGGAATGTTGGAGGTTGAGGTAGAACACTTAGAAGAATAAAAAGAATAAGAAGAACACCTGTGCCCGTAATATTGACCCTTGACTTTGTTCTTCACACCACCTTATGCCCACTAGAGTGGGCTGAACCTTCCTAATAGGTGACACAGGCCCCAGACCTTGTTACCTGGGATGAACGGAATTCTGGGGGTTCCCTGCTGACACCCGTGCTTTGAGACAGAGTTCATAGGCTACTGCAACTTTGCTCTGTCCGGATCAGTTCATAGCTCTTTGACTCTGTAGTGGATCCTGTCCTGCTCTGTGACTTCTCCTTGTCCACAACGTGGATTGAGGTTGTCTCTGGCTAGTCCTCTCCTAAGAGGAGTTTAACAATGCATAGTGCTTTGGAGTATCACTAGTGAAGAAGTTGTGAGAGACGTGCTGTCTTGCGTCCTTCCCATGCGGGGTACTGACTAAGACTGACTTGGGGTACGGGGACCTGGCAGAGGGCTAGGGCCCAGATAGGACCACTATGGAGAGCTATCTGGCTCGTGTCCTTCCTCCACAACATCCAGGACGAAAGACTCTATGCTCCTCCCCCACCCATGTGACTTACTTCCTCTCTAGCATGTAAGATGTGCTGTGAGTGGGTGAAAGAGTGCAACAGAAGAAGAAAGGAGGGAGATGATAGGAAAGAAGAAAACAGAACTCCTACTGGTCTACAGATTCTGGTGACACATAGAAAACAATAACCCTTTGCAATCCTTCAGCTGTGCAGCTTCCATATACACATACATAATATAGTGACATCTAGTGGCGAACTTTAGTACTACTTTCATCACCATAATAATACAATAAGTACAGACTTTTGCGAAGGGTGTAATACAACTGCAACACCCCTAGAGGGACACCACTTGTGTGTTTTAACCCCTTGTGACCTTTGCTTGTTGAAAACACTGGGACTAAAATATGTTTTCTTTATTCTTAAGGGGATGTTTCAGTGGAGAAGACATCAGATGTATGGGGCAGTAACATACACCACACATGGAGTGTGAGTAGACTCTTCCTCTGCTGGGTTAGGTGTATGCAGTGTATATAGACTGTGGGTTAGATGTATGCAGTGTATATAGACTCTGGGTTAGGTGTATGCAGTGTATATAGACTCTGGGTTAGGTGTATGCAGTGTATATAGACTGTGGGTTAGATGTATGCAGTGTATATAGACTCTGAGTTAGGTGTATATGCAGTGTATATAGACTTTGGGTTAGGTGTATGCAGTGTATATAGACTCTGGGTTAGTTGTATGCAGTGTATATAGACTCTGGGTTAGGTGTATGCAGTGTATATAGAGTATAGGTTAGGTGTATGCAGTGTATATACACTCTGGGTTAGGTGTATGCAGTGTATATAGACTCTGGGTTAGGTGTATGCAGTGTATATAGACTCTGGGTTAGGTGTATGCAGGGCCGCCATCAGGAATTTCAGGGCCCCATACAACCAAAGTGTCTGGGCCCCCCACATTAATAAAAAAAAAATTGTGTGTTCGACCCACGCCTTGCTGGGAGGTATAATTTGGTTCAGATCAATTCTAGAGAACTGGCTCATATTCCCCATTTTCCCCAGTGGCTTAAAATGTAACCTCTGTTATACAGTTATAAAATTGTAGAAACTAAATGTGAACAAGGTGCAATTCAAACAGACACTTACTTGTATAGCTGCCTCTTGTGCTCTGTATGCAGTGCATTATATTCACCCCTGCAACGTACAATTTATAGCGTGTCTACAAGCCCAGCGGGGCTCATTATGATGGAGACTAAAACTTATACAAGAGTGGGGTAGGGGTTCCCCTGTATTCAGAATGCTGTTGAGTGCTAGGCAATGCCCCGTCTGGGGTTATTGAATTTCGAGGGTCTGGGGGGCTGTTTGATTTGTATATGTTCACCAATATCGCCCCCTTCCCCCCCAGTATGCTCACTAACATAGAATATGTTGATAAGGCTAATATAATGAGGCTGTTCCATGTTAGTGAGCATATACAAATCCCCCCCCCCCCCCCCCAGGCAGACTAGTTTAGCTCACCCAAGACAGTGATAGCGAATACATGGCGGTGAGAACGCTTTCTAGGAGATCCTGTTTGTGCAGAAGAGGTGTCTTTATCCTGCTCTGCATAGACCCTCGAAATTCAATAATCCCAAACGGGGCATTGCCTAGCACTCAACAGCATTCTGAATAAAGGGGAACCCCTACCCCACTCTTGTATAAGTTTTAGTCTCCATCATAATGAGCCCCGCTGGGCTTGTAGACACGCTATAAATTGTACGTTGCAAGGGTGAATATAATGTACTGCATACAGAGCACAAGAGGCAGCTATACAAGTAAGTGTCTATTTGAATTGCACCTTGTTCACATTTAGGTTCTACAATTTTATAACTGTATAACAGAGGTTACATTTTAAGCCACTGGGGAAAATGGGGTATATGAGCCAGTTCTCTAGAATTGATCTCACACACAGACACCAGCACACATGTATACAGACACCAGCACACATGTATACACACATATAGACACCAGCACACATGTATACAGACACCAGCACACATGTATACAGACACCAGCACACATGTATACAGACATACAGACACCAGCACACATGTATACAGATACCAGCACACATGTATACACACATACAGACACCAGCACACATGTATACAGACACCAGCACACATGTATACACACATACAGACACCAGCACACATGTATACAGACATACAGACACCAGCACACCAGGGCACGATGAAGTTTGAACTTCTGCAACCTGGAGAAATCACCTGATATCACCTGCAGTCCTATGTAACACCACATAACACAGTGGTATCTCTGAGTACAGATAATGTAGTAGATTTCACCTGCAGTCCTATGTAACAGCACAGATAACACAGTGATATCCCTCTGAGTACAGATAATGTAGATGTCACCTGCAGTCCTATGTAACACCACAGATAACACAATGATATCTCTAAGTAGAGATAATGTAGTAGCTGTCACCTGCAGCCCTATGTAACACCACAGATAACATAGTGATATCCCTCTGAGTACAGATAATGTAGATGTCACCTGCAGTCCTATGTAACACAACAGATAACACAGTGATATCTCTGAGTACAGATAATGTAGTAGCTGTCACCTCAGGGCGCCCCTACTAAATGATGTTCTACAAAATAAGAAAAGTGTCATACAGTGACTGACAGGTGACGTCTTCTTGGATCTGAGGCGTCACTTTCCCTTTTCCTCTCCATCCGGCCCAGACCTCCATGATGATTCCTTCCAGATACGTTTCATCCCCTTAGAACCTGCGAGACAAACAATTTAGGCTCCGCACATTTCTAGCAACTTCCTTTCCTTTCTCCCCCCTGTAGGCTCCCATAGTAACTGCGCTGTATGGGATGCCCCCTGTATGTAGGATTCCCTGCAGTGCCCCCATGAGCTAATAATGCCCCCAGAGGTGCCCCCATGAACTAATAATGCCCCCAGAGGTGCCCCCATATACTAATAATGCCCCCCGAGGTGCCCCCATGAGCTAATAATGCCCCCAGAGGTGCCCCCATATACTAATAATGCCCCCAGAGGTGCCCCCATATACTAATAATGCCCCCAGAGGTGCCCCCATGAGCTAATAATGCCCCCAGAGGTGCCCCCATATACTAATAATGCCCCCAGAGGTGCCCCCATGAGCTAATAATGCCCCCAGAGGTGCCCCATATACTAATAATGCCCCCAGAGGTGCCCCCATGAGCTAATAATGCCCCCAGAGGTTCCCCCATGAGCTAATAATGCCCCCAGAGGTGCCCCCATATACTAATAATGCCCCCAGAGGTGCCCCCATGAACTAATAATGCCCCCAGAGGTGCCCCCATATACTAATAATGCCCCCAGAGGTGCCCCATACACTAATAATGCCCCCAGAGGTGCCCCCATATACTAATAATGCCCCCAGAGGTGCCCCCATATACTAATAATGCCCCCAGAGGTGCCCCCATGAACTAATAATGCCCCCAGAGGTGCCCCCATATACTAATAATGCCCCCAGAGGTGCCCCCATATACTAATAATGCCCCCAGAGGTGCCCCCATGTACTAATAATGCCCCCAGAGGTGCCCCCATATACTAATAATGCCCCAGAGGTGCCCCCATATACTAATAATGCCCCAGAGGTGCCCCCATATACTAATAATGCCCCCAGAGGTGCCCCCATATACTAATAATGCCCCCAGAGGTGCCCCCATATACTAATAATGCCCCCAGAGGTGCCCCCATATACTAATAATGCCCCCAGAGGTGCCCCCATATATTAATAATGCCCCCAGAGGTGCCCCCATACACTAATAATGCCCCCCGAGGTGCCCCCATACACTAATACTGCCCCTAGAGGTGCCCCCATATACTAATAATGCCCCCAGAGGTGCCCCCATATATTAATAATGCCCCCAGAGGTGCCCCCATACACTAATAATGCCCCCCGAGGTGCCCCCATACACTAATACTGCCCCTAGAGGTGCCCCCCCATACACTAATAATGCCCCCAGAGGGGCCCCTAAAAAAACAAACATCCTACTCACCTAATCCGCGCTGTGCAGGCAGCAGCTCTTCCTCCTCCTCTTCGGGCTCCATCTTGTGAGCCGCAGGGACGGGACTTCCGGCAGACGTGATGACGTCACATGATCACGCCTGCCGGAGAGGTCACGTCCCGGCCTCCCATAGGCTGCTGGTATGAAGTGCCGGCAGCCTATGGGAGAGAATACAGGAGGAGGACGCTGACAGGTCCTTCTCCTGTATTCTGATCGCTTTAATGTTCCGCCTGCTCAATGTGCGGGCGGAACATCAAACGATCAGTGCATCCCGAGAAGCTGCGCAGCTGCAGCTTCTCGGGATGCTCAAAAACAGGTGGCAAGGGGGGCCGTACGGGCCCCCCTAGTGTAGCGGTCGGGGGGGGGGGGGGGGGCGGCCGGCCGGCGGGCGGGCGCCCGTCCCCCCATGTCTCTTAGGGTCCAGGCCCCATACGGCAGTACCACTTGTACTGCCCTATCGGCGGCCCTGGGTGTATGCAGTGTATATAGACTGGTTTAGATGTATGCAGTGTATATAGACTCTGGGTTAGATGTATGCAGTGTATATAGACTCTGGGTTAGGTGTATGCAGTGTATATAGACTGGTTTAGATGTATGCAGTGTATATAGACTCTGGGTTAGATGTATGCAGTGTATATAGACTCTGGGTTAGGTGTATGCAGTGTATATACACTCTGGGTTAGGTGTATGCAGTGTATATAGACTGTGGGTTAGGTGTATGCAGTGTATATAGATTCTGGGTTAGATGTATGCAGTGTATATAGACTCTGGGTTAGTTGTATGCAGTGTATATAGACTCTGGGTTAGGTGTATGCAGTGTATATAGACTCTGGGTTAGTTGTATGCAGTGTATATAGACTCTGGGTTAGGTGTATGCAGTGTATATACACTCTGGGTTAGGTGTATGCAGTGTATATAGACTGGGTTAGATGTATGCAGTGTATATAGACTCTGGGTTAGGTGTATGCAATGTATATAGACTGGGTTAGGTGTATGCAGTGTATATAGACTGGGTTAGATGTATGCAGTGTATATAGAGTATAGGTTAGGTGTATGCCATGGATGGGGAACCTTCGGCCCTCCAGCTGTTGCAAAACTACAATTCCCATCATGCCTGTGCAGCCGAAGCTTTAGCTTCGGCTGCCCAGGCATGATGGGAATTGTAGTTTTGCAACAGCTGGAGGGCCGAAGGTTCCCCATCCCTGGTGTATGCAGTGTATATAGACTCTGGGTTAGGTGTATGCAGTGTATATAGACTGGGTTAGATGTATGCAGTGTATATAGACTCTGGGTTAGGTGTATGCAGTGTATATAGACTCTGGGTTAGATGTATGCAGTGTATATAGACTCTGGGTTAGATGTATGCAGTGTATATAGACTCTGGGTTAGGTGTATGCAGTGTATATAGACTCTGGGTTAGATGTATGCAGTGTATATAGACTGGGTTAGGTGTATGCAGTGTATATAGACTGGGTTAGGTGTATGCAGTGTATATAGACTCTGGGTTAGATGTATGCAGTGTATATAGACTCTGGGTTAGGTGTATGCAGTGTATATAGACTCTGGGTTAGATGTATGCAGTGTATATAGACTGGGTTAGGTGTATGCAGTGTATATAGACTCTGGGTTAGATATATGCAGTGTATATAGACTCTGGGTTAGGTGTATGCAGTGTATATAGACTCTGGGTTAGGTGTATGCAGTGTATATAGACTCTGGGTTAGGTGTATGCAGTGTATATAGACTCTGGGTTAGGTGTATGCAGTGTATATAGACTCTGGGTTAGATGTATGCAGTGTATATAGACTGTGGGTTAGTTGTATGCAGTGTATATAGACTCTGGGTTAGGTGTATGCAGTGTATATAGACTGTGGGTTAGGTGTATGCAGTGTATATAGACTCTGGGTTAGGTGTATGCAGTGTATATAGACTCTGGGTTAGGTGTATGCAGTGTATATAGACTCTGGGTTAGGTGTATGCAGTGTATATAGACTCTGGGTTAGATGTATGCAGTGTATATAGACTCTGGGTTAGGTGTATGCAGTGTATATAGACTCTGGGTTAGGTGTATGCAGTGTATATAGACTCTGGGTTAGGTGTATGCAGTGTATATAGACTCTGGGTTAGGTGTATGCAGTGTATATAGACTCTGGGTTAGGTGTATGCAGTGTATATAGACTCTGGGTTAGGTGTATGCAGTGTATATAGACTCTGGGTTAGATGTATGCAGTGTATATAGACTCTGGGTTAGGTGTATGCAGTGTATATAGACTCTGGGTTAGGTGTATGCAGTGTATATAGACTGGGTTAGGTGTATGCAGTGTATATAGACTCTGGGTTAGATGTATGCAGTGTATATAGACTCTGGGTTAGGTGTATGCAGTGTATATAGACTCTGGGTTAGGTGTATGCAGTGTATATAGACTCTGGGTTAGGTGTATGCAGTGTATATAGACTCTGGGTTAGGTGTATGCAGTGTATATAGACTCTGGGTTAGGTGTATGCAGTGTATATAGACTCTGGGTTAGGTGTATGCAGTGTATATAGACTGGGTTAGGTGTATGCAGTGTATATAGACTCTGGGTTAGGTGTATGCAGTGTATATAGACTCTGGGTTAGATGTATGCAGTGTATATAGACTGTGGGTTAGATGTATGCAGTGTATATAGACTCTGGTGTAGATATATGCAGTGTATATAGACTGGGTTAGGTGTATGCAGTGTATATAGACTCTGGGTTAGATGTATGCAGTGTATATAGACTGGGTTAGATATATGCAGTGTATATAGACTCGGGTGTAGATATAAGCAGTGTCGTGCGGCTGTGAGCGGGTTAGGAGACGTCTCATGTCGGAGCACGCCCGCATTCCTCCCCATGTCCCGTACTCCGCACACGTTGTGTTACATTCCTTCCCCGGCGTCTGTACCTGTAATTATGAGTATTCCTCAGCAGCACTCGGCACCGGCGGGAGGGCGATGTTCACATTAGGAGATATTCAGAGACGTAGATCGCTCCTTTATCCATCATGATGTAGGGGGACGTCATAGTGCTGTTCAGAGTTTACGGAGTGGGGACAGATCCCTTATCGGCTCCCATGTAATATTGCAGCACCTCGGGCCCACCAGAGGAGACCATTCTTGGGGCCCACCTTCAGCCACACCTTTCTATGTTATCATAGGTACGACAACTTCCCAGGAATGATAACACCAGTATATAAGAAGCAAATATCCCCATACATATTACCGCCATACTGTTACTGACCCAACCCTGTACACCAAGACCAATATTACCAACACCCCCAGTATACAGGGGACAAATATTACCACCACATTCTGACTAAAATACTAAATAAAATCCACTGTACAAAGACCAGCATCACCCCATACAGTGATCATATAGAAGGTAGATACCAGCTCTACACAGGCTCTGCGTAACAAATAAGTGATTACAGTGCAGTTACATCCAGTGAATCACAGGGGGCATCTGGCCTGACCATCATGAAGACTTCAACCAGCCACGACTCGTCTCAGCACCTGACAGAGAAACACTCGCTCTCAAACCATACTCATCATTTAAATACTAATCTGTTTAACACCCTCTGTCCCCTTATATAGTGGTTGGTACCAGCTCTGTGCCTCCATATAGTAAAACAAGAGTAAAACAAAAAGGGGGGATATATACCTCCGCGCACAACACATAGTAGTAATAACTACTGATTTTATTGCTTAAAAAGGAGTATCACGTTTCAGGACCTTACATTGACCCTTCATCAGACCTTCTTTTTCTTTTTTGTCTTTATTCTATATACTCATATGGTTTTAGGCCCACTCTATGCCCCGTATGATATTAGGCCCCCTCTGTGCTCCATGTGGTATTAGGCCCTCTCTGTGCCCCATATAGTATTAGGCCCCCTCTATGTCCCATATAATATTAGGCCCCCTCTATGCCCCATATAGTATTAGGCCCCCTCTATGCCCCATATGGTATTAGGCCCCCTCTATGCCCCATATAGTATTAGGCCCCCTCTATGCCCCATATAGTATTAGGCCCCCTCTATGCCCCATATGGTATTAGGCCCCCTCTATGCCCCATATAGTATTAGGCCCCCTCTATGCCCCATATAGTATTAGGCCCCCTCTATGCCCCATATGGTATTAGGCCCTGTAATAGTAGGAGTAATTTGTGGCTATTTGAAGTCTTTACCTTGGAAACTATTTTGTATCACTGTTGCTGCACTGCCATATTAAAGTGTCACTGTCATTATAACTTTCAAAATCTAAATCAGCAGTAGATGTGATATACAACAAGTTTGCATTTTACATTCATTATATTTTTTAGTTATCATGGAGAACATGGCACCTCCTGTTTTCTGACTCTTTTTTTCTCAAAAAGTCAGAAAACAGGAAGTCCTGTGTATCCCAGGCCATCTGAGCACCCACAGAGAGAAGGCAGTCATGTGATTGATGGACACATTGAGCCGTGACTCTCTGTACTGGCCGGAATTCCTGTGTTTAGTCTGTTTTTTTTTTTCAACCAGCACAAAGCAGAAAATCTGCCTTCAGGAGACTGGACCTGGATTGCTGGTAAGTATAGCTGTTATATAGCATGATAACAACAACAAAAATAATGAATGTATACTGCAAACTTGCTTTATATCACATGTACTGTTGATTTAGATTTTGAAAGGTATAACGACAGTAACACTTTAACTCTGTATAGAAGTTACACAGCTTGTACCCAAACGTTGTTATTTAGCTACTCATAGATTAGAATCTGGTTATTTGGCGCTGACTGGGACCTTGCACCTGTTTACATGACCAATGTTTTGTTATATTGACCATTGTGTTACTAGTACCTGGTTGTCACGGCCGCGGCGGCGTCCCGCGTTCCGGGCCGCCGCCGCGACCGCTTCCTGCCCCATGCAGCAGCCGGTGTCCATAGTCGGGGACCCGGCGCTGCTATCACCTCGGCCCCGGGGGGCGCCTCACCTCTCCACGCTCCTGTCTCCCGCTGTGCCGGCCGGCGCGCGCGTCCCCGCCTCCTAGGGCGCGCGCGCGCCGGCTGTCTCAGATTTAAAGGGGCAGTGCGCTCCTAATTGGTAGTTGCACCTAATCACTCCCCTATAAATCCCAGCATGCCCTGTCCCCTGTGTTGGAGCCTCTACATGCTTCCCATAGCGTTTGGCCCAGCTCCCTGTTGTTCCTGTGTCCTGTCCGTTACCTGGTCCCAAGTCCCTGTTCCTGAGTCCTGTCCGTTACCTGGTCCCAAGTCCCTGTTCCTGGTTCCTGTTCCCCTGTCACTCCACCTGTTCCTGTGTCCAGCTTGTCACGTGCTCTCTCATCTGCAGACTATTGCCTGTGCCATCTCCAGCCACGCCTCGCCTGCCGACACCAGCAACCAAGCCAGGGGTAGCGACCTGGGGGTCGCCTGCCGCAGCAAGTCCATCCCGCCTTGCGGCGGGCTCTGGTGAAAACCAGCGGCCCCTTAGACTCCGCTCCCTGGTGAGGTTTGTGCCATCGCTGGTGCCGGTCCAGTGGATCCACTACTCCGGGCGTTACAGTAGGCTCCAACCATGGATCCCGGCGAGGTGCCTGATCTCCGTGATGTTGCCAGAGTGGTCACTCAGCAGGCGCAACAAATCCAGAAGCAGTCACAGCAGATCCAGCAACTCACTGCCGCCTTACAGCAGCAGACTACTGCCCAGCGCACACCACCTCCTGACGCTTCTTCTTCACTCCGACTGGCCCTCCCAAGCAAGTACTCTGGGGACTCTAAGTTGTGCAGAGGATTCTTGACTCAGTGCACCATGCACATTGAACTTTTGAGTAGTCAGTTTTCCACCGAGCGCTCTAAAGTGGCTTTCATCATCAGCCTATTAGAAGGTAGAGCCCTGGCCTGGGCCACGCCACTGTGGGACCGTGATGATCCAGTTGCTGCCAATCTCCGGGCCTTCCTATTCGAGTTTCGCTCCGTCTTTGAGGAACCTGCCCGTGCTTCTTCAGCCGAGACTGCTCTCCTCAACCTCTCTCAAGGCAGCTCCTCTGTTGGTGACTACGCCATCCAGTTCCGCACCCTGGCAGCCGAATTGGACTGGAACGAGGCCGCCCTATTGGCCACCTTCAAGAAGGGCCTGTCTAGTCGTGTGAGAGACGTGCTCGCTGCCCGAGACCTGCCTACCTCCCTGAACGAACTCATTCTACTGGCCACCCGAGTTGATACTCGTTTTTCGGAGAGGGAGGAGGAGGTTCGGCATGAACATTTACTAACCCGTTCCCGTCGCCATCCCCAGCTGGCGCCGGTTTTCCAGAATCCTGACCTTTCGATGTCCCAACCCTCTCCTGAGATTCCTATGCAGGTGGAACGGGCTCACCTGACGCCTGATGAAAGAATCCGGCGCCTGGAGCAGAATCTCTGTCTCTATTGCGGTGGTTCCGATCACTTCCGGCTGGGATGTCCCCTACGTCCCCAAACATCCGGAAAATGCTCGCACCTAGGTCCGGTGGGACAGGTGTCCCTAGGTGTGAATGCCACCATTCCAAGTCTGTCTATGCCAGTTTCCATCCGGACTCTCTCAGGACGAAATCATCAGACTACTGCCTTCCTCGATTCTGGGTCAGCAGGCAGTTTTATTGCGGCAACATTGGTCCAAAGATGGCGGCTACCCGTGACCCGACTAGCCAGGCCCCTGTCTATCTCCTCGGTCACAGGCGAAATTCTTACCGACCGTGTGTACTACCAGACCGCACCTTTAGTCCTCCAGGTGGGTCCTTTACATCAAGAAGAGATATCCTTCTACGTCCTGCCCCATTCTTCCCCCGCGGTCCTCCTGGGACTCCCGTGGCTGCAAGAACATGCCCCTCAACTGGACTGGAGAACCGGGGAGATTCTCAGTTGGGGTCAGGACTGTTCCAACCAGTGTCTCAGGTCACCTCAGACCAAGTGTACTATGTCGTTTCCTGTCCCAGCCAAGCCTCTACCCGACCTACCGGCAGAAGACCAAGACTCGGCGGATGCCTTCTCTGCCGAGGTGTACCCTCTCTCCGTACCCAAGACTAAGGTCGTGTCCTCTCACCACCGGGAGAACTTACAGAAGGTCCTCGTCCACAGACCCACAGTCCCTTGCCATGTTTTACCGCCTGATCGCCTAGCACCAGTCGTCACCTCCTCGCTTCAGAGAGTACCCCCCGGAAAGACTCATGTTCACCCTGCGCTTCGAAGAGGTATTTTGAAGTGGGGTCATTCCTCGTTGGAGGCCGGGCACCCTGGAGTCCGTAAGACCGGCCAACGGATCTCTCGCCACTACTGGTGGCCTAGTCTGTTTCAAGATGTCAAAGACTTTGTGGCTTCCTGTGCCATCTGCAGGCAAGAAAGAGGGGGAGGCCAAAGGGGGGGGGTACTGTCACGGCCGCGGCGGCGTCCCGCGTTCCGGGCCGCCGCCGCGACCGCTTCCTGCCCCATGCAGCAGCCGGTGTCCATAGTCGGGGACCCGGCGCTGCTATCACCTCGGCCCCGGGGGGCGCCTCACCTCTCCACGCTCCTGTCTCCCGCTGTGCCGGCCGGCGCGCGCGTCCCCGCCTCCTAGGGCGCGCGCGCGCGCCGGCTGTCTCAGATTTAAAGGGGCAGTGCGCTCCTAATTGGTAGTTGCACCTAATCACTCCCCTATAAATCCCAGCATGCCCTGTCCCCTGTGTTGGAGCCTCTACATGCTTCCCATAGCGTTTGGCCCAGCTCCCTGTTGTTCCTGTGTCCTGTCCGTTACCTGGTCCCAAGTCCCTGTTCCTGAGTCCTGTCCGTTACCTGGTCCCAAGTCCCTGTTCCTGGTTCCTGTTCCCCTGTCACTCCACCTGTTCCTGTGTCCAGCTTGTCACGTGCTCTCTCATCTGCAGACTATTGCCTGTGCCATCTCCAGCCACGCCTCGCCTGCCGACACCAGCAACCAAGCCAGGGGTAGCGACCTGGGGGTCGCCTGCCGCAGCAAGTCCATCCCGCCTTGCGGCGGGCTCTGGTGAAAACCAGCGGCCCCTTAGACTCCGCTCCCTGGTGAGGTTTGTGCCATCGCTGGTGCCGGTCCAGTGGATCCACTACTCCGGGCGTTACACTGGTATTTGTTTGCCATATTTGGGATCCTCTTGTTTAAAGGTCATTCCTTGTGTCATTGTCTTATTGTTGGTATCACTTGACACTGATGATCATGTTTATTCTTTCTCTACCTGATCTGAAACCCATGGAGGTGGCCACTCTATGGAAGAAGATATGATGACAGATAATCTCTGTATACCAAGCTTGTACAGCAGGCGGGTGTGGGGCATCATGGGCATAAAAGCTGGGACACATCTGTGCCAATGAGAAGCATTCTGTACCTGTGCACAGTGTTCATTCCCAGTTGATGCTGTATGGCAGACGCAGGTCAGATCAGGATTCACTAATGTTTTTATGTTAAACATATTTTTAAAGAATTTTTGGTGATTCCCCCCCAATTTTTCTTTTTATATTATAAAACAATACTGACATCTTGCAGTTTTCATTCTCATCACTGGGGCTAAAACTAAAAAGAGACTTCCTGTTGTGTCTTTGCTGATAAGAGGAGGCTGCTGTAAAGTGATCTGTTCAGCATTGCAGCGTCATGTGACACCAGTAAATAGATGAGACACTATCAGCTCCCTGTGGAATGACCTCTTCACAGGTCACGGACCGTGCTCAGTAATGTTTCATGTTCATTTCAAGGGGACAGAGTCTGCCTATTGTCGTCTATGTCCATGAGTCTTGTTGTAAAGAGTGTCACTAAATGCTGTGAAGAATAGCTCAGGCAATATGGCCGCCCTCATAACAATGTACAAAAAGGGAAATATACAAAAATTCAAGTCAGAAAATTAAAACAGATCAGAATAAAAGAACAAGTTTTAGTATCTGACTTTAATCAGTAAAAATATTCCCATTCCCCACATGGGACCTATACTTATCTCACTCTAATGATTAGAACTGCATATACAGATGATTTTGAATAGGAGGCTATATACCCTCATCCCTCTTTAAGTACAACCTTGGGATAATATTGTTGTTTACTGTTATACTGTTTTCTTATTACAACTACATTTCTTTTTGCAACAGAGATGTTAAGAAAGGCACAGGAGGCGCCAAAACATCCTTCTTGCAACTTCCAGCTACTAGTATTATGTGAATTTTCATAATAAACTGCACCATTGAGCATTTATATAAGAGTGCTGTGGTTTTCTTTGCTACATGTCATTGAGACGCAGGTCATCCAATCAGCATTTTACCAGATACCGGAAGTGCACCCATAGATTTACAATTTTCAGCTCCTATATAGTTTTAGCCCCCTCTGTGCAGCCCTCATATAGTATAAGGCCCCTCTGTGCGGCTCCCATATAGTATAAGGTCCATATGTACAGCTCCAATATCATACTAGATCCCTCTTTGCAGCCCCCATATGGTATTAGGCCCCTCTGTGCAGCCCCCGTATAGTATTAGGCCCTCTACATAGCCCTAATATTAATTAGGCCCTTCTGTGTATCCTCCATATAGTAATAAAGTCGTGAAAATAATGAAAAATAAAACTCACCTCACCCATCAGAAGAGCGGCACAGCCGATCCTCTGGTCATCTGGTGGGCAGGTCTGACGCTTAATGGCTTGATCCACTTGATCTTATACCAGGTCAGATATGAGGCAGGAAGGATGTGGATTTGGTGCAGGATTTGGTGTAGAATATGGAGAAGAATAAAAAGTGTGTGAACACGGCCTCAGAAATCCCATTAAATCAATAGGAGTGGGATTCATCCAGCGACATAAGCCGAGGCGACGCTCACGTGATATCAGAAAGTCATATACTTTTTCCTTTACACAATTAATACACTTTATTTACATAAAATTAGAAAATCCCTTTAATAAAAATGTGCCCCCTCCAAAGCCTTAGGCTGGATGCTCAGTCTACAGTTCCATTATCCAGCATTGGTAAGTCATTGTGACAGTACATGGAACAAGGCAAACAGGCACAAGGTCGGGGCAGGCAGTGTATTTAGGGGATAAGACAAGTCACATCAGGTAAGAGAACATAGAAGAACCTTTTGGTCAGGCATCCAGGGATTCTCAGCAACAGGCCTAGAACTAATCCAGTTTAGCACATGTTGGCCTTGCAGCTGCAGACCCCATAGGGGTTAGGTGGGCGATCATTCGGTGGGCTCCCAAGAAATGGGCAGCTGCAGTGAGCTCAGATGTGGATGGCTTGGACGGCTGTGGGGTAGCCTCAAGCCCCGAGCGGCTGCCCAAACCATTGACATTATGATCCAGCACTGCTCCTAGTATCTAGTGGAGTTGAATGCCACTCTAGGGCTGCCAGAAAAACATGGATATAGCCTATGGCCTATGGCTGTATACATGTTTTCCAGGTCTCCCTAGGGGTACATCTGACTTCTACAGCCACCGGGAGTGAAATGCTAAGCGTTCAGGTTCAGAGAACGAACTCGAACAGCTCGGCTCAACACTAGAGATGATCGAACAGGGACGAGGTTCAGGTTCATACGAACCCGAACCATCGGCATTTGACTTCGCTGCCATCGTGTTCCACGGGGAAAGTGGAGACAGCCCAAGTACCGCCTGGAAAACAGGGATACAGCCTGGGCAATACCACGGAAAGGGAAGGCAGCGGGAGTCAAATGACGATGGTTTGGGTTCGTACGAACCTGAACCTCGGCCCTGTTTGATCATCTCTACTCAACACTACACCTTCATGTATATGATGAAGTCAGGAGAGATAGTTGTTAGTTTGTAACGTTCCATAATGTCGGACAGCTATTAAAGGTGTGTGAAAAGCTTTACTCTCCTGCCCCTTATACTTATAGACCCCACCACCACCGCCACCATGGGCGGCACATTTCCTTGTAGTTCTGCTTCTCTCCAGTTCGGAGGTCTCCACTATCTAGTGTTGTGGGTAATCTACGATGAGGGTGACCATCCTCCGGGGCCGCAGCCGGCTTCTCTCTTGGTTCCCGATGATGAGGAGGTGACGGCGCTGCCGATGAGTTTCTTGATTTTGTTTTCTCCACACTCATAACTGAGAGAATGTGTCAAGTCTACAGTGCCATCTGCTTTATGTGTACTCCACCGGTATTAATGGAATAACTCACTTAATTAAACTGGAATATTGGCTAAATACTCTGCTTTTTTTCTCTTTCTGGAAGGAAGAAATACAAATAATGAGAGTAATAAGGAGGGAGGGGCGCACGGAGAACTTCAGCTCAAACTTCTGTCTCCATCACCTCGGATTACCTCGATCTGAGCAGACAGATTTGTTTGGGGCTGTTTTCAAGCTGTCGTGAGGAGGTATAGGAAACAAGGAATGTAAACGCGCCTGTTTACCAGGCAAAGGAAACCTGTGTTATGTAACGTACGCCGCAACTTAGCCGCCAATTTGGGTTTATGTTGTATTACATAACTCCATACGTTTCCTCGGCTCAGGCATTCTATGGGGGAGATTTATCAAACATGGTGGAAAGTGAAACTGGCTCAGTTGCCCCTAGCAACCAATCAGATTTCACCTTTCATTCCTCACAGACTCCTTGGAAAATGAAAGGTGGAATCTAATTGGTTGCTAGGGGTAACTGAGCGAGTTTCACTTTACACCATGTTTAATAAATCTCCCCCTAGGTCTTAATATAAGGCCCATCCTTTTCTTGCCCCGTACTGTAATAGTATGTCACGCCCACAAACCGCCATACTACCACAGCAGGTGTTATTTCATACTGTGTAATAACCCGTGTGACAGGCCAGAGTATACCTGCAGTCCACAGGTTAGGGTACATTATACCCCCAGTATATATTATCCTAGGCCAATTCATACCCTCATAAAATCAGTAGCATTGAGTGATATGCACAAGAATTACTTAAAGGGGTATTCTACTCAAACATAACTTTTGATACGTTGCTGCCCATGATGAGACTAACAATTCCTTGCATGCTTGCTATTATCTATTCAGTCTCCTTCCCCCAGTTCTCAGCTGCTGCTTTCTGCTGAAGTCACAAAAATCTGTGTGTGATCTTTTCTGTCTGTCTTTCCCTCCCTTCTGAGACAGTAAACAAGTCACTGGCAGGCTTTATCTGCAACATTGTAGCTTCTTTGTAATGCTGGGAGGGATATTCTGAGGTCAAGTTGCTAATGACTTACTGTCATTATTATTATTGTCATTATAAAAATTGCGCAAGATTTATGGAAGCACTTGAGCCTAATGTTAATTTTTGCATAACTGTAAAATTTTGCGCAGCCCATAAAAAGCTCCTCCTGCTCAAAAAACTGCGCAGATGACAAATTCTCCCCAAAGACTTTTATTATTTTAACCAGAAACACTTGGCTGTTCATAATATAGGGAAGTCATAACGCCCCATTTTAATCGGTGAAATGGCACAGCCACTCCAAATCTCATCTGCTCCAAATTTATGACTGTGCCTGCGCCATTTTGATAAAGTTGCCGCGGGGAAAAAAGGCATAATATAGACCATTTCCTATTCAGAAGACTTTGGATAAATTCCCCCCAGTGTGAGAAAATCAGTAAAGTGACAACTTTTTGGCTTTGAGGGATAAAGTCTAAGTCTGGCCTATTTTATAACATTATGGCCTAGAGGGATATAGTCTGGCCTAGGCTATTTTATAAAATTATGGCCTAGAGCAGCGGTGGGGACCCTCCGGCCTGCGGGCCGCATCCGGCCCCTGAGACCCCCCGATGCAGCCCGCGGCTCTGGTGGGGCAGGAGCCGGCATTCAAAGCACCTCCCCCCCCCTCCTTCTCCTGCGGGCCGTGCGCGATGACGTCATCCCATCGTGCGCCGCCTGCAGGAGAAGACAGGCACGGGCTGGAGGGGAGAGAAGAGGACCTGAACAGCGTGGGAGCTAGGCTACCAGGGACATGACTGAGGGGGTTAACTAGGCTACTAGGGACATCACTGGGGGGGTTAACTAGGCTACCAGGGACATCACTGGGGGGGGATGGGTTTACTAGGCTACCAGGGACATGACTGGGGGGGTTAACTAGGCTACCAGGGACATGACTGGGGGGGGGGAGTGTAACTTGGCTACAAGGGGCATGACTTCGGGTTAACTAGACTACAAGGGGCATCACTCCTGGGTTAACTACAATAGCAGGGGCACTATGGGAACAATACTTTGCCTTGCCCCAGGTGCTGCAAACCCACGCTACTAACTGCCGCGCACAGTATGCGGCCCTCAAATCATTTTATTAATGCCCGACTGGCCCTCGACATGGAAAAGGTTCCCCACCTCTGGCTTAGAGGGATATAGTCTGGCCTAAGCTATTTTACACCCTGGGTATAGAATATATATATATCCCATGGGGTATACTGTGGCCTTGGCCAGAGGTGAAAAAAAACAAAGCAAAACAGTAAAGTGATAACATTATAGACTATAGTCTGACTTAGTCTTTAGTCTATAGCAGTGCTTCTCAAACTGTGAGGTGGGCCTTACCAGTGAGGCGCCCCCTAGTTGTTGGTGAGGCCCAGCTGAGGAGCCAGTTTTCACAAAAGTAACTATGATCTGCACAGTCTGAGTATAGTCTGGCCTAGTCTATAGTCCGGCCTATAGTCTATAGTCTCTAGTCTGCCTAGTCTAAAGACTATAGTCTGCCCCCCCTCCCCCCAGTATAGAGTTTATTCCCTGGGGTATATTCTGGACTGGAGGGGTATAGTTTGGCCTAGGACAGTTCATCCCCTAGGCTGTACTCTTGCCTGGGCCCCACTCATATTTAATCTGGGAGGAAGTAAGTTTGGCCTGCTACACCGGCATCAGTGATAACTTTGATCCCTTCCATTTAACCCCTTAGATGTTGAGTAAATTCTGAGCATGGCACCCATGGGGCTCCCACAATGCAAAGCAAACAAAGGACCTCATGTCTATTGTAGCTATGTGTCTCCTAAATACAATGCATTGGGAAAGTCTTCACACCCGATCACTTTCTCACATTGGTTATGTTGTGGCTTCGAAAAAAAAAAAATTCCCTCCATTATTCTCCCCTCAGTATCCCATATTGATAAGTGAGAACATAATGTTAGAAATCTCTGCTGTTCCTCATCACTAAGGCTTTATTCACACCTCCGTAGTTCTAACTGCAGTTGCTGACAGAACATAGGACCAATGTATTTCGATGGCCCCGTTCACATGTCCGTATACGTGTACGGGCTGCTGCGATGTGTTTAGCGCTTTGTGAAGCGCGGAGCACTACTGATGCACATATATAGAGCAGTCCGCGGCCGTGGGTCTGCACTACAGACGGATGAATGTAGCCTCAGGTGAAGCCCATTTGGCGATGACTCCGGCCTCCGGTCTCCTTAGCTATGAGGCCGCGAGGTTTATACACCTGGATTTGGGGATGTTCAGCTATTCTTCTCTGCAGATCCTCCCACACTGGATGGGGGTCCGTCGGTGGTCAGGTCCCCAAAGATGTTTTATTGGGTTCAGGGATCTGGCTGGACCACTAAAGGGTATGGACAGAGTTGTTTCTAGGTTGCTCCTGTGTTGTCTCAGCTTAGGATCATTGTCTTGTTGGAAAGTGAACCTTCAGCCTGGTCTGAGGTGTAGAATCAGGTTTTATTATGTCTATTCAGTTTTTCCTGGACCCTGACTGGTCTCCATGTCCCTTTCCATCTGCCCCCATCTGATGCTGCCACCACCAGGCTTCACTATAGAGATGTAGGTGATGGGCAGTACCTGGTCTTCTCCAAACATGATTCTCAAAATGGACACCAAAAAGTTCAATCTTTGTCTTATCAGGCCAGGGAATCTTGTTCCTCACAGCCTGTAGGTGCTTTTTTTGCAAGCTCCCGACGGATTTCATATGTTATTACTGAGGGGCGGCTTTCTTCTGGACACTCTGCCGTAAAGCCCAAATAGGTGGAGGCTGCAGCAATGACCTTCTGGAAGTTTTTCCCACCTGCACACAGGATCTTTGTAGCTCGGCCAGAGTGACCTTTGGGTTCTTGGTCTCCTCTCTTACCAAGGCTCTTCTCCCCTGATTACATAGTTTGGTGGAGCAGCAGAACTAGGAAGAGTTCTGGTTGTTCCAAATTTGTCTATATGAGAATTATGGAGGCCGCTGTACTCTTGGGGACTTTAAGTGTAGCAGACATTCGATTTGCCCTCTTCTTCAGGTCTTTTCCTCCACAAAATCCTGTGTCTGAACTTTACAGGCAGCTCTTTCCTCCTCATGGCTTGGTGTTTGCTCTGATCTGCATTATATAGACAGGGGCGTGTCTTCCCCAGTCATGTCCAATCAGCTGAATTTCCCTCCGATGACTCCAATCAGGGTGCAGAAACATCTCAGAGAAGATCAAGAGATGGGAGGAGCCAGAGCTAAATATCAAGTGTCATAGTAAAGGGTCTTGACTCTTAATACTTATATATAAGTTGAATTTTAGCTTTAGTACGGCAAGCAGAATGGTGAGATGAGGAGGATTTTTAATGTTAGCACAAGGCCACAAAATGTGAAAAAAGTGAAATGGTCTGAGGACTTTCCGAAGGAATTGTGCCCTAGGATATATTTATTACAGATGCAGATCAGTAATAAGCAGGACACATGGCGGGAACTATACCTCCATGCACTCAGCAAACACAAGCTGCCGCCAGATTCAGTTTCACACGTGTCGCAGATGAAGGTCAGAACAGCGGTGGATGGGATATCATGTACTGAGAGATGGAACAATCTGCAAGGATACAACCAGGGCCTAGCACAGCCACAGCAGCTGTCCTCACCCCGCACAGTACTACTTCTCCTGGAATAATCCTCAGTATCTGCTCTAATTCTGTGTATATGGACAGTGCACAGTACCACTTCTCCTGCCCTGTATGCTGGGTGTAATCCTCAGTATATATATACAGTGCACAGTACCACTTCTCCTGCCCTGTATGCTGGGTGTAATCCTCAGTATATATATACAGTGCACAGTACCACTTCTCCTGTCCTGTATGCTGGGTGTAATCCTCAGTATATATATACAGTGCACAGTACCACTTCTCCTGTCCTGTATGCTGGGTGTAATCCTCAGTATATATATACAGTGCACAGTACCACTTCTCCTGTCCTGTATGCTGGGTGTAATCCTCAGTATATATATATATACAGTGCACAGTACCACTTCTCCTGTCCTGTATGCTGGGTGTAATCCTCAGTATATATATACACAGTGCACAGTACCACTTCTCCTGCCCTGTATGCTGGGTGTAATCCTCAGTATATATATATACAGTGCACAGTACCACTTCTCCTGCCCTGTATGCTGGGTGTAATCCTCAGTATATATATACACAGTGCACAGTACCACTTCTCCTGCCCTGTATGCTGGGTGTAATCCTCAGTATATATATACAGTGCACAGTACCACTTCTCCTGCCCTGTATGCTGGGTGTAATCCTCAGTATATATATACACAGTGCACAGTACCACTTCTCCTGTGCTGGGTGTAATCCTCAGTATATATATATATATATATATATATATATATATATATATATATATATATACAGTGCATAGTACCACTTCTCCCACTTCCCCTGTCCTGTATGCTGGGTGTAATCCTCAGTATATATATACAGTGCACAGTACCACTTCTCCTGTCCTGTATGCTGGGTGTAATGCTCAGTATATATACAGTGCACAGTATCACTTCTCCTGTCCTGTATGCTGGGTGTAATCCTCAGTATATATATACAGTGTCCTGTATACTGGGTGTAATCCTCAGTATATATATATACAGTGCACAGTACCACTTCTCCTGTCCTGTATGCTGGGTGTAATCCTCAGTATATATATATACAGTGCACAGTACTACTTCTCCTGTCCTGTATGCTGGGTGTAATCCTCAGTATATATATATATATATATATATATATATATATATATATATACAGTGCACAGTACCACTTCTCCTGTCCTGTATGCTGGATGTAATCCTCAGTATATATATATACTGCACAGTACCACTTCTCCTGTCCTGTATGCTGGGTGTAATCCTCAGTATATATATATACAGTGGCGTAGCCACCGTGGTCGCGGGGGTCGCCGCCGCGACCGGGCCCGCCACAAGGGGGGCCCGCGGGGCCCCCCGATCAATCACTCTTGTGACCGCAAGCATTGTTTTGCTTGCGGTCACAAGAGCCTGGCTCCGTCTTCCCCCAGCTGCTGCGCGGCTGCCGGGGGTGTCGCGTCTTACCCCCGGCAGCGCGCGCATCCCAGAACTCCCTGCGCGCTTTGGGCCCTGACTTCCGGTTCCGGCGCGCAGGGAGTTCTGGGATGCGCGCGCTGCCGGGGATAAGACGCGACACCCCCGGCAGCCGCGCAGCAGTCGGGGACAGACCAGGAGGAGTGAGAATCAACGTGGGAGCGCGATGTCAGGTGAGTTAAGTTTTGTTTTTTTTATCAGCCTGTACGGGTGGGGGGAAAGGAGGGGGCCATCTATGAGGGTGGGGGGAAAGGAGGGGGCCATCTTTGAGGGTGGGGGGAAAGGAGGGGGCCATCTATGAGGGTGGGGGGAAAGGAGGGGGGCATCTATGAGGGTGGGGGGAAAGGAGGGGGCCATCTATGAGGGTGGGGGGAAAGGAGGGGGCCATCTATGAGGGTGGGGGGAAAGGAGGGGGCCATCTATGAGGGTGGGGGGAAAGGAGGGGGCCATCTATGAGGGTGGGGGGAAAGAGGGGGCCATCTATGAGGGTGGGGGGAAAGAGGGGGCCATCTATGAGGGTGGGGGGAAAGAGGGGGCCATCTATGAGGGTGGGGGGAAAGAGGGGGCCATCTATGAGGGTGGGGGGAAAGAGGGGGCCATCTATGAGGGTGGGGGGAAAGAGGGGGCCATCTATGAGGGTGGGGGGGAAGGAGGGGGGCATCTATGAGGGTGGGGGAGAAGGAGGGGGGCATCTATGAGGGTGGGGGGAAGAGGGGGCCATTTATGAGGGTGGGGGGAAAGAGGGGGGCCATCTATGAGGGTGGGGGGAAGGAGGGGGCCATCTATGAGGGTGGGGGGTAGGAGGGGGCCATCTATGAGGGTGGGGGGAAGGAGGGGCCATCTATGAGGGTGGGGGGAAAGAGGGGCCATCTATGAGGGTGGGGGGGGAAGGGGACCATCTATAAGGGAGGGAGGAAGGGGACCATCTATAAAGGGGGGGAAAGGGGACCATCTATAAGGGAGGGGGGGAAGGGGACCATCTATAAGGGAGGGTGGGGGGAGAGGGGGCCATCTATAAGGGAGGGTGGGGGGAGAGGGGACCATCCATAAGGGAGGGTGAGGAGAGAGGGGGCCATCTATAAGGGAGGGGGTATAGGGGGCCATCTATAAGGGAGGGGGTAGAGGGGGCCATCTATAAGGGAGGGGGTAGAGGGGGCCATCTATAAGGGAGGGGGGCAACATAGGGGGAGAGGGAATACACAGAGGGGGGCATATATTATTAGGAGGTCACATAGAGTCAGGGCTACCCACTAAATGAGGGTGTAAAGGGGACAGTACAGATGTGCAGTGTGTATAGAGATAAGGATGGTGTCAGAGTGTGGAGCCTAATATGTCTGTCTGGCAGATTCTGTGGATTCGTGGCTCGGAGAAGTTCTCATAACGGCCCAGGACGGATGGAGAAGATGATGAAAAGGAAAGAACTCCGATCAGAAAAGACGTCTCCTGTGAGTCACCTGATATAACTGCACAGTAATGTATATGGTGTATAGAGCCTGTGTAGAGCTGGGGCCACCTCTATATGACTGGATGAGGTGATTTAGTGTACTGGATTTGGTCAGTAACAATATGGTGGTGATGGTAGTGGTTGTGGTGTGGCGGTAATGTTTCCTCCCTATATACTGGTATTACTGGTAATATTGGTCTCAGTATACAGGATTTGGTCGGTAACAGTATGGCGGTAATAGGTAATATCTGTCTTGGTGTGTGTGTGTGTGTATATATATATATATATATATATATATATATATATATATATATACATACAGTGGTACCTTGGTTTAAGAGTAACTTCGTTTAAGAGCGCTTTGGTTTAAGAGCTCACAGTTTTTCAAAATTGTGACTTGGTTTAAGAGCATTGCTTTGGTTTAAGAACTTCCTGTATCGGGTGGGAGCGCGAGTGGAGAAGGGGCATGGCCTGCATAGCGGGGTCTACAGCACTGTACTCTAAACACCTTCCAAATCATAGCAGATCCCCTTCAGGCTGGGGCTTACATCAGGGGACAGGACTGTGGGGGGGGGGGTAATCTCTCCATAGCTGTAACCCCTCTCTCCCCGGACAGAGAGTGCTGCATGTATGTACCCACATCTGTCCTGCTCATTCCTTCCTGCTCCCTGCAGTCTCTGTCAGCCCTTGTGTTTCCCATCCTCTCCATTACTGTACAGTACAGAATAATAAATATATTTGGGGTGCGGAACCAATTGTCTGCATTTACATGATTTCTTATAGGAAAATTTGCTTTGGTTTAAGAGTGGATTTGGATTACAAGCACGGTCCTGGAACGAATTATGCTCATAATCCAAGGCACCACTGTGTGTGTATATATATATATATATATATATATATATATATACACAAACACACACAACAATAGCATCACTTGGTCGTGAAAGGAGGGGGGGGGGGCCCAAGTTGGCCTCTCGCACCAGGGCCCAGGAGACATTAGCTACGCCCCTGTATATATATACAGTATATACACAGTGCACAGTACAACTTCTTCTGTCCTGTATGCTGGGTGTAATCCTCAGGCACGGGCACGCAGCAATTCCCCCACGTCCTCCATCCTCAGCAACATCCCGCTAACTTTTCATCCGCCTCCTGCAAGGGAACTGTTGGCGTCTATGAGCAGCGAACTGCTCTTTGATGATGATGAGCACGTGGACGAAGAGACAGGGGCAGTGGCGGAACTACCGCCGTAGTAGCCGTAGCGTCCGCTACGGGGCCCCGCAGTATCGGGGGCCCGTGGCGCGGGCCCCCGGAGCTCACATAGCCTGTAGCACCTGGCGGCCGAGCAGTCGGGTGCTACAGCTGTTTGGAGTCCAGGGGTGTCCTGGGGATTCCCAGGCAGCAAAGGTGACAGGCTCGGAGTGGCTTGGCGTCCGCCGGGGGCCGGCGCAAGTACTTCCGGCCCAGGGACTTCCAGCACTCTAACAAGCGCTCCTCTGTACAGGCTATGGGCGGACGCTGAGCTCACTGGTACCTGTGCTGCCGGGGATGCTGCCCCCCCTTGCCACCGTATTTCTGTCCCGGCAGCACAGGTACCAGTGAGCTCAGCGTCCGCCCCCAGCCTGTACTTCCGGCAAAGGAGCGCTTGTTAGAGATGCACCCTGCGCCGGAAGTACTTGCCCCGGCGGACACTGAGCCACTCTGAGCCCGACACCTGTGCTGCCCGGGAATCCCCAGGACGCCCCCCCGGGAGAAGAGGAGAAGACAGCCGACGGGGGAGTTGTGTTTTTTTTTATTTTCTATCTGCTTTTCAAAGGGGGATAATACAGGGTGGGGCCATCTATGGGGGATATACAGGGGGGGACATCTATGGGGGATATACAGGGGGGGCATCTATGGGGGATATACAGGGGGCCATCTATGGGGATATACAGGGGGGACATCTATGGGGGATATACAGGGGGGACATCTATGGGGGATATACAGGGGGCATCTATAGGGGGATAATACAGGGTGGGGCCATCTATGGGGGATATACAGGGGGGACATCTATGGGGGATAATACAGGGTGGGGCCAACTATGGGGGATATACAGGGGGGACATTATGGGGGATACACAGTGGGCCATCTATGGGGGATATACAGGGGGGACATCTATGGGGGATAATACAGGGTGGGGCCATCTATGGGGGATATACAGGGGACCATCTATGGGGGATATACAGGGGGGACATCTATGGGGGATATACAGGGGGGACATCTATGGGGGATATACAGGGGGCATCTATAGGGGGATAATACAGGGTGGGGCCATCTATGGGGGATATACAGGGGGGACATCTATGGGGGATAATACAGGGTGGGGCCAACTATGGGGGATATACAGGGGGGACATTATGGGGGATATACAGTGGGCCATCTATGGGGGATATACAGGGGGGACATCTATGGGGGATAATACAGGGTGGGGCCATCTATGGGGGATATACAGGGGACCATCTATGGGGGATATACAGGGGGGACATCTATGGGGGATATACAGGGGGGACATCTATGGGGGATAATACAGGGGGGACATCTATGGGGGATATAAAGGGGAAACATCTATTGGGAATATACAGAGGGCCATCTATGGGGGATATACAGGGGGGACATCTATCGGGGATATACAGGGGGGGCAATCTATGGGGGATATACAGGGGGCCATCTATGGGGGATATAAAGGGGGCATTTATAAGGGGACCAAATGAGAGGGCATCTATAAGGGGGATGGACAACACGGGGGGTAATTTATAAGGGGCCAACAAGGGTGGCATCAGTAAAGGGGAATACACAGAGGGGCATATACTTTAAGGGGATCACATAGTGTCAGGGCTATCCACTAAACAAGGGTGTAAAGGGGCCAATACAGATGTGCAGTGTGTATAGAGATGAGGATGGTGCCAGAGTGAAGAGCCTAATATGTTTCTCTGGCAGATTCTGTGGATTCGTGGCTCGGAGAAGTTCTAATGGCCCAGGAAGGATGAAGAAGAAAAGGAAAAGGAAACAACTCCGATCAGAGAAGACGCCCCCTGTGAGTCACTTAATATAACTGTACTGTAATTTATAAGGTGTACAGAACCTGTGTAGAGCGGGCGTGGGGGCCCCCAATAAAAAGTTTGCTATGGGGCCCAGCCATTTCTAGTTACGCCCCTGGACAGGGGACAATCAAGTGCAGGGCATAGCTGTGTCGGAGGCGATATCAGAGCAGGCTCATGTTAGGCCTGGCAGGAGAGCAGTAGGCAGTAGAGGAGAGAGGGCTGGGCAGGAGCCTGGACAGGATGATGCTACATCGGATGTTACATAGGATCCACGGCAGGATTTGGCTTATTCGACAGATTCGTCAACCGGGAATCCGTCCGTCAGCAGGCCCGCCACAACTAAAAAGCAGACAGGCAGCAGTAGTCAACTAACAAGTGGGAAGCGTAGCCGGGACAGGCAGATAACCACTGGGGAAACCTCCTCCACTGCAGGTCCTAGTATCGGCAGCGCCCGCCCATCCTTGCAGCCTGTCGGTACTAGACTTTACATCTCGCCTGTGTGGCAGTTTTTTAAAAAGTGCCCGGAGGATAATTTGTGGTCATCTGTCACCTGTGCGACAGGTGCATTAAAAGAGGCAAGAGTTGCCATCCTGGCACCAGCGCCATGGCCATATAAAGCGCCACCACCTTTCCACCTGGGAGAAATGGGGTGATAGTTGGTCACAGCAGGCCCAGGCAGAGCCGAGGTCAACAGCAGCAGGAAGCAGCAGTAGTCAGGGGGGCCTTTCACAGAGTCAGACCTCCTCTGTGGAAAGGAGTGTGGCTTCACTCCCTTCTTCGGCTGGTGGCCTCTGTGTTGCTAGCAGTAGGCAGCCTGGCATCATGGAGTCCCTATACTGGAGGCAGACATATGCACCCAGCAATCCCGCAGCAGTCAAGCTAAACTACCACCTGGCCAAGTTGCTGGTGCTCCAGGCTTTGCCGTTTAAAGTTGTTGAGTTGCAGAGTCGACAACTTTAAACGGCAGAGCCTGGAGCACCAGCAACTTGGCCAGTAGTCGACACTACTTTTCCAACACAGCTATCTCGGTCATGTACAGCTATGTTCGCGAAAAGGTTGCTGACTCGCTGAGCAATTCAGTGAGCAGACATGTACATTTAACCACAGACATCTGGAGCTGTAATTACGGGCAAGGGCAGTATATGTCCATTACTGCTCAGTGGGTAAATGTAATATGGCCGGCGGACCCCCAGCAACTTGGCCAGGGAAGGGCGATGACACCACCCCGTTGTCACAGCAGGGTTCCTGTGTCGCGGTCCTCCTCCACCTCCTCCAGTAGGTCCAAAACCTCCTCAACCGCCAGTGTTCCTCCCTTGAACCACTTGGGTGTAGCACAGAGGTGTCACGCTGTGCTGCATCTAGCCTGCCTGGGTGAAAGAGGAGTGAGGAGCTGCACCGCCTGCTTGAGACGGAAATCCTCTCGTGGCTGACTCCACGCCATCTTAAAGTTGGGACGGTGGTGAGTGACAATGGGAGCAACATTCTCTCCGCGCTGCGTCGAGGAGCTATGAGGCATGCCCCCTGTATGGCACATGTTTTAATCCTAATAGTTACACACTTTCTAAAGTCTTCATCCCATTTACAGACTGTCCTGTCAATGGCTCGAAAGCTGTGTAACCATTTCAGCCATTCAAGTCGCTCTCACCACATCCTCCTCGACCTGCAGCGGAGGAATGGTCTTCCCAACCATCGTCTGATTTGCGATGTAGCCACGCGGTGGAACTCCACCCTCCACATACTGGACCGGCTCTATGAGCAGAGGAAGGCCTTGACTGATTTCCTCTTGATGCAGGCAAACAAGGCAACTCCCCTGTGTAACCTGGAGCTCGGCCAGTGGCAGCTCATGCGTGACACCTGCCGCTTGCTAAGACCCTTTGAGGAGGTCACCTTTCTGGTCAGTGGGCAAGACACAGGACTGAGTGCCATCATACCCATGCTTCATGTACTGGAGCTGATGCTGATGCCACTCAGTGGCGAGGGGGAAGAGGTCTTGCCACTGTCACAGCCTGGGTCACTGGAGGAAGGCTTGGCGGAAGAGGAGGGAGAAGAAGTTGAGGAGAAGGAGGAGGACCTGAACGCACAGGAACTCTTAGGGGAGCCGGGTGGAGGAGAAGGAGATGAGCCTTCCTGCCAGACCAGAGGGGGGCCAGAGGAGGATATGCAGGGCTATGAGGAGGATAAGGAGGATGGAGGCAGTACCCATTGGCAGTATGCTGTGGAGACGGAGGCGGGGACTCCTTCCCACTCCCTGGTGGAAATGGCTAAGCGCATGTTGATATGCTTTCGGGCCGACCCACGCTTGCAAAGGATTCGTCAACGGGATGAATTCTGGCTGGCCACACTACTGGACCAACGGTATCGCAACAAACTGTGTGAATTCATTCACCCTTTCCCAACGGGAGGAAAAAATTAATTATTATAGAGAGGAGCTGGGTGCACAGTTAGTGGCAGCCTTTGGAACACAATGCTCTCATTCACGCCATTCCCACCAGGGCCACACCAGCAGCGCTGCCTCCTCCATATCCTCCTCTAGCAGCTTGGGTGGCATGAGCAGTGGCACCAGTCTGAGCCTGATATCCATGATGCACGCTTTCATGCAGCCACAGGCCGGGGTAACAGGAGCACCCGCACAGCAGCAGGACATAGCGGCAAACCTCAAACAGCAACTCCAGGTGTTTTTGGACTCTACGTTGCCACCTAACGTCCCCGAACCCCTGGACTACTGGGTGGGAAAATTAGATGTCTGGCCACAACTCGCTGAATTTGCTTTGGACATACTCTCCTGTCCGGCCAGCAGTGTGTCATCCGAGCGAGTTCTCAGCACAGCAGTTCATATTGTCAGTCCCAGGAGAACCAGATTGTCCTGTGATAGTGTGGAGTGTCTGACTTTCATCAAAATGAACGCCACATGGATAGATAAGGACTTTGTGACACCTGCTCCTGATACAACAGAGTAGGATATGGTCGTGTTGTCACCAAGATGTAGGACCTTTTCTGCTTTTATTATGGCCTATATGTGAACTAGACCATACTGGTCATTCCACCATTCCTGCTGCTGCTGCTGCCGCCCTGCTACCTCTCGCCTGTCCATGGACCTCATTATTCTGCCTCCGCTGCTCATGTCACCCCATTAAAACTGCTACCCCTGCCCTGGCCTCCATGTTGGCTACTGCCGCTCCTGCCCTGGTCTCCATATAGGCTACTGCTGGGCCTTCACTGGCCTTCATGTTGACTACTTCTGCTCCTGCCCTGGCCTGAATGTTGGCTACTGCGGCTCCTGCCCTGGCCTCCCTGTTGGCTACTGCTGGGCCTTGACTGGCATCTAGGTTGACTACTGCTGTGCCTGCCCTTGCCTCAATGTTGGCTACTGCTGGGCCTTGACTGGCATCTAGGTTTCCAACTGCTGTGCCTGCCCTTGCCTCCATGTTGGCTACTGCTGGGCCTTAACTGGCATCTAGGTTGACTACTGCTGTGCCTGCCCTTGCCTCAATGTTGGCTACTGCTGGGTCTTGACTGGCATCTAGGTTGACTACTGCTGTGCCTGCCCTTGCCTCAATGTGGGCTACTGCTGGGTCTTGACTGGCATCTAGGTTTCCAACTGCTGTGCCTGCCCTTGCCTCCATATTGGCTACTGCTGGGCCTTGACTGGCATCGAGGTTGACTACTGCTGTGCCTGCTCTTGCCTCAATGTTGGCTACTGCTGGGCCTTAACTGGCATCTAGGTTGACTACTGCTGTGCCTGCCCTTGCCTCAATGTTGGCTACTGCTGGGTCTTGACTGGCATCTAGGTTGACTACTGCTGTGCCTGCCCTTGCCTCAATGTGGGCTACTGCTGGGTCTTGACTGGCATCTAGGTTTCCAACTGCTGTGCCTGCCCTTGCCTCCATATTGGCTACTGCTGGGCCTTGACTGGCATCGAGGTTGACTACTGCTGTGCCTGCTCTTGCCTCAATGTTGGCTACTGCTGGGCCTTAACTGGCATCTAGGTTGACTACTGGTGTGCCTGCCCTTGCCTCATTGCTGACTACTGTTGCTCCTGCCTGGCCTCCATGTTGGCTACTGCTGATCCTGCCTGGCCTCCATGTTGGCTACTGCTGATCCTGCCTGGCCTCTATGTTGACTACTGCTGCTCCTGTACTGGCCTCAAATGACTATTGCTGGACCTCCAATAGCCTCCAATGACTACTGCTGCTCCTTCACTGCATTTGTGACCTTTTTCCTGACTTTCAGATATCGAAAAGATAATGATGTTTCTGACATGTAGAGCCCTAAACTCAACCAAATACACTACCCCCGTATCATATAGATGCTTTAAACTATGAAATCCAAAGAAATCCGAAATTTGGTCGGACCGAACTTCCCGAAAAAATCCGAAAGTCCGATCGGACCGAACTTTTGAAAAGTTCGCTCATCTCTACTCCTGTCCTGTATGCTGTGTGTAATCCTCAGTGTATATATAAATACAGTGCACAGTACCACTTCTCCTGTCCTGTATGCTAGGTGTAATCCTCAGTGTGTGTATGTGTGTGTGTATATATATATATATATATATATATATATATATACACATACATACAGTGCACAGTACCACTTCTCCTGCCCTGTATGCTGGGTGTAATCCTCAGTATATATATACAGTGCACAGTACCACTTTACCTGTCCTGTATGCTGAGTGTATTCCTCAATGTGTATATATATATATATATATATATACATACAGTGCACAGTACCACTTCTCCTGTCCTGTATGCTGGGCGTAATGCTCAGTATATATACAGTGCACAGTATCACTTCTCCTGTCCTGTATGCTGGGTGTAATCCTCAGTATATATATATACAGTGCACAGTATCACTTCTCCTGTCCTGTATGCTGGGTGTAATCCTCAGTATATATATATACAGTGCACAGTACCACTTCACCTGTCCTGTATGCTGGGTGTATTCCTCAATGTGTATATATATATATATATATATATATATATATATATATACACAGTGCACAGTACCACTTCTCCTGTCCTGTATGCTGGGCGTAATGCTCAGTATATATACAGTGCACAGTATCACTTCTCCTGTCCTGTATGCTGGGTGTAATCCTCAGTATATATATACAGTGTCCTGTATACTGGGTGTAATCCCCAGTATATATATACAGTGCACAGTATCACTTCTCCTGTCCTGTATGCTGGGTGTAATCCTCAGTATATATATATACTGCACAGTACCACTTCTCCTGTCCTGTATGCTGGATGTAATCCTCAGTATATATATACAGTGTCCTGTATACTGGGTGTAATCCCCAGTATATATATACAGTGCACAGTACCACTTCTCCTGTCCTGTATACTGGGTGTAATCCTCAGTATATATATATATATATATATATATATATATATATATATATATATATATATATATATAAACTGCACAGTACCACTTCTCCTGTCCTGTATGCTGGGTGTAATCCCCAGTATATATATACAGTGCACAGTACCACTTCTCCTGTCCTGTATACTTGGTGTAACCCTCGGTATCGTATGACACGGGCAGTGAGGTGGGCAGGACATACATTGATCCTTGGGGGTTGTCCACTGGAAAGCTATGGAAGGTCTGCTTGGCAGTTTTGTGGGTGAGGATGAATTAGGGGGGTGGAGCACTGGGCTTTGTCAGTCCACAGTCTGTGTACGGGGGGCCAAACAGTATACCACACCTCCATGGGAGTATACACATAATGCCATATGACTAGGAACATGGCTGGAGATCTCCATGTAACCTGTAAGAAAAATGCCAGGAGACAGGGAGGAGAGGTGCAGTGACCGGGGGCACAGGGAGGACAGGGACAGTGACCGGGGGCACAGGGAGGAGAGGGGCAGTGACCGGGGGTACAGGGAGGAGAGGGGCAGTGACCGGGGGTACAGGGAGGAGAGGTGCAGTGACCGGGGGCACAGGGAGGACAGGGACAGTGACCGGGGGCACAGGGAGGAGAGGGGCAGTGACCGGGGGTACAGGGAGGAGAGGTGCAGTGACCGGGGGCACAGGGAGGACAGGGGCAGTGACCGGGGGTACAGGGAGGAGAGGGGCAGTGACCGGGGGCACAGGGAGGACAGGGGCAGTGACCGGGGGTACAGGGAGGACAGGGGCAGTGACCGGGGGTAGTGACCGGGGGTACAGGGAGGAGAGGGGCAGTGACCGGGGGTACAGGGTGGAGAGGGGCAGTGACCGGGGGTACAGGGAGGAGAGGGGCAGTGACCGGGGGCACAGGGAGGACAGGGGCAGTGACCGGGGGTACAGGGAGGAGAGGGGCAGTGACCGGGGGTACAGGGAGGAGAGGGGCAGTGACCGGGGGTACAGGGAGGAGAGGGGCAGTGACCGGGGGCACAGGGAGGAGAGGGGCAGTGACCGGGGGCACAGGGAGGACAGGGGCACAGGGAGGAGAGGGGCAGTGACCGGGGGCACAGGGAGGACAGGGGCACAGGGAGGAGAGGGGCAGTGACCGGGGGAACAGGGAGGAGAGGGGCAGTGACCGGGGGAACAGGGAGGACAGGGGCAGTGACCGGGGGTCCAGGGAGGAGAGGTGCAGTGACCAGGGGTCCAGGGAGGACGGGGCAGTGACCGGGGGTCCAGGGAGGAGAGGGGCAGTGACCGGGGGCACACGGAAG
Source organism: Dendropsophus ebraccatus (assembly GCF_027789765.1). Lineage (NCBI taxonomy): Eukaryota > Metazoa > Chordata > Amphibia > Anura > Hylidae > Dendropsophus > Dendropsophus ebraccatus. The sequence continues at coordinate 19,932,075 of NC_091460.1, read as the reverse complement.
ACAGGGTGGCAGTGACCGGGGGCACAGGGTGGAGAGAGGCAGTGACCGGGGGCACAGGGAGGACAGGGGCAGTGACCGGGGGTACAGGGAGGAGAGGGGCAGTGACCGGGGGTACAGGGAGGAGAGGTGCAGTGACCGGGGGTACAGGGAGGACAGGGGCAGTGACCGGGGGCACAGGGAGAAGAGGGGCAGTGACCGGGGGCACACGGAAGACAGGGTGGCAGTGACCGGGGGCACAGGGAGGAGAGGGGCAGTGACCGGGGGCACACGGAAGACAGGGTGGCAGTGACCGGGGGCACAGGGTGGAGAGAGGCAGTGACCGGGGGCACAGGGAGGACAGGGGCAGTGACCAGGGGTACAGGGAGGAGAGGGGCAGTGACCGGGGGTACAGGGAGGAGAGGTGCAGTGACCGGGGGTACAGGGAGGACAGGGGCAGTGACCGGGGGCACAGGGAGGAGTGGTGCAGTGACCGGGGGTACAGGGAGGACAGGGGCAGTGACCGGGGGTACAGGGAGGAGAGGTGCAGTGACCGGGGGTACAGGGAGGAGAGGGGCAGTGACCGGGGGCACAGAGAGGAGAGGGGCAGTGACCGGGGGCACAGGGAGGAGAGGGGCAGTGACCGGGGGCACAGGGAGGAGAGGTGCAGTGACCGGGGGTACAGGGAGGACAGGGGCAGTGACCGGGGGCACAGGGAGGAGAGGGGCAGTGACCGGGGGCACAGGGAGGAGAGGGGCAGTGACCGGGGGCACAGGGAGGAGAGGGGCAGTGACTGAGGGTACAGTAAGGACAGGGGCAGTGACTGGGAGCACAGAGAGGAGAGGGGCAGTGACCGGGGGCACAGGGAGGAGAGGGGCAGTGACCGGGGGCACAGGGAGGAGAGGTGCAGTGACCGGGGGTACAGGGAGGAGAGGGGCAGTGACCGGGGGCACAGGGAGGACAGGGGCAGTGACCGGGGGCACAGGGAGGAGTGGTGCAGTGACCGGGGGTACAGGGAGGAGAGGGGCAGTGACCGGGGGCACAGGGAGGAGAGGGGCAGTGACTGAGGGTACAGTAAGGACAGGGGCAGTGACTGGGGGCACAGGGAGGAAAAGGGGAGTCACTTTGGACAGTGAGTGGAGTACTGTATATCTCCCCAGTGCAGCACACATTGATTTTAAACTACAGCAGAGTTCTGTCTTTGCGGCACCCATTGGGTTGTAAGTATAGCAGAGCATTGTAGACCCCATCCCTCAAACGCAGCACCCTGTGAGTTGTGGTTGAGCAGACCCCATCCCCCAGTGAGTTGTGTTCGAGCAGACCCCATTCCCCAGTGAGTTGTAGTGGAGCAGACCCCATTCCCCAGTGCAGCACCCTGTGAGTTGTGGTGGAGCAGATCCCATCCCCCAGTGCAGCACCCAGTATTGGAGCAGACCCCATCCCCCAGTGCAGCACCCTGTGAGTTGTGTTGGAGCAGATCCCATCCCCCAGTGCAGCACCCAGTATTGGAGCAGACCCCATCCCACAGTGCAGCACCCAGTGAGTTGGGCTGGAGCAGACCCCATCCCACAGTGCAGCACCCAGTGAGTTGGGCTGGAGCAGAGCAATTTCCCAGTGCAGCAGCAGACCCCATCCCCCAGTGCAGCTCCCAGTGCTGGAGCAGACCCCATCCCCCAGTGCAGCACCCAGTGAGTTGTGCTGGAGCAGACCCCATCCCCCAGTGCAGCACCCTGTGTTGGAGCAGACCCCATCCCCCAGTGCAGCACCCTGTGAGTTGTGCTGGAGCAGACCCCATCCCCCAGTGCAGCACCCTGTGTTGGAGCAGACCCCATCCCCCAGTGCAGCACCCAGTGAGTTGTGCTGGAGCAGACCCCATCCCCCAGTGCAGCACCCTGTGTTGGAGCAGACCCCATCCCCCAGTGCAGCACCCTGTGAGTTGTGCTGGAGCAGACCCCATCCCCCAGTGCAGCACCCTGTGTTGGAGCAGACCCCATCCCCCAGTGCAGCACCCTGTGAGTTGTGCTGGAGCAGACCCCATCCCCCAGTGCAGCACCCAGTGAGTTGTGCTGGAGCAGACCCCATCCCCCAGTGCAGCACCCTGTGAGTTGTGCTGGAGCAGACCCCATCCCCCAGTGCAGCACCCTGTGAGTTGTGCTGGAGCAGACCCCATCCCCCAGTGCAGCACCCTGTGAGTTGTGCTGGAGCAGAGCACTTTCCCAGTGCAGCTCCCAGTGCTGGCTGCCTCTGCTGCAGGATCTCCTCCCCCTCACTCTCCTCCTCTTCTGAGCAGCAGACACACAACAAAGTTACTTTGCAGTAGGAGCTGCAGGACCCCGCCTGCTCTGCTCCCCCCCTGCAGCAGACACTGAGGACCCCCAGATGATCTGCAGCCCCTGGGATATCAGCACAATGTGCGTCAGCTGAGAGGTGAGCTGCTGGGATAAGTGCTGCATCATTCAGTCTGGGGAGCTGCTGGACTCTGCATGCTGTAGGTAGGTAATGCAGAGCTGGATGTGAGCGGGGGCAGGGATGGGGGCTCATCGGCTCTATATGTTTATATATATATTCAGACTACACCTCAGTGACCCCTATAGTAAAGCAGGACTGAGGGTACAGGGTGGGCATGTCACCCCGGGGGCCGTCCGTGTAAACACGTCTCTGGTGTGGGCTGTGATGTGGAATAATCCCATAAACTCACACAAAGTCCCAAAGCTTATGGGCCGATTGTTTGTGGTCTCTGAGTCCCTCGGTAAGTTGCCCCCTGTATTGGCACAGATGGCCGTCTCGTATACTTTACCTCATTCCTCTCGTGTTTTAGGTCCGTCTAGTTCCTGGCACCACTCACCCCCAACCTCCAGATGTTTCTACGGCCTGAGCCCGAATCGGGCTGGTATCCCACCCATGTGCAGGTTACCATCCTGCAAGGCAGAGGGCTGCGTGCCAAGGGGAAGCATGGCACCAGCGATGCCTACACCTTGATCCAGGTGGGACGGGAGAAGTACAGCACCTCGGTGGTGGAGAAGACCCCGGGATCTCCAGAATGGAAGGAGGAATGTTCTTTCGAGCTGTCCCCCGGAGCCCTGGAACGAGGCGAGAACTGCGAGCTCCAGCTGACCGTCATGCATCGCGCCCTCATTGGCATGGACCAGTTTCTAGGGCAGGTCTGTGTACCCCTACAGGACGTGTTCCAGGAGGGCCGCTCGCTGAGGAACCAGTAAGTAGCTGTTCACTATATGGCGGTATGAAGTCACTTGTAATGCCAAGCTGATGGTCTACTTAGGGACGTAGCTCCTTGCAGATTTCACATGTCACTCTCATACATGTCTGTATTCCCCCAAATCTGGCCTTTTCCCTCTCCCCCCCCTGAAATTAAAGGGGTAGCAAATGAGAAAAACCTATCTGCAGTACTGGCAAGGGTGAGGTTGTCTCTACCCGCTATGGCCACCCCTGGTCCTGTAACATGAAAGGGAATAGAAAGTGAACACCAATTTTCATTGTGTGCAATGTGACGCCATGCTCCGCCCCTTTTGGTGACATCACTTAGAGTGAATATCTTGGCTCTGAATTAGCAATTATTATATGGGATGTGCAGGGCTGGGACAAGGAGTTTTTGTGCCCTAGGCAGAGAAGGCAAATGGCGCTTCCCCCCCCCCCCCAGTGTATAGCCCCCACATACAGTATAAACTCTTGACTGCCCCCACATAGTGTAGCTCCTACAGTGTATAGCCCCCACAGTGTATAGTCTCCACACAGTCCCACATAGTGTATGGCAGGCATCCCCAAACTTTTTACACAGGGGGCCAGTTCACGGTCCCTCAGAGTGGTGGAGGGCTGGACTATATGCTGCTGCTATATCTGGTCCGCGGGGAGCTGTTTCAGCTGTATCTGCCCATGAGGAGGAGGTGGAGTGGAGGATCATACTGCTCTTCTGTCTCTGGTCCGGGAGAGGAGCATTGGGGGTGGCTTAGGATGGTGGAGCTGTAGTTCTACCACAGCCACACAGGATCATGCTGGGAGCTGTAGTTCTACCACAGCCACACAGGATCAAGCTGGGAGTTATAGTTCTACCAAAGCCACACAGGAGCATGCTGGGAGCTGTAGTTCTACCACAGCCACACAGGAGCATGCTGGGAGCTGTAGTTCTACCACAGCCACACAGGTGCATGCTGGGAGTTATTGTTCTACCAAAGCCACACAGGAGCATGATGAGCCAAGCAGAAGAGAGGAGGAGAGCAGGTGCCTGCCGCCGAGGGGCTGGAGCTTTCAGCAGAGAGGGGAAGGGATGCTGCCGCTGGTAAGGTCTGTTGGGGGCATTTTTACTTTAGGATTGCTCCCCCTGTAATTCAGCAGGGGATGGCGACCTAGGCCATCACCTACCTTGGCCTACCCTTTGTCCCGACCCTGGGGATGTGTGTTTGGGGTTTGACTGCATAGTACGACTCCCGTGACTCTGGCGGCCGTATTGGTCTCCAAAGTCTGTACAACCTAAAAAGTTTCCAAGAGATAAAAGCACCTCCATCCGCCTTGATAACATTAGCTTAGATCCCCTATGGGAGTTGACAGGTCAGTTAGGGGTGGAGTTTTCCTTTAGGGTGCCTTCACACCTACCGTATCACAGTAGAAAATCCGCTGCGGATCCGCAGCAGATCCGCAGCGGATTTAACTAAATGAATGAACACAGCATTAAATCCGCACTTACAAATCTGCTGCGGATCCGCAGCGGATTTGACAGTGCGTATTTAATGCTGTGTTCATTCATTTAGTTAAATTTGCTGCGGATCCGCAGCGGATTTTCTACTGTGATACGGTAGGTGTGAAGGCACTCTTAAGCCGGTTTTATCGAAAGGATTGTATTTTTAGAATGGATGTGAACATGGCCGCTGCTCAATACTAAATCTTCTCTAATGACCAAGGAGGTACCTGATAATATTCAGTGTTACGTTACAGGAGATGTAGCAGAGCTGGGTTTTTCATTAGACTTGGAAATAGGTATTATTGGGATGATACATGGTATCTTGGCCTGCTGGGGCTTGTAGTTCTGCATCAGGACACCTGTTTTAGGTCTTTCTTGGCAATTATCGGATCAGGATAGATGAAGTATGATTGGAGCCGGGCCTATCAGTGTGTACAGTGCTGAGCACGGAAGTCAGCCATCTGTATATAATCATTATATATATATATATGTCCCAGATCTGCTGACCCCACACTGCTGTCAGCCATGAAAGCCTCTATAGACCTCAAAAGGGTTAATCAGTAGAAGTCTTTCTTCTATTTGGGACCCCAGTCCCCCACTCCCGTCTGTCTGTGCCGTATAGGCCTAAGTAGACACCCTGATCCCCATGTTCCTGTAGGGAGGAAGATGGCGGCTACCACTATAGCCTGACTGGACCGAGGGGGAAAATGGGGACCATAGACCTCCTGTCATATATATCTAATGGAAGAGTTGTCCATAGCAACCAACTTTTGGGAAGAAAAATGACAGCTACTAAGTGGTTGCTATGGGCAACACAACCAGTTTTTCTGCATAGACAGCCCATATTCTTACAATCTTTGTCTGGGCATAGGGATATCATAGATGGGACTCGACATTGGAGGGGCTTTTTCTGGAGGACTCAAGCTGTCCTTGTATGACGTGGACAGCCACTCACCTAGATGGTTGCTATGTAATACTACACGTCACCTGTAGGGGCTGCCATGGAGGAAATACCTGGCGGGCCATGGCTTCCCCCATAATCAGCTGATTACCACAGCATCGGCAGCCTGAAAGGGGTTAACCACAAGGTGTAGCCGGGTCCAGATACCACCGCCGACCCAGGGAACTTTTACTCTCTATCTCTATGTATTACTATTGTGCTCTTTTGTTATGTTTGTAAGGTTTGATCGTTTTATCCCAGAATCCTTTGCTCAGGGTTGATTCGTGGGCTCATTTGTGGTCATGACCTCGGTGCGGGGTTATTTTGAGGGATAATGGAGTCTTTCTTTTCCCGGTGGAGTCCATTGTGCGCCCTGTTTGCTTTTCCTCAGCGCTGTGATGTGAGCGGCAGCCAGGGAGGAAACACCATGAAGCTGCGGCTGCTGCGTCTATTTTGGTCTGGGTTATTTATTACGGCAGGGATCAGTATGCTGCCTGGAATGCGTCCGAGCCAGAACGCTCACAAGACCCAGCCGCGTGCCCAGTGCCCGCCTGACATCCACCGCTTACTTATCTGTATCCGGGAAAGCTGGGTGACTCCTTATAGCGCACTGATACAACCGCAATCCCACATTGTCACATATCTAGGAAAGATTTACAAAATTACCCAGAACCCCCTGTGAAGTGCGGCTGATCCCTTATATCCCATACCCTTGGGAACTCATAGCCAACAAAGTCCGTCACCAGCCGCACATATGACACATAGAGAAGTAATCTGCACAAACAATCACTTGTCTGTTTGCTACTAACCTACTTATGTGATCAGCTCCAGGGCGGCGCTTCTACCTCACCAGCCGCGGGTGCGACATTTATACTGTACTTTATCAGGTCCTCATACTTCTGACCCAGTACCAACTGTGTGCAGGTGTTATGGTGTGACAGAGGCTATACAGTATTATAGTAGTTATATTCCTGTATATAGTAGCAGTATTATAGGAGTTATATTCTTGTATATACGAGCAGAATTATAGTAGTTATATTCTTGTATACAGGAGCAGTATTATAGTAGTTATACGAACTGGAGAGAACGGAACGGCTGCACATCCCTTCTATGGCTGATACGTGTGCCGCTAGGCCTATATTAAAAATCAACACCAGAGTGTCTGTATATGAATTGATCAAGCCATATTGCCCCGTGTACCACCGCCCAGGTCCTCTGGTCCACACGGGTCCCTACGCTAACTCCACACCGTGTCGGTCAGCGACCGCCAACCCCGCAAAGCGTGCACGTGCAGGGGAGGGAGGCCATGGAACGGCCCTGCAACCCCAATGTCACAGGACCAGACCCAAAAAGCCCCACCAAAACCCGGCCAGCACCACCGGCGGGGAAGGCTGCCCCCAAACGACACAAGTATGGATATGGTATTACACTTACCATTGCTGCTCTCACAGAATGGGGAAGACATAGGGTCCAGACATGTGAGCACAGGCATATCCTGCTAATTTTGGTCATGTGGGTCTTATAAAGGAGTGCTAGCTGTTCAGAGAGGGAGAACTCTGAAACACGAACTGGAGAGAATGGAACGGCTGCACATCCCATCTGATGTTTTTTATGCAGCCGAGAGGTACTAGTATCAGCCATAGGTGTGAGGTGCAGCACTTTTTCTTCCCTGAACCGTATTATAGTAGTTATATTTTTGTATATAGGAGCAGTATTATAGTAGTTATATTCCTGTATATAGGAGCAGTATTATAGTAGCTATATTCTTGTATATAGGAGCAGTATTATAGTAGCTATATTCTTGTATATAGGAGCAGTATTATAGTAGCTATATTCTTGTATATAGGAGCAGTATTATAGTAGTTATATTCTTGTATAAAGGGGGCAGTATTATAGTAGTTATATTCTTGTATATAGGGGGCAGTATTATAGGAGTTATATTCTTGTACGTAGGAGCAGTATTATAGTAGTTATATGCTTGTACATAAGAGCAGTATTATAATAGTTATATTCTTGTATATAGGAGCAGTATTAAAGTAGTTATATTCTTGTATATAGGGGGCAGTATAATAGTAGTTATATTCTTGTATATAGGATAGGGCTTGGCAGTATTGGCCTAAACCAATATCGCGATATATCTCATATGTAGCGGCAGTAACAATAATTGGATAACTACGAGACGCCCCCTTTGTAAACCACACCCCTTTTTACAAGCCACACCCACTTGGCCATGCCAAACTTAGGATATTTTGCTTCAATAAACAGTTTCGAAACAGTTTCTGACTGTTTTAGTGACTGCTGTGCCGCTCTGACACGCCGGGCAGGTTGGGGGGCGCTGTGACAGGTGGATGGCGGCTCCGCTGTGCTGGGTTTGTTGGCGCTGTGCTCTGCCGGGCCGCTGGAACAGGCTGAGATGGGCAGGAGCACTGTGCTGTGTTGGGCGGGTGACACAGGGTGCTCTGACACGCCAGGAGGTTGTGGTGAGACGGGCGGGTGGGGGCTCAGCTGTGCTGTGCCGGGTCGGTGGGCACTGGGACAGGCTGAGACGACCGGGACGCTCTGACACGCTGGGCGGGGGTGGCAGGGGCGCTCAGACACACAGTGCCAGTCTCCTATTTGCTGTCTGTGCATCCCTGTACACACAGCACATATGAAACCTCCTTCAACCTGTGCAGCTCAGGGCTCAGACGGGGAGATAGTGAAAATACCGCAAATACTATCCTGGCGGTATTATAGTAGTTATATTCTTGTATATAGGAGCACTATTATAGTAGTTATATTCTTGTATATAGGGGGCAGTATTATAGTAGTTATATTCCTGTATATAGGAGCAGTATTATAGTAGTTATACACGAACTGGAGAGAATGGAACCGCTGCACATCCCATCTATGGCTGATACCAATGCCGCTAGGCCTATATTAAAAATCAACACCAGAGTGTCTGTATATGAATTGATCAAGCCATATTGCCCCGTGTACCACCGCGCAGGTCCTCTGGTCCACACGGGTCCCTACGCTAACTCCACACCGTGTCGGTCAGCGACCGCCAACCCCGCAAAGCGTGCACGTGCAGGGAAGGGAGGCCATGGAACGGCCCTGCAACCCCAATGTCAAAGGACCAGACCCAAAAAGCCCCACCAAAATCCAGCCAGCACCACCGGCGGGGAAGGCTGCCCCCAAACGACACAAGAATGGATATGGTATTACACTTACCATTGCTGCTCTCACAGAATGGGGAAGACATAGGGTCCAGACATGTGAGCACAGGCATATCCTGCTAATTTTGGTCATGTGGGTCTTATAAAGGAGTGCTAGCTGTTCAGAGAGGGAGAACTGTAAAACACGAACTGGAGAGAATGGAACCGCTGCACATCCCATGGCCTCCCTTCCCTGCACGTGCACGCTTTGCGGGGTTGGCGGTCGCTGACCGACACGGTGTGGAGTTAGCGTAGGGACCCGTGTGGACCAGAGGACCTGCGCGGTGGTACACGGGGCAATATGGCTTGATCAATTCATATACAGACACTCTGGTGTTGATTTTTAATATAGGCCTAGCGGCATTAGTATCAGCCATAGATGGGATGTGCAGCGGTTCCATTCTCTCAGTATTATAGTAGTTATATTCTTGTATATAGGAGCAGTATTATAGTAGTTATACTCTTGTATATAGGGGGCAGTATTATAGTAGTTATATTCTTGTATATAGGGGGCAGTATTATAGTAGTTATATTCTTGTATATAGGGGCAGTATTATAGTAGTTATATTCTTGTATATAGGGGCAGTATTATAGTAGTTATATTCTTGTATATAGGAGCAGTATTATAGTAGCTATATTCTTGTATATAGGAGCAGTATTATAGTAGTTATATTCTTGTATAAAGGGGGCAGTATTATAGTAGTTATATTCTTGTATAAAGGGGCAGTATTATAGTAGTTATGCGACATGGAGAGAAAGGAGCTGCTGCATATCACACCTATGGCTGATACTAATGCCGCAAGGCTATGTTTAAAAACAAACGCCAGCATGTTGGTATATAATTTGATCAAACCATATTGCCCCATGTACCACGTGCTGGTCTCCTGGTTCACATGGGTCCCTACACTAACTCCACACTGTGTCGGTCAGCGACCGCCAACCCTGCAAAGTGTGCACATGCAGGGAAGGGAGTTGGGAACGGGGTTGGCGGTCGCTGGCCGACACAGTGTGGAGGGACCCGTGTGAACTAGGAGACCGGCACGTGGTACATGGGGCAATATGGTTTGATCAAATTATATACCAACATCCTGGCGTTGGTTTTTAAACATAGCCTAGCGGCATTAGTATCAGCCATAGGTGGGATGTGCAGCAGCTCCTTTCTCTCCATGTTGCATTTAGTTTTTCTCCCTTTTCTGAGCAGTTGGCACTCCCCTTTGTAAGACCCACATGACCCAAATTACTAAGATACACCTGTGCTCACATGTCAGTACCCCCTATCTTTCCTATTGTCTGCAGCAGTGATGGTGAGTGCAATACCATAATCATACTTGTGTCGTTTGGGGGCAGCCTTCTCCGCCAGTGGTGCCGGCTGAGTTTTGGTGGGGCATTTTGGGTTTGGTCCTGTGACATTGGGGTTGCAGGGCCATTCCATGGCCTCCCTTCCCTGCATGTGCATGCTTTGCGGCGTTGGCGGTCGCTGACCAACACAGTGTGGAGTTAGTGTAGGGAACCATGTGAACCAGGAGACCTGCGCGGTGGTACACGGGGCAATATGGTTTGATCAAATTATATACCAACATCCTGGCGTTTGGTTTTTAAACATAGCCTAGTGGCATTAGTATCAGCCATAGGTGGGATGTGCAGCCGCTCCTTTCTCTCCATGTCCCATTATAGTAGTTATATTCTTGTATATAGGAGCAGTATTATAGTAGTTATATTCTGCACCCTGAGTTATGATGGGAGGGTCATCTAGCCAACCTTCTAGTATCACCGCCATGTAATGCATGATATTTGCACATCTATGAGGAGTGGGCGATGTAGAGAATGTAGTGTACAGACCTGCGGGGAGTGTTTGATCAGGGTGCGTCTCCTTCCCTCTGGGATCTGGGAGGATTTTCTTGTCTGCTGAAGAAGCAGAAGTCTCTTTCATCCCGGCTGCTGACTTTTACGCTTGACGTGTTGGAGACATTCGGCTTTCTTCTCGTCTTTGCCTTCTGATCATTTATTTTCTCGTCTCCTTATAGTTTCAAAAGCAACAAACACATGAAAGGGTGAACCGATTGTGTCAGCAAAATGCTGTGAATCCAGCATCAGTGGGGCCTTAGTAGTGCTGGATTATCAAAGATTCCGGATTATCAGATGATCACGGACAATGGTCGATAAGAAATATTGCTAAGAGTCAGAACAACAACACTTTGAGGGACACCATAACAAATAGGGTTCATTGTGTGGTGGATGTGTGATGATGATTATTATAATAATAATGTAGGTGTGAACGGGGCCTATACCCTATAACATACAGAATTTGTTCTCCCTCTTTTGTTTCCTGTCCTAGATTCTATATTATCCCAACTTTATGGATTATGTGATAAAAAAAAAAGTGCTCTTTGACCTCTAAATTGTTATTCATACGGTCATAGGTGGTGCTTGTGGCGGTATTTTTTTTTTCTTGGCCACTTTGGAGGTTTTGAAGATCATATCATTGATGGCCCTAATGATTTCACTATTAAGGGGCCCATAGATCTTTAGTGGGCTTTTATGTTTCCATTGTGTTCCCATGGTGGTTCCAATATTTTCACTAATGGAGAAGACACTGAGCCTCTCATGTCATTGTTGGCCCCCATAGCTCTCTACAGGTCCTTTTTATATTTCTTTTTGGGTTCCCGTATCTTGAAAGCTCCACTGCTGGAGACGACCCTAAGCTTCTTGTCATTGGTGGTCTGCTTAAAATCGTGGGGGAAGGCAGACAGCACTATCAGTCTAGTTGGTTTTCTTTAGACTTCTTAGTCTTACTATGCGGGTGACTTTGTACAGTTTGCATAGCTTTCTGCATGGCGATGGCTGGAATTTTCCAGTGTGTATCTCTTGACATCCTCCTGAGACATTCCCCGCTGTTCTCTGAGATCTCGCTCTTCTGCGGCGCCTTCTATTGATGTTTAGACTGCTCCTCCTGAAATACAGACTGTTCTGACCTGTAGAGACACGTCGTGGGGTGGTCTATAGTCAGCGGGGGCTGTGGCCTATATAGGACAGCAGCTGTTCACCTCACAGGCCTAAGGTCTGATAGTATAGATGGCGGATGTTCTTATGGGCACATAATGGGCTATGAGTACTTACTATGCATTGTGCTGTTTCTTTACGGTTACAGGTTACTTATATTATCAGGCTAGTTTAGATGTATGACGGTTATGTATGTTCGCAGATGTAGCAGAGCTGAGTTTATTTTAAAGGGCGTCCAATAAATCCTGACTATTATGTCGTCTGTAGGCTTACATAGGACTGTAGGTAACATCCACTCTGTTATCGATATGCTTTGTGTACAGTGTTACATGGGACTGCGGGTTATTATACTTAGTGTATTATATGTTACATGGGACTGCAAGCCATTCTACACCAAATTAAATAGGGCGTTGCAGAGGACTGCAGGCTATTCTACACACTGTTATATTTAGTGAGTTACACAGGGCTGCAGGTCATTCTACACAGTGTTACATATGGTGATACACAGGACTACAGGTCAGACTACCTACTTTCTGTTACATAGGACTGCTGGTCATTCTACACTGTGTATAGAGTCTTACACAGGACTGGAGGTCAGACTACCTACTGAATGTTACATGTAGCATTGTATAGCACTGTAGGTCATTTTACTAAGTGTTACACAGTGGTGCCTTGGATTAGGAGCATAATTCGTTCTGGGGCGGCGCTTGTAATCCAAATCCACTCTTATACCAAAGCAAATTTTCCTATAAGAAATCATTGAAAAGCAGACAATTGGTTCCACACCCCAAATTTTTTTTTTTTATTCTGAATAACATGTAAAACAAATTGAGAAACAGCTGAATATGTGACATTATAAGTTACTGTACAGTATAACAATCAGCATGTGGTGTATAATGTATAGTAACTGCATAAACCTGATAACACAGCAGCAGTTTGTAGATACAGGATGGAACTGCAGATCCCCATAATGCAGTTGTGTAGTTCAACAGGCTAGAATAGAGAAGCAGAGGTCTGTGTGGTCACATGACAGCAATGGGGAAGGGGGGGGGTGTTTATAGTGTGTATAGCTGAGTGTAAGTGCAGTCATAATATAGCAGCTGAGTGTAAGTGCAGGCACAATATAGCAGCAGTGTGTATAGCCTAGTGTGAGTTAAGGCACATTATAGCAGGAATGGAGAGGATGGGAAACACAAGGGCTGGCAGAGATGTGGGCACATACATGCAGCGCTCTGTATCCGGGGAGAGAGGGATTACAGCTATGAAGAGATTACATCCACAGTCCTGTCCCCTGATGCAAGCCCCAGCCTGAAGTGGGTCTGCTATGGAAGGTGAGGGAGACTTCCTGGGTCAGAGTACAGGGCTGTAGACCCCGCTATGCAGACCATGCCCCTCACCCACTCCCCCTCCCACCCAGTACAGGAAGCTCTTACACCAAAGCAATGCCCTTACACCAAGGTACAGTTTAGAAAAACTGTGAGCTCTTAAACCAAAACACTCTTAATCCAAGTTACTTTTAAACCAAGGTACCACTGTATATGGTTTTACACAGGACTGCAGGTCAGAATATTGGCTGTGTTATATGTGTTTTTTTCATACCATGTGTTGTACGCTGTTACACAGGACTGACTACAAGTCCGCCTGGTAAATTATCACAATAGAGGATGGCAGACTTCTCTCTGCTACACTAGTATACACACTTATCTGAATGGAGCGGCATTAACCCCTTACAGTCCTGTACGTTCAGCATCAGATGACAGCAGACTCCACATACTGCGGGCCATGTCACTCCTTTGCCCCTCTGTCCCTCCTCCTGTCAGCAAATCCTAGAGAACTCCCCTCCCCCGCTGCTGATCCCCCATTATATAAGGACAAATCTGGCTGTGATCTGGATCTTCTGGTTGTTTATGACTATTTATTTATTTTTTGCTTAGATTTTCAGAATTTCAGCCCAAAACACAACCCTGTATATGTCTCCTATATGTTATTTCTGGGAGAATGTGGGACTGTGTGTGTCTCCCTGCCCCCGCCTGGCCGGCCGGGTGTTGGGTGCTGATAGCTTAGGAGGGGCGCTCTTACTTTTTTCCAGCTGTCTCTGCAGGTTTTTCCTATGTTGTTTCCCAGTGCGGTTCCAGCTGCTGAGTAATCCTCAGCCCTCGTAGAGCGTTCCCGGCCCCGCCGTCCACTACCTGTTGTGTTCTGCTGCTCTGGCCAAAAAGGAACATTTGATCCCGGGCTGAAAGATGAAAGAGAAAAATGTGGAACGCCGGAGGGTATGGAGCGGCGGAGGATATCTAATATACAAGTATATAGCGGAGGAGGGGAGGATATCTAATATACAGGTATATAGCAGGAGGGGAGGATATCTAATACACAAGTATATAGTGGAGGAGGGGAGGATATCTAATATACAAGTATATAGCAGGAGGGGAGGATATCTAATATACAAGTATATAGCGGAGGAGGGGAGGATATCTAATACACAAGTATATAGTGGAGGAGGGGAGGATATCTAATATACAGGTATATAGTGGAGGAGGGGAGGATATCTAATATACAGGTATATAGCAGGAGGGGAGGATATCTAATATACAGGTATATAGTGGAGGAGGGGAGGATATCTAATACACAAGTATATAGCGGAGGAGGGGAGGATATCTAATACACAAGTATATAGTGGAGGAGGGGAGGATATCTAATATACAGGTATATAGTGGAGGAGGGGAGGATATCTAATATACAGGTATATAGCAGGAGGGGAGGATATCTAATACACAAGTATATAGCGGAGGAGGGGAGGATATCTAATACACAATTATATAGCAGGAGGGGAGGATATAGCAGGAGGGGAGGATATCTAATATACAAGTATATAGCAGGAGGGGAGAATATCTAATATACAAGTATATAGCGGAGGATATCTAATATACAGGTATATAGCGGAGGAGGGGAGGATATCTAATACACAAGTATATAGCGGAGGAGGGGAGGATATCTAATATGCAAGTATATAGCGGAGGAGGGGAGGATATCTAATATACAAGTATATAGCAGGAGGGGAGAATATCTAATATACAAGTATATAGCGGAGGATATCTAATATACAGGTATATAGCGGAGGAGGGGAGGATATCTAATACACAAGTATATAGCGGAGGAGGGGAGGATATCTAATATGCAAGTATATAGCGGAGGAGGGGAGGATATCTAATATACAAGTATATAGCAGGAGGGGAGGATATCTAATACACAAGTATATAGCGGAGGAGGGGAGGATATCTAATATACAAGTATATAGCAGAGGAGGGGAGGATATCTAATATACAAGTATATAGCGGAGGATATCTAATATACAGGTATATAGCGGAGGAGGGGAGGATATCTAATATACAAGTATATAGCAGGAGGGGAGGATATCTAATACACGAGTATATAGCAGGAGGGGAGGATATCTAATATACAGGTATATAGCGGAGGAGGGGAGGATATCTAATATACAAGTATATAGCAGGAGGGGAGGATATCTAATACACGAGTATATAGCAGGAGGGGAGGATATCTAATATACAGGTATATAGCAGGAGGGGAGGATATCTAATACACAAGTATATAGCGGAGGAGGGGAGGATATCTAATACACGAGTATATAGCAGGAGGGGAGAATATCTAATATACAGGTATATAGCAGGAGGGGAGAATATCTTTTACACAAGTATATAGCAGGAGGGGAGAATATCTAATACACAGGTATATAGCGGAGGAGGGGAGGATATCTAATACACAAGTATATAGCAGGATGGGAGGATATCTAATACACGAGTATATAGCAGGAGGGGAGAATATCTAATACACGAGTATATAACGGCGGAGGGGAGAATATCTAATACACAAGTATATAGCAGGAGGGGAGGATATCTAATACACGAGTATATAGCAGGAGGGGAGAATATCTAATACACAAGTATATAGCGGAGGAGGGGAGGATATCTAATACACAAGTATATAGCAGGAGGGGAGGATATCTAATACACAAGTATATAGCGGAGGAGGGGAGGATATCTAATACACAAGTATATAGCAGGAGGGGAGGATATCTAATACACAAGTATATAGCAGGAGGGGAGGATATCTAATACACAAGTATATAGCGGAGGAGGGGAGGATATCTAATACACAAGTATATAGCAGGAGGGGAGGATATCTAATACACAAGTATATAGCAGGAGGGGAGAATATCTAATACACGAGTATATAGCAGGAGGGGAGAATATTTGATAGGCCTTTAACCCATTGTGTGCACACAGCTGTAGGTATATGGATCTCATGAAGACCCAAAGTTAAGTAGCTGCTAAAGCTTTGGCGAGAAGAAGTAATTGGGGTGGAGTTGCCCTTTAAGCCAGAAGCTTTGGCTCGCTGCAGGGAGTATAGAGCTGGTCTGACAACATGGTGCAGATGCCAGAAAACGTGTCTGGAAGGTCGCTTTATGTAAAGAGGAATTTACAAGGTTCACTTTCACTGTCAGACATACTATGACTTGGCAGCTTGAGGAGGACCACAAGTCTGAGCATGCCCTCCTGGCACATGGACTCTCACAACCTGTAGAGCTATGCTTTCAGTGTAAGATGTCTGGTCCCAATGACGCCAGGTAAAGATGCTGCAGGGATCTAATACTGTCAGTTCACTGACAGCAAGCAGAGGGTAAAAAAACAAACACTGTTGCCCATAGCAACTAATTCTTGTCAAAAGGTTTTACTAAAAATTTGCTGTTGACATGTCAACTCCATTCACATCTAGAGTTGCTTCAAAAATTTGTTCTGGTTGCCCTTGGAAACAGACAGCGGTTTAGCTCTGGCCTGCTGTCAGTCATGTGACGTGATGTTACACCAGGTCAGCATTGGAGTCCAGGGTCTCCTCAATACATGTAGTTGGGTGAAGGCGACTGTGGCTTGCCCTGCATAGTTTGATATCCACATCAGGAAGCAGGATCAGGGCTGCTGCTCTTTCCCCCATGCTTTACACTGCAGCTCCACTAGTTTTCATTGATTTGCTGGATATAAGCACACAAAGTGGGGTTTCTCTGCTTCCATTTTAACAACTTACCACAGTAGCAGTTTTTATAGTGGCATGTTCTGGTGCTCCTCCCCCTTGTATAAATACTAAATCTTGTTTATTATTTTAGAGTACAGTCCTAGCCATGTGGGAAGCCTTCTAGCTGCCATGACAACAGAACAGCATCCTGTGCAGTGATCAAATGGATGCCGCAGGGGACCAGCATATGCCTAGATACCGTGGTCACTATTGACTGCAGCATCTAGGGGGTTAAACAGCTGGGATCAGAGTCATCTCTGATTCTGGCCACTGACAATGGGTGTCAACTGTAATACACAGCCCCTACCCACTGTATGGAGTGCACTCTGCTCCTGAGCCTACTCCATACTCCTCTAACACTGCCACATACAGGTATGTGAATAGAAATGGAGGATACAACGGTGCTGCATGTGCAGGTCAATAAAGCAATAACATACAGATGAAAACTGTGCTCGTGCACGCTCACCTGGAGCGGTCGTACACAGTTAGGCAGGACTCTAATGTGCGCATGTAGTTATATATAGCAGGGTTGCTGCCGGCCACCTTCCAATTCCCAGATGGGTAATTGGTGCAATGTAGAACTTCAGCGAGTTGGTTACATTGTGAGGATGGGGGGAGGAGGCGATACTCTGCAGAAACCACAGCAGGTCACCACCAGGAAGATGATCTGACTTCTTGTGCTCACGTTTACCCTGCAGCCATGGCTACATTTGAAAAACATGGCTTCCTTCCTGCAGCAGCACCACACCTGTCCACAGGTAGGTACTGCAACATGGTTGCTTTAAAGTCAGTAGGACTGAGCTGAAATACTACACAAGTCCTGTGGACAAGTGGAGGGGGGGCTGTTTTTTGTAATTATTTAAACAAAGCTACATTTTTCTATCCTAGGACAATCCCTTTTAATTAGAAGCTGTATAGGCTCCTTTATCTGCCCCCCCCTCCTCCATTTTCCTTCCAGCCTCCTCTACCTCTCCCCTTTTGCTCTCTCCCTCGCCCTTCCTGGTACTTTTCCAGGCTCCTCCTCTCCCCCCCTTCCCTGACCAGACTCCTCCTCTCCCCCTCCCTTCCCTGACCAGGCTCCTCCTCTCCCCCTCCCTTCCCTGACCAGGCTCCTTTTCTCCCCCTCCCTTTTCCGTCAGGCCCTTCTTCTCCTCCTCCCATTCCTGTCAGGCTCTGCTGCTCCTCCTCCCTTTCCCCAGGCCCTTCTGCTTCTCCTCCCTTTCCTGTCAGACTCCTCTGTCCAATCCCCCTTTCCCAATATTGGTCATGCATATTATGGTCTCATTGCATGCTGGTATTCAAGGAGAACCGGACTTCCAATTTAAGGGTATGTTCACACTGAGTAATTTTGACGAAAACTCCATTGCGGAATTCTTAGCTCGTGCCCGCTCGCGGACTGTGGCGTGCACGCGCATCTCTGCCCGTGTCATAGACTTCATTGGGTGGATTCCGTCCTCTGACCAAAGAATGAACTTTATCATTCTCTGGACAGATGAAAGAATCCGCCCGTGCATAGAATGGAGTCTATGACACGGGCGGAGACGAGAGCCACAGTCCGCGAGCGGGCGTGAGCTGAGAATTCCGCAACAGAGTTTCCGTCACAATTACTCAGTGTGCACATACCCTTACGGAGGAATTCTCCTCTCAATCTTCAGTGGGCTGGCATGACAGTGACACTTTTTAAAGGGTATCTCTACCTCTTCTCTATTTTTGTCACCTGGAAAATGCTGGTTGCTATTATGATAAAACCAATGAAGACTCATAATACCCATAATGCTCCTTTCCTCCCTGATTTAGGATTATAAAAACATAGCTGCTCTCTTGTACAAACTGCACCACCCATGTCCTCAGGTTGTGTGTGGTATTGCAACCAGGGCCGTATTTACCACTAGGCACCTGTGGTCTGTTGCCTAGGGCAGCACCTTTCAGGGGGGAAAGGAAACGTTTTTTTTGTTTTTTTTTTATAATCTCCTACAACCTGTCCAGACTTGCCAGTAAATCTGGTGTTTTGTTTTTTTTTTCTTTGGGGGGGTTGTTTTGGTGAAATTATACAGGTCTGGTGTGGTCAGTATTGGTCAGGTCTGGTATGGTGGTGCTATCCAGTCACAGTAAGGCGGTATTGGTCAAGCCTGGTGTGGCGGTGTTATCCAGTCACAGTATGGTGGTATTAGGTCAGGTCTGGTATGGCGGTGTTCTCCAGTCACTGTGTGGCGGTATTGGTCAGGTCTGGTATGGTGGTGTTACCCAGTCACAGTAAGGCGGTATTGGTCAGGCCTGGTGTGGCGGTGTTATCCAGTCACAGTAAGGCGGTATTGGTCAGGCCTGGTGTGGCGGGGTTATCCAGTCACAGTATGGTGGTATTGGTCAGGTCAGGTATAGCGGTGTTATCCAGTCACAGTATGGCGGTATTTGTCAGGTGTGGTATGGCAGTGTTATCCAGTCACAGTATGGTGGTATTGGTCAGGTCTGGTATGGTATGGCGGTGTTATCCAGTCACAGTATGGCGGAACCCTTTCTTGTGTTCTATAGTAAAAGCGATTATTCCTCACATGGTGGGGTCGGTTATCTCTCTGGCAGCCCCATCAGCATCATTGCTAAGAGCTGCTTGATGGATACACGTTCATATATAGAGTCACATCCCTTACTCTGGAGGACCCAGCACATCTGTATAGACAGATCACTGTGTAATGCTTCATATTCCCTTTTGGGGCGCTGTAGGTAAACTGAACACTAGGATTGGCCACTTATTACAGGTGATGGTTGGGAATCCTAGACATGATCCTACTACCCTAAGATGACTATGATGAAAACCCTATATAATATGCTATATGATAGTGTCCACCGCTGACCTTACAGTGATTCTGATGCAGTGAATTTCTCTTTTTGCATCCTGCACCACAAATACATACATACACATATATATATATTCATAATACTATTTCAGCCATATGTTGCACAGATGTTGGGGCTTTCTAATAGGAGATTAGGGACTCCCTACAGTGCCTCATTCTTCAGGCCCAGGCCGCATACCTTATACCACCAAGTACCATATGGAGCCGGCTGTGCATTCTCTCTATATGTGCCCCAAACCAGGGTCAAGGCCTGGCAAGTATATGTGTGATCTGTAATGGTATAGATATATCATCTTATATATAATGTATTACAAAATATTTAGAATAAGTTAGCACTACGTATACCATAATGGGGTTTACTTGTGGGGGATCTCAGTGAAGACATTGATAGGATACTTCTCGTAATGTTGCACATGTACTTAACGCGGTGTGAACACTGTGAAGGTGGCCGGGCCTGTGCGCTTCTATATAGTTAGTATTGGCCCAGGTATTATGACCTGTATGATAAAATCTGTTATTTACTTCACACAGTGAGCAATAGGAAAAAAAATGCAATTTTTAATGCAAAATAAAAGCTAAAGTAATCTGAACAGAGCAAGACTGCAGTACCCTCCGCCACCACTAAAAGTACGAGGAACGAAGAGAAGAGCAGCAGAAGAGACCGGAGGTCAGACACCCATCCATCTAATGTTTAAGAATAGGTCATCATTTTTTAAGAGTAAAAACCCCTTTAAGGAATTTACAGAAAACCTCAGGTCTTCCAGTATTAAGTCCGTGTGCAGCCTGTGTGTGGTACGTGACTGGCGGCCTCGTTCATGGTTCCATGTTTATTAGGTTTGGATTTGTTGATGGTTTTTGTGTGACTATATAGACATATCTGCAGGTACCGAATATAGGCCCCCCCCAATCCCCGACACCCTCTATAGGAACCTATATTTAGATGGTGAGTTTTCCTGTTCTGGGCGGCCACAGGAAGAGACCTCACAGTTATATAAATATAAGGCGCAGGACAGTGGATTAGGGAATGTCTCATTACAGTCGTATCTAAGTACTGATTATATATATATAAATATATATATATATATATATATATATATATATATATAAATAAATATCCATAAAAAATAAATGATATACTGTATTTTTTGCTTTATAAGGCAAGGAGAAAGTAGGATTTTGTCTCCTTAACCCTTTCCCTGGTGGCGTCCAGCGCTACAATTCACTTCCCTTGTAACGTTGCGAACCAGGTGCACCGTCTTACTTTTCGGCAGAGCAGGCAGACTGCGCTTGCAGTGCATTTCGTTCGCTACCCCTCCCCAGCTCTGGCGACGTGACGAGTAGAGTGGCTCTTAGCACTACGACTTTTAGGGTTTTAAAAGGTATTTCAGACTATGTCTATTCTTATATCTGTGCAGCCGCTTACCCTCTTCCATGCCCACAGTAGTGATGGGGTAGCAGCATTACAGCGTCCTCCTGAGGAGTGCGTATACTGTATAATGTGCCTCCTGCCTCTGCTCCGCCACCTTATCCCACATACAGAATGACTTATCCCACATACAGAATGACTTATCCCACCATACAGACTGTAATGCCTATTGCGCAATACTGTCTGAGCTTCCCCTCACTTCCCTAATCGCAGTCTGACTGGCCCATAATAGCATATAATAACATAGCACCTAAAACCTGGGAGCGGCTTATCAGGTGTGTTTTATAAAGTGAAAAATACTATATATACAGTCTTCAATATGTAAACACATGGAGGAGTTGGGATTAATAGCTGTTGGCTAAGAATTTGTATGTATAGAGAGGAACAGCTGTCAGGTGAGTGTACATGTGTATGGGGGATCAGGGGGTGCGGCTGTCTGTACATGTGTATGGGGGATCAGCTGTCTGTACATGTGTATGGGGGAGTCAGGGGGAACGGCTGTCTGTACATGTGTATGGGGGATCAGGGGGAGCGGCTGTCTGTACATGTGTATGGGGGAGTCAGGGGGAACGGCTGTCTGTACATGTGTATGGGGGAGTCAGGGGGTGCGGCTGTCTGTACGGCTGTCTGTACATGTGTATGGGGGAGTCAGGGGGAGCGGCTGTCTGTACATGTGTATGGGGGAGTCGGGGGGAACGGCTGTCTGTACATGTGTATGGGGGAGTCGGGGGGTGCGGCTGTCTGTACATGTGTATGGGGGAGTCGGGGGGAGCGGCTGTCTGTACATGTGTATGGGGGAGTCGGGGGGTGCGGCTGTCTGTACATGTGTATGGGGGAGTCGGGGGGAACGGCTGTCAGGTGAGTGACATCTGAGCTGTCCATGTATGTGGTGACATCATTGCTCTACTTGGATCTCCATTACTGAGGGATCATGGAGATGTGGGGGAGCCCCTATATCTTTATATCCATTAGCAGACCTTATGGGGGTCTGTCTGCATCTTGCACCACCCTCAGCACTTTGCAGGGACATCTTTAAACTACGTCCATCTTTATGTTGGGAGGGTATCTAGAGTAATGGAGAGCCCCTTTTATCCATACCAGCCCTACAGCTGTTCACGATGCATGCCCATCCTGCTGGTGGTGACACACTTCCTGTGCTTTGTCATTGATAGTTGTGTAAGTGTGAACACAGGGTGAAGGAAGTGTGCAACGTCAGGTCCTGACCACATAGTGTAAGTTGTGTGGCACAGATACTGGGTAAGAGGAGGTCATGGAGAGGATCTTAAAGCCTCTCATCCACATACATATTCTTCAGCAGATGTTACGGCCCATAGTGTGTCCATTTCCACCATGTGTGAACACAAGCCCAATTGTGTAACAGGTTTATCAGTCTTTCCAGCTGGTTGCTTCGGGGTCTCCCTGCTCAGTGCTCCAGATCATCTCTTTATAGTTTGGGCACTACCATAACCAGAGAGACAAGGCTCCAATAGAAATCTATTGACATTCACAAAGTCCACTGGTGACAGTGTTTCGGTGGAGTCCTAAGCCTGTGCCACCATCACAGTGTTTGCTGATAGTCAAGACCTTACCACCATGCCAAACCTACCACCATGCCAAAAACTCCTCCCATGGTGATGCCTCATCATGTACGTGGATGGCGGTCGACTTTGCCAAGTTTTTTGCCTATGACGTGACTTTCTTGGAAATCTTGAGACTGCATCTTAGGAAATATTATCATTTGATCTGCAGCCAAAATGACATTGCTGGTCAGGGCAGGCATAAGCTGGATGACCCTCCGTTTATCCTCATACCATTGGATCCCTGTGCTCAGTGGTCCTGGTCTCTGTTGACTGGTGTTACGGCTGCCGCATTTTCACAGGACTTACGATTTCAGCGGAAATGTCTTCTATGGTCTGTGGGGTGGTGGTTCTCCTCGAAAAGACAGCACACTAGAATATAGAGTCTTACCAGCCGTGCAATGCTGGATAGGAAAAAAGTATGCAAAGTAGCTCTCCACCAGAAGGAGTAGCGCCACCTATTGGAGGTCTCTTCATGTCAAATCAATGGCCTAACTGGAAATCCCATGCCAAGCTAGAACCCAGAGGGAGCTGGGTTACGTTCCCTTCTGGGAAGGATTCTGGCTTTGCTTATGATCTCCAGTCATGGATTAAGGCCTTTTCCCTCTGGAGGAGAGCTACTCTTGCATTCTTTGTATTCCCATATACCATACAGTAGCCAAGTGTCCGCAGCACCACAAGTCCAGCGGTTGCAGTCAGGCCGGGTTAGTGTGGGCTTGCTGAATACTTGTGATCAGGGTGGGGAGCGTGCTGTGTGGGCGAAGATTACAGTGATACATACCTCAGCCATGGAGGGCTGAGTCTGATGATCAGAGACTAGTATAGAATTATTGATTGTATTCGGTACATTTATATACCTGTAGCTCCAGGAGGAGTCCTATGACAACACTTATTGCCCTGTGTTCCAGCAGTGTTATCATATGATATGAATCCAAATGAGGTTTGTAACTCTTATCAGTGATATTGTTTGTGTGTGTGTGTGTGTGTGTATATATATATATATATATATATATATATATATATATATATATATATATATATATATATATATATATATATATATATATATATATATATATAGTGGTACCTTGGTTTAAGAGCGTTTTTGTTTAAGAGCTCAGTTTTTCAAAATTGTGACTTGGTTTAAGAGCATTGTTTTGGTTTAAGAGCTCAATGTTCTGGGTAGGAGCGCGAGTTGGGGAGGGATGTGGTCTATATAGCGGGGTATACAGCACTGTACTCTGACCCAGGAAGTCTCCCTTGCCTTCCAAATCATAGCAGATCCACTTCAGGCTGGGGCTTACATCAGGGGACAGGACTGTGGAGGTAATCTTTTCATAGCTGTAACCCCTCTCTCCCTGGACAGAGTGCTGCATGTATGTGCCCACATCTGTACTGCTCGGTCCTTCATGCTCCCTGCAGTCTCTGTCAGTCCTGATTGGTCCATGCTGAGCACACACCTCTTCTTCATTGCTGTCATGTGACCACACAGACCTATGACAGCAGCCCTGCTTCTCTATTCTCGCCTGTTGTACTACACTACTGTATTATGGGGATCTGCAGTTCCATCCTGTATCTACAAACTGCTGCTGTGTTTCAGGTTTATGCACTTACTATACATTATACACCACATGCTGATTGCTATACTGCACAGTAACTTATAATATCACATATTCTGCTGTTTATAAATGTTTGTTTCATTTGTCTTACATGTTATTCAAAATATAAAATCATTATTTTTGGGGTGTGGAACCAATTGTCTGCATATCAGTGATTTCTTATGGGAAAATTTGCTTTGGTTTAAGAGTGGATTTGGATTACAAGCAAAGTCCCAGAACGAATTATGCTCGTAATCCAAGGCACCACTGTATATATATATATGAGTACAGGTCTTCATTACCGTATACTAGATGAATCCCCCTCCGCCCCCTCATGTAATCTTCCAGCTGCAGTTCACACCATAGGCTGATTCAGCAATAAACAGTCCTTAGCAGAAGTCCCCGGTGTTATCTCCTGTACAGTCAGCAGATGTGGTTATGTTAAGTATTGTGGTTAAGTATGTCCGATCCGTTATCGAGATGGTTATCGACAATTGTTAGTTCTATAACAACTTTTACTACTTTTGACCCAGAACTCACAATAACAGAGAAGGAGCGGCTGCCATGTGACGGCCGGTTCCTGGTGCCCCTAATAGCTATGACCCAGGCGGTGCCCCCCTTGTGATCACCGCAGGACCCTCAGGACCTCCTAATGCCGCACAGACACAATTGAAGAGCGTAACCCTTTCCAAGATAGGACACTACCCCTATCTTGGCACACAATGTGCTGTTAACATGCTGCCCTGTTTACCAGGAGCTTCTCGTGCTTGTCTTGGCTGACTCTTTAAAGCCCTTCTACATGAAGCAGGCGAGAGTAAATATGGGCGTTTCTGAGCGATGGGCCCGATCCGAGCTCTGTTCTGTGTCTGCTGGATTGTAACGTGTTATATAATCCTATAGCTGGATATGGTATACGGTCCTGTGTGACCGGGACGTCCATCCATCACCCAACATTATGCAGGGAGAAGAGCAAGAACCCGGCCCCTCAACTTCCCATCCTGCAGTGCTTGTCAGAATTTGTTTTTTTTTTCCTGAAAGTTCCCTTCATGCTGTCCTCAGTATAATGACCCTACAGTGCGAACAATATAGAGGTGGGGATTGCGCATATGTGACCTCAGACACCATTTGTAGTCAAACTTCAGATCTTTATAAAGCCAGGATAAGCCCTTTAGTCCAGAGAATTTTCACCCTCCCCCCCCCCCCCCCCAGACCAGACTGTAATTCAGGGTCTAAGATCCAATTAATTGCCTCCCCAATACCCACCCCAGATAATTCAGACCCACCCAGACTAGACTCAATTCAGGCCCACCGGAAACAGACGCGGGTAATGAAGGCCCACCCTGACCTGACGAGATGAAGGTAATCGAGGCCCAACCTGACCTGACAAGACCCAGGTAATGGGGGGCCCACCCTGGTCATCCAAGCTTCTCTGGATCCTCTTCGACTCCAGGTAATGTTGCACACAGCATCCTAGGCGGCAGTACCTGGAGCTAAAGAAGGGATGGTGCATAGTACACGCTGCTAAAAGTTAAATAATAATAAAAAAAAAGCCCCACCCCCTAAATATACTGTAATTGTGCGGTAGGGCCCAGGACAAACCTGGCAGGATTTCCTTGAAGGGACAATTCCAGCGATTTAGGGACCATTGGTCACTATTCCTGCCCATACACAGTGGATTGTGCCACGTGGCCAAGAACTGCACGGCAAAGCTGCACAGGGTTTTACCATTAATACCACAGTACTGCAATTCACCTATGAAAAAGCCAAGCAGGCGAGAGTGGAAATACATTAAATGTCTTTTTAAGCCACACAACCAAAAAAGTTTGAACTCTGATAATTCGGCCTCTAAGTGGTTCCATTAAGTTAATGTTGTCTTGGTTATACTGTGTTTAATGTAACCATGTGTTTTGTATATCATAAACGGATGTTTTTTGTATTTGGAAAGATCCCTGCCATTTCCTTCTGACCACCAACCTGTTTGTCGTTTCCCTCGTATTACAGATGGTACAAGCTCCGTTCAAAGCCCGGAAAAAAAGAGAAGGAACGTGGAGAGATCCAGGTGTCCATTCAGTTCACAAGGAATAATCTGACGGCCAGCATGTTTGACCTTTCCATCAAAGACAAACCCAAGACTCCTTTTGGGAAACTAAAGGATAAGCTGAAAGTCAAGAAACACTCCCAATTTGAGTCGTCTTCAGCCATCGTGCCAAGTAGCATAGGACGTCTGGACAGTGATGAGGAGGATGGGAAGAAGCCAAAGTCCAAGGCAGCCGCTTTCTTCAAGGGGCGTCTAAGGAAGAATTCCCTAACCAGGTCTAATACTTCCTTGGGATCAGATAGCACCATCTCCTCAACAAGTGGCACCATTCCCACCAATGCTGGTATCTCCATAGTTCTTCCAGATGTGGTCAAGAAACCTGCCTCCAGAAACAGCAGCCTTTCCACCGAGCCGACTGGTAAATGATCCTCAATTTAGAGCTAAACAAAAAATCTGACTAATGGTGCTCAAAACTGCTTTCCCCCTTCCTTGCTACCAGCATAGTCCTGTCTTGAACTAGGATGTTTGCCCTGACCCTTTTAGCTTAAAGTGTACCTGTCGTTATAGAAAACTTTTGACATGTCATAGAGACATAGGGTACTATTACACGGAACGATAATTGGCTGAATCGTCCCGTGTAATAAACACAACGATCAGCTGATGACAACGATCATCGGCTGATCATTGATATAGGTTTGAACCTATAATTGTCGGGTGCTGGCCGCGCGTCGATATGTGTAATAGCGGTGCGCGGCCAGCAGCTGACAATATACTTTACCTATCCAGGCCGCAGGGCTCCTCTTTTGGTCTTCTCCCCGGGTCCTGCGCACTCCAGCTTCAGAGCGGACTGTCTGAGCTGACAGGCCGCTCAGCCAATCACTGGCCGGGACCGCCGCGGCCAGTGATTGGCTGAGCGGCCTGTCAGCTGAGAGGGGCCACTCTGAAGCTGCAGTGCGTGGGGCCTGGGGAGAAGACCGCAGGAGGAGCCCTGCAGCCTGGACAGGAATTGTATAAAGGAAAAGCAAGGGCTGCAAGGACATCGGTAACGATGTTAAACGATAATCGGGCCATGTAATAGGCCCAGTAAATGAGCGCCGATCTAGCAGATCGGCGCTCGTTTACCGTTATCGGGCCTTCATCGGCCTGTGTAATCACACCCTTATTAGAGTCAAAAGTTTTGATTGGTCCAGGAGTACCTGTGGGGAGAAGACATGCTGCAGCACGTCCGCTTACCTCTCTGAATTAATTAAAAAAATTTAAAAGTCTGACTTATGGGCTCCTATGAAGCCTGACTTTTTTAAATGTTTTTACTCACAGCGGGGAGACTATGTGCTGCGGTAATCTCCCCGCTCCCAATTGATACGGGTTTGAGCACTCAGACCAATGCCGATCAAAACTTTTGATGTTTCTATGACATGACAAAAGTTTTTTTTTTTTATAACAACAGGTACAACTTTTAAGGTTTAAGGACAAATTGCTATGTATTTCATTTTTCTCTCTCTTTTTTTTTTTTTTTTTCTTCTTATTAAGAATTTTAATCGCTACAAAATCTCATTCTCGTAAATCTGTTTCGTAATGACAACAAGTTGTTATGAATCTGCTGAGAATGACGGTTTGTTATGGTACTTGATCTATCGGCATTAGACGTGCTGGAATCACAGTCACCGTTTTACTGTTGTCTTTCTGCTGCCCTCTATCTGCAGCTATGGGTACAGCACGCCTCCTTTTATATGTCAGTTTACTCAAAAGTTCACCTTTTGTCTTCATGAGTAGTTTGAGTAGTTCAGATACGGTTTGTGGCCAAGAAGGCAATGTAATTCTATTATAGATCTATTAAATGCACGTCTAGTTACCTTGCAGAATTTTCCAAAATGTATTTAATGATTTAGAGGAAAGCGTACCGTATGATGATGATGGTGGTTGAACCATGATATGACTTCATGATGGGTTATTATGTGGAGGATGTGCGTTTGATCCTATAGGCCCTGATAGTATAATTTATTACTAATGTTGTATCGAATGATGGAACAATTATAACTGGGAACACAGGGAAATATTATAAAAAGAACCATTGTTATAATTGTCCTGGTACATTTTGTCTTTTTAGTAAAAGACCAAGAAGCGTCGCCCCGGATGACACACAAGAGGGCATTCAGCGATGAAGTCAGCCAACTAAAGCTGTTCCCAGAACCAAAATCTGTGCAGAACCTAAAGCCGAAGGGTAGCCCCATCTCCAAGTCTTCTGTCTGTATCAACGGAAGCCATGTCTACACTGAAGTGCCAGCTCCGAAGCCAATACCCGCTCTAGAGAAATCTCAACCTGCGTCCAGGTCATTTCAGAATATTGTAAAGAAAGCAGAGGAGGTGACGGATATAATTCGAGGACCAAGCCATAGTTCTGCAAAACTGGAGCATAAGCCAACGAGTCCTGCCGTGGAGGAGCAAAACACCACCTCCGTTCCAGTGCCACAACAAAAGCCAAGAAGCGACCCAGTAAAAGCGGAGACCAAACCTGTTCAAATCACAAGTCCTATGGTGTTTACTGAGGACATGTCCAAGAATACAAGTCAGGAAGTAAAGGCCAAAGAAGATAAACCAAAGATCGGTCTTCAACATGGAAGCGGGAACAATGATCTGGCTAACAAGAGTGTCGCTGAGTCAAAACCTCATGTGCCACCAAATTCTGAGGAGAGAGGGAAGGTCGGCTCTTGGTTTGGATCCAAGGATGCGAAGGAGAATCAACAAAAACCAAGGTGAGTAGCTTTTCTTGTCCCCTTTAGTTTACCCCTTATCTGCCAAAAAAACATATGGGAGGAGATCGTATAACAGTTCTTGTGATACGATGTTCAGTAGCACCTTGAAAAAAAGTGAGTGGTGGCACTTTGTAAAGCTTTTGTAATGTGGAGTCAATGAAGCATGGAGTTTTTAGCTCAAGCTCCAAAGTAAGTGTTGCAGACCTTATGTTGTGGGAGTCCAAGCTAATGGACCATCTCTTTGTATGGCACTTGAAGAGATGACCAAAGGTCAATTTCTCATTTGAATAATGTTCCTTGACTAACCATTGGAGGTCTATGCCTATATCTGGATTTTCTATAGTTTGGGCTAGTTGACTGCGAAATTTCCATGACTTCATGATTGTTAGATGACTCACATAGGAGCGAGTTTTTAGATAATTTTACTATATGCTTAGAGGACTTTGATAAGATTACCATGTTGGGTTTTGGATACCATATCAGTGATTGGTTAGGTGTCTCTTATAGGTTGACCATGTTTGATTTGGATCCATTTTGTAAGTGGGTCGCTGATGTGGGTCGTCATGAAATTGATTTTTTTTAAAAAATCAGATAGTTTTTATTAACACGTTCATTGCAGTGCATTCACATAGTCAATACACATAAAGTATACAATTTTTGAACAGCATATCAGTTCGGATACATATCGAATTGAAATACACACCATACAGTATCTAGTGCTTACTATATATGGGACAGGCAATAAGCTACATCTGCAATGTAACCACCATTTTCTACATTTTCCTACTAATCAAAACAGACAAAACTTGACACAAAGAACATAAGTAACTCCCCCCTCTCCACATGTATGTGATATTATCAAGTATGTCACATCCCACAGATCGCTCAACACCCCGTGTCGGTATTACGAGATGTCAAATATGAGAAGAACATGTATAGTGGTAAGACACATAGAACAAATTCCCAAACTTAAAATTGCTATGGGTCTGTATGTCATGTATAACTATCTATACTCCCTACAAGGGGGTTCCAAGCCTCTTTTCATGCCTGTAAGAAACCTCCATATACCCACTAGTGGCTACCCGGTTAGGGAGGGAACATACAATACTACAGTCTTATTCTACCATTATTATATGCTATCTGGCCACTGCGTTAAGAAACTGCTGAAGGGGATTTCTACATGTTTGCAGTAGTATTTGGGTCGATATGCCCGGCGTGTCCAACCATCTCCCCCAGATTTGCTCAAATTTGCGGAGACCTTTCCTTTTAACGTATACCCCCCCTTTCTAGTCTAATAATATTGTTCATTCTGTTCAAGAAGTCAGGTATGGTCGGTGGTTCCCTATTGATCCATTTAGAGGCGATGCATTTGCGCGCCTGGTACAATATCCTTTGCACCCCTAGTACCGTATAGTCATCAAGATGCAGGGCACCAAGCAACCCTAAAATATAATGCTGTGGTGTAAGTAGTATAGAGACACCAAAAACCTGCCGAACAATATCCCTCACCCCCTCCCAATAGGCAGTTAACTCCTGACAGTCCCAAAACATATGAAGTATATGCGTATTCTCCTCATCACATCTTGGACATTGGGATGTCGACCTGTACCCTATCTTGTGCATAAGATATGGGGTTTTATATACTCTGTGTAGTAAGAATAGTCGTGGCATCCGCTGGGCTTCACATAGGGACAATAGGGGGACTGATTCCAACACCTCCCGCCATTGGCTCTCATCAATAGGTCCAACATCCTGAACCCACTTATCCCTGATTGTTAGAGAAACTGCAGAGAACTTTGCTTGTATCAATGAGTAGATTTTTTTTTTTTTAGACCTTTACGTTGTTACTGTCCTTTGTTGTTGATCCTGGAAATGTATGACTAAATAGACAACTGGGTGTTACTCTTCCCTACATAAACAGATCTAGGTCCCTACATTGATGCTACTCAGATGAATGACTGACCATGGCATATATGCACACATCAAGCCCCCAGGGCGAAATCTATTGTCAGCTGTTTCTCCATTGTGGCTTATAGAGGCCTCTGCGCCACCCACCTCCATGACATCTGTGGCCTTAGAAGGCCAAATAGATTGAGGTTGTCTTTATAAGACATCCCCTTTAAGATGGCACCTCCCTGTTTTATATGGTCTAGACTAATGGTCTCTGCTTAGTAATAAAATGTGTTTTGAGCTATTTCTTATTACTTTCCCATCCGAACCCTGTTACCTTTCGGTTACCATGTCAGGAATGATGACGTTGGGGTCTTGGCTGCCACTTCCCCCGTATTACTCATGTCCTTTCCTGTAGAACACAATCCCATTTTCCGGCTCATTGACCATCTATACGCTTTAGTAACCCCATAATGTCAGCACATTGATTCTACATAAATGGGAATCATTACATAAACACCCTCTGCTGTGCGGGAGCTCGGTGATGCAGGTGACCGAGGCTGCGGGACGTCCCTGGTCTGTACCAGAATGAGCAGGATAGTGACATGTAATACGGCTTTGTATCATACTTAGAGTGTACATTATAAACAAGTCATCTTAAAGGGGCGGTCCAATTTAGGGCAATGCTCTCTGGGACATAGTATGCAAATAAGCTCTGTTCCAGAAATTACTAAACGCTCTCTCTAGTGCCATCGATGGGTGGATAACCTGTAAGACAGCGTCACTCTCTTCAACCCTTTCCTATCCTGTGGTGTACTATGTCGTCACAGGAACAATTTAGTTTCAATGGACTGACATGATAGTTCAGCCGTGAGATCAGTAATACTCAGGATCAGAGACAACTCCAATCCCAGCCATTTTATATTACCCACATCTAAGTAGTCTGACAGATGGAAGAGGCCCCCCCCCCCCCTACCACCCCGCTGTCACTCTTCTTTCATCATTACTGAGAGTTGCTGTTGGGTATCTATGACAGACAAAGGACCTAATGGTAAGCAAAACCTCAAAAAACTTCACCCTCCAAAAATTTTTTTTTTAGAATTTATACAGTACATTATATGTGCCAATAATTAGCTTCATATAAAGGGGTTATCCGGCGTTAGATGATTTCTTTATATAATGCTGCCCTATAAGAAAACCTGATAAACATGTGAACGCTCCCCATGTCCTGCTGTGGTCTCTCCAGTGTTCCCTGCTGACGTCAGCCCTGCCACTCGTCTCAGCAGGGACAGCCTGCTCAGCCAATCACTGATGGAGACAGGACTGTGACCACTGATTGGCTGAGGGGGCTGTCACTCCCGAGACAAGTTTGTTTCAGAAGTGGCCGGCGGCAGTCAGCTGGGAACACTGGAGGCCACAGCAGGACACAGTGAGCATGGACAGGTAAGTATAACATGTTTATTATATTTTCTAATAGGGCAGCATTATATAAAAAATTTATCTAAGGCAGAAAAATCCCTTTAAAGGGAAACTAACCATGGCGCACAAGACGATGAGAATGAAGGTCATTTTCTTACCTTTTATCCTTAGCGCCATTTTCATAAAATCTTTGGTTTAATTAATATGTTATTTAGGCGGGAACGCCACCATCTGTGCACCAGAACATTTAAGGAGTGCTCTGATGGGGCAAATCTGTGCACATAGGGCGATATTCCCACCTCCAGTGCACCAATCGAATTTACATATTAAACTGAAGATTTAATTATCCAGTTCAGTGGGGAAATAAAAAAAACATATGAAAGAATGAAATAAATGTCTGTATCCTGCTTGATTCTTTTTCAAAATAACTGTTCAATTATCCTGCAGCACCCCCACAGGAGAAATGAGGAATTACAGTATCCTTCCAAACGAATAGGTTGTTCGTGTCATGCATGGATATTGTGTCCTTTAGAGAGATGTTCCTTGTCCTTAGTCGTAACTCTTGAATTCTCCCCCCCCCCCAATCCAATACAATTTATTATATTTTACTGCAATTGGATCAATTTTTCACAAGAGAACTATTCCAATGAAGAAAAATCAATAATTGTTTACGATGACCGCATTTTCCTCACGGTTGAAATTTTTTTTCTCCCCTATTGTGGGAGATCTTCGCATTGTCCCACATACACATTTCTTAAATCCTTATTTTAAAAAAATAATCTGTAATACCCCTTTAAACCCGGAATTAATATCGCGCTTGATCGGCTCTATTACGTACTATTGGCAGGTCAGGCTGCGTATTTAAAGTGACAGCTTCCTTTTTAAAGATGTACTTGGCTAACAGAATGTATGCACAGGGCGTTGCACAGAAGGTCTATTGTAAAGGAACCCGTCTCCCTCTCCTGAATCTGGAAGCGTGGCTGCATAATGGAGATTATAAGTAACAATTGTGTAATTATGGGTTCTCTTCCGCAGCGCGTTCACGTCAAGATCTAATTTATCTCCCGCTGCTATAATTACGGATTATAATTTGTATCCTTAAGACGTAACGTCTGCTTCCTTATTTTAACACACATTTGCATGCACGTAGGAACAGACCTATCTCTGCGTAGTACATCGTACAGATGCCCCAACAGATGGGAATGAGATGGCGCCATGTATCCGGTACAGGGGATGTCCAGAGCTAGGAAAATAGGATGTGCTCTACCTTTCCAGCAACTTTGCCACGTCTGTCCATAGGCCGTGTCTGGCATTGCAGCTTATGCACTTTTCAGGCTGGACTGCAATACCAGGTGCTGCTTCTAGACAGAGGTGGTGCTGTTTTCTGGGATCTTAAGATAGGATTTGAATACAGTTACAATCTTGCAGTAGTCTTCCTCTCTAGTACTCTGGTGAGCAGATATTGCCCTGCAGTCCAGACAAAGAAGATCATTTGCTTTGAACTTGGAAGAGGCAGCAAATGGCAATACATCCTAGATAGGGGTTTACTGAATTCAACCATGCCCAAGCGACCAGCTAATGTTTATGTGGGTTTCCCAACATGTTGAACTTCAATTTCCAGAATCTTTAAAGTGTCACTGTCATCATAGAAAACTTTTGACATGTCAGAGACATGTCATAAGTTTTGATTGGTCCAGGTCTGAGTGTTCATACTCATACAAATGAGGAGAACGAGCCGGAAGAAGACCGCGCAAAGTGCGGTCCTTTCGCGGCTCTGTATCACGTGATCAGTTCGGCTCATAATGTAAGTCTATGGAGCCCGACTGATTATGCTGACACACATTAAGTAGTGGATGCCCGTCCTCTCCCCGCTCGTTCTGACGATCTGTACGGGTCTGAACACTCAGACCTGGACCGATCAAAGCTTTTGCCGTCTCTGACATGTCAGAAGTTTTCTATGACGACAGTGACACCTTATGATAAGCGATCACCGCCAAATGAGTCTCGTAGCAGCATTCTCTAATCTTCTCATTCAGAACATGTGCACGCTCGGCCAAGCGCAAATGTGTATGTAGGAAACAGAAGAGTTGCCCTATTTGTATGGTTTGCTTTAACTTGGCACCAAGGGAGGCCATATAATAGGTGAGGTTGTGCCCACTAGCTTATAGTTGGGAAATATACTTATTTCATATGTTGTAAGAGTCCAGTGTACATCTAGCATGGCCAATGATTTCCATTACGATGTGGTTGTGCCAAAACATGCCCATAGACATTAGAAGTTTGCTGTTTTCCCAACTGTTCCTCAGTGACTTTGGAGAATGACGATTTGGCACCCTGTATCTCAGTGGGACAGGGAGGTCAATTGCTGGCTTATTCCTCCCTTTAAATTGATGTAAGGGAATAATGTACATGCATGTTTGCCCGAGCTGAGCCTGTAACATTATGGTGGAGTTGTGCTATCTAAAATGTATAGACTGGTTTATAGACTGGTTTATAGTATTATCTAACGTATGATTATATAATGCTACAATGATATTTTTTGTTGACCTTATTGTGTATGATTTTCATGCTTTATGAGAGTATGAAATTATATCATTGATGCCATGTCTGTATGAGTAACACCCGACTTCCTTGCTCTGTTGATTCGCACCCCGTTCCCTTATTTTCAGAAACCTGATATCATTCACCTGTCTTCAATACCTTTGTACTTCCAATCAGACCTAAGTTTGTGAGAGCGTAACATAGTCCATGTTGTTGTTTGGCACTAACCCGGAGGGCTGTTTTGTCTTCCTCCACAGCCTGGATGTGTCTCCTCAGGTAGAAACCAGCTCCTCTTCTTCTTCCCACTACTCCCCATGCCTTTTTGCCCCACCTAGATCCTTAGTAGATGCTTCTGTTTTGCCTATAACTAACCTCCATAGCGCTTCTCCTAGTGGTATCTTTGGGAGCCTGTCTGCCAGCAACCCATTTCTGAACTCACTACAGAACAACCCTTTCTTTGAGGACTTCCTTTCTGAGCGGTTACTAAATACTTCTTCACCTACTCACTTTTTCTCTAGTTTTCCCTCTGGGTCTATTGCTACCTCAGAAGCTGCTGAAAGGGGCTCTTCTCTTGTGGAGGAACACAGTCCATCAGCCTCCAGTCACTCTACAGAAGATCTTAATGCATACAAGTACCAAGGAGAAAGGAGCAACATGGAAACGGTTTGTGATCGTCCCGAATTCAGTCTTTCCGAAAAGTCTTCATCAAAAACCCCAATGGTCTTGGGATGGGAAGAGCAATTCGACGCTCTTGCTTCAAGTCGATTGCAGCCATCATCTAGTAATTCTCAACAAACTGAAGACCATAATGTTACAAGTGACCCTGAGAAATATCCATTGTCTTCTCCATTTACCAAAAGGCAAACTATGACACTTTACGAAGGGGAGGAATGGCATAATCCACAATTGCATAACGCAAAAGTTGACTACGGTTTGCCAGATATTTTGAACAATGATGCAGACAAATCTAGCGAGCTATCTCCTTTGCCAACAAACCAGTTGCCTAATTTTCCGCCATATATTCTATCTACTGGGTCTACAGGACTCAAGCCAGTTGTTGAATTGCCTACAAATACATCCAAAGACACATTTAACTCGCCATTTATAGCCTTCTCCATGAACAGGGTAGCAACTGTCCAGCCACTGATGGAGCAGAACATGGTTAGTGTAGGAGAAGTAGTTAGGCAGGATTCCCCGATCCTAACAAAGGACAGTACTGCCATGGCTTCCCTAGGTGAACGTGGATTGGAAGTCATGGAAAGGGGCATTGACGTACATAACACGCAGGTGTCCAAAGAGTCAGTAGAACATGTCTCAACCGAATACAATCCCAAAAGGATACACGTTGAGCAAGTAGTCATGGTTAATGAAAAGGTTGAGTCGATAATTAAGGAACAGGCCATTAGCGTTGATGTAGGGTCTGCGGCACCACCCAAGCCCCCTCGGCTCATAAAAGAGAAGGAAGATGATAATTACAAACAAACAAGCCATCATGATACCACTGGAAAACAAATAGAGAACCCAGAGGAACATATGGAAGAGCAAAACATGGGGGTTAGCAAACAAAGTGTCTCTCCAGTGGCCTGTTGTCCTGTAATTGAGATAAGGAGCCCAGTGTTAGAAGCTTTTACCGAGGACACCCAATCCACCACCAAGGGCCCTTTGACTAATTTAAGGGAAGAAAATAATGATTTTCCAAAGCTGGGCGCTGTTAATGGGGAACACCTGTTAGATGTAAATGAAGTGACAGTAACCGAGCAGTTCAGGACTTGCCCGTCGAATGTCTCACTAGACACAGACCTTTCAAGTCCTCATGAAGGCTCTGATGAATTGGAGTTAATGAACCGTGGCCCATCCAAAACACTCAACGCAACATTGGGGGGCAGTAAACAGAGCCACAATGACTTTAACGTCCAAAAACCAATGTTGTCAAAATTACCAAAAGGAAGCAGATCCGAATTGTCTAGTCAGTCTAAGAGAGGTGACCAGACCGATTTTTGGTCTGCTCTAGAGGAGCAGATGCCATCCAGTCTCATAGCACTAGATAGGAAACAGAATGTACCAACAAATAGGTGTGACCATGAAAGTTCAGAGGGCAGAGTTGTAAGCCTTCTGGACTCTGCACAATCCCAATCCAGTCCCAATCCAGTACAGCATAAAAGTGAAGATTCACTATTCCTACAAGGAGTGGAATTTGCTAGTCCACCACCCAACGTGTTACAAGAACATAAACTTGAGTCCGATACCAAAGCCTTAAGACTTGATAGCCAACATGGATATTCTCTAAGCCAACAGTCTTCCTGGTCAGCAGATATCGTTGTGGACTTTAAGAATGAGAACTTCTGGAGAACAGACTCTGACCAACTAGACCAAAATCATGCAGAGAATTTGCCATCACCAGGAAATCCTTTTACACCAGTGGACAAAACTCCATTCCTAAGTCACAAAAACCCATTCATTGTCGAACATACTCAGAGTAGTCAAAGCTCAGAGTCTTCATTACAAGAAGATACAAGCTTCAAAGACCTTCATGCCCGTGCAGCTCTTAGAAATTTTCCATCTACTGTCCCCCCGACTGATGGGAAAGCTCCTTACCTGCATGGCAGCCAACCTCTGGCCTTCTCCACTCCTTCCCTAGCAACTGCCCCAAACCCTAAACCATCAGACTTCCCTTCTCCAATCATGCTTCTGACTACCCCTGGTGCCACCACAACAACAAATACCCACACAGCAACTCTGTCGGGCTTGCACTCTCCTGTGGCCGGTGGTGTGACTACAGCTGCCCCTCCGATTCTGCCTCTGGAGACACAGACAGCTGACAATCCATTTATGCCACTAAAGATCAGGTGAGCTATCTGGAAACTTGGATTGTGTGCGTGTGAGGGTGTGCAAAATGTGACGAATGTGCAGAGTCATCTTAGGAAGGGATCACCTGACCATTGTCTTTTCCCCTTGGGAATAATGGCCACCTCTCCATATATATGTTTGGTCAATCTGGTGACACCAGGACTGGACTGAGAGCCATCATTGCTACCGCAAAAGTCTAGCTGGTGTTTAGGGCGTACACAGCTCATTTGCTGCATCTGTACTGTGATCTAAACTTTTTAGGAGTGATAGCAGATAGGGCAAGATACTGGGGCGGATCTGGAACTGGGGAAGGTGTGTTGCACTATTGTACACTGTGCTGTATATGTGTACTATAACTAACTAAACCCAAGTGGGGAAAGGGGGACTAGAGGCACTGAATTGTGTTCAATTCAAGATCACCTTTAAGGCCCTATTACAAAGAGATCATATGCCACATCAGACAACTATCTTTAAGAGTAATGCAGCCATTGATTACCAGACTAGCGAGCAAACCCTCATTTGTTGGCTGATCGTTGAATTTAAAATTAAAAAAAATAATCCACCATCAGACACACATATCTGTGTAAAGCTATGCGCACACTACGGAACCCGGGCAGATCACCCGCTGTGGATTCCGCAGCTCATCCCTGCTTGAATCTCTGCCTGTGCTATAGACTCCATTCTATGAAGACAGATTCCACCGTCCACCCGAACAATGAACCCGATAATTCTTCAGGCAGTTGGTGGAATTTGCCTGACCATAGAATCGAGTCTATGGCCCAGATGGAGATACGTGTGGCGGCGAGCGGTGACAAGCTGTGGATCCACGGCGGGTGATCTGCCCGGGTTCTGTAGTGTGCACATACCCTAGTAAGAGATGCAGCGAGTGGCTGATTTAAGGAACAGCCCTGGTTGCACGAGTATGAATCTGTGTAATAGATTCTGTAAGTGACGATCTAGCAGATTGGCAATATCTTACTAATAACTGGTGGTCTGTCTAATCTCCTAGATCGGTGCTAGTTTACAGAGCCTATTACACAGCTTGATAATCAGTTAGCTAGGGCTACACAGTGTCTGAATCTGCCCCCCTGTAGGTAGGCCGCCCCCCTCCTCCTCAGGCCTCTGCCTTTCTTTTCACAGCTCCCCCTTCAGGCTGTGGCTCTCCATCAGTCTCAAACCTTCAGTCACGGCCCCTTAACAGTAAATGACTTCTGTTCTTTGGTCACATGATGCCCCTTTCCACGGTCCTGGCCCTACAGTACTCACATGATCACTCAGTCTTTGTTAGCGTTTCATCAACATGGGTGTCTTTCTCAGCTCAATTCTCCTCCCCTGTCTTGGTGGGGTG
Organism: Dendropsophus ebraccatus; assembly: GCF_027789765.1. Lineage (NCBI taxonomy): Eukaryota > Metazoa > Chordata > Amphibia > Anura > Hylidae > Dendropsophus > Dendropsophus ebraccatus. The sequence continues at coordinate 19,892,892 of NC_091460.1, read as the reverse complement.
AATGCATTGCCCCTTTATATGGTTCTTAGTTCCCCACAGATGCTTTGCAGAACATTATCAAGAGAACACAGTCTGAATAGTCACTAGCGGAACACACAACAGGAACATCCAGTGACTCACAGACCCGGTCTATAAATACATTTTGACCCCTAACTTGTCCCCTAAATAAATTCTCTTGTCAGATTAAAACCGTAAATAAAATGGGCCCAGAATACAACCCTAAATAAACCCACACCCCACAACAGACCCCTAAATGAATCCAGACCCCTAGGGCCCTATTAAAAGGCCTGATATTGAGAAGGAAGCAAGCGCCGACCTGTTAAGTCTCCTCCTCCTCCCCTAATCACTGTCTTTGCTATTATACGCACCAACCCGGGGGGGGGGGGGGGGGGGTTAGTGCCTGCACCATCTTTACACCATTTGGGTAGTCCATAGAGGAGAGCGGCGGTCTGCTGCCGCTGGTCATATTGCATGGGCGGATGGCCAGCAGACCGTTGCTATCGGAATTTTAGAACATGCTGAAAGACAGCAACGGGACAACGTTGTGCATGTCAGCTGATCGTTGCCTTTCAACATGAGCAATCACATGAAATGATTATTGGCCAGTATGGTATGGCTGATAATCGCTTTGTGTAATATTGACCCCAGATCACACCCCTAACTTGGGCCCTTTTACATGGCCTCATGGTGCAGCCAGGAGCTTCATTGTCTATTAACTTCATGATTGTCGCCCGCATTTGCATGGAAAAATTTTATAGGAGACAACCAATGATTTCAATGCCAGCACATAACATGCAATCAGCCAACAAATCATAGAACTGGCCATTTGCCCAATTACCGATCCTTTTACATGGGACGATCAGCAGTAATGGTTACTGCCTGTCTATCTTCTGCCTGTGTAAAAGGACCCTAAATTGTAACCCCAAACAAACTGCCTAAATAAATTTTGACCTTTAAACCAGATCCACACTCTGCCTAACATCTATGTAAAACTCCTATTTGAGTGGTATGTGCATGAAAAGTTCTTACTTTAAGATTATTTGCAATATTTATATTGAAAATCACACAGCAGAGAGAAGTATGTTCCATAATCTCACTATACATGACTTCACACAATACCTACTCCTGCACCGACCCTATGAAATAATCTTACAGATAGGTAACATCTCCACTACACCTGTACCTATACGAATAATAAGAGCACAGGCCAAATGCATAACAAAATACTATGTTCTCCCTAATTGTCGGCAAAAGGCAAGAACCCTCCAGTAAAAGCCGATGGGTTGCTCTGCTTATATATTTTCCATACACACAATTGCCTGAACTAATTATCCATGAGTAGAAATGAGTGAACCTCGAGCATGCTCGAGTCTATCCGAACCCGAGCATTTGGCATAGCGGGGGCTGCTGAAGTTGGATAAAGCTCTTAAGCTGTCTGGAAAACATTAATACATGGATATGTTTTCCACATAGCCTTAGGGCTTTATCCAAGTTCAGCAGCCCCCGCTATGCCGAATGTTCTGGTTCAGATAGACTCGAGCATGCTCGAGGTTTGCTCATCTCTATCCATGAGCATATGGTAGGTGCGGCCACCAAGCCTAGTGCATCACATAGACTATGTTGGGAAGGTTTACAATGGGGTCAACACAGTAGTGTAGATTCTAGATACAATCCACCAAGTGTCATAGGTGTCTGATTCACTTGTCTCCCTCATTGGAAGTGACTAGCTCACTAGTGATAGGGACCCTGCTGGCCCCGGTTCATGGTGGGTACTCTACTGGTTCCTGTACCATGATGGGACGTGCACTTATTCTATATTGTGTGGAATCAAAGTGAGATGAAGAATGACCCTCATGTTGGTGTGTGCGTGTTTGATGTATGAAAAGTACCCCATTTCCTAAAGATGTAAATAGAAGGATGGGTAGTTGATGTTAGATTCTCTCTATAGGAAATTGCATTGAACTTCCCTTTCTTCCATCTTTTGTCAGTCCCCACCCAGTGAAACCGATCAGCGCTACTCTGTCAGATTCAACCCCGGAAAAGAAGATGCAGCGACCGGCCATCACCGCGGCGCTGAGCAGCGGATTGGAGATGTTAAAGTCTGTGACCGGTGGACAGAACCCCACGACTAAGAAACAGGAGGAGAGGCTGAAGGTGTGTCATGTAATGGATAATACAGATAGATAAAGGGGCATTGACCAACCCAGCAGATGTAGGGGCCCCATATATACATAAACATTCGGCATGACTGAACCTTTAAGGCCCTATTATACAAAGTGATTATCGGCCATATTTGGGCAATAATCACTTTGTGTATGTGCACAATGTTGGCTGATCGTTGGCATTTCAGCCTGTTGAAGGACAACGATCAGCCTGGCAATGATCTGTTGCCTTCGCTCTGTGTAACAGACCGCCGCTGTCTCCTATGGGCTGCCCGTACAACCTGACGATCGCCTGGGCAGCCCTCCCCCCTGGCTCTTACCCGCTCCTCCTCGCTCGTTGTCGGGTAATAGCACCGGCAGCAGGTGAAGGAACGAGGAGCAAGGAAGCGCTGACCTGACAGGTGGCACTTGCTTTCTCTCTGCATCGTCCCATGTAATAGGAGCTTCATGTGTTACCTATAGCAAAGTGCTCATTGCTCATATGCTAAATATTGCTAATATGGCCCTTACAGTAAGCTTAGGTTTGCGAAAACCTGAACGCTTGGTATTTGACTCCCGGTGCCTAGAGAAGATGGGTGCTGCATCTTCCTCAGCCATCGGGAGTCAAACGCCAAGCATTCGGTTTTTCGCAAACCCAAGCTTACTGAAAGGGCCGTATTAGATGGCCCGATGTTTTAGAGCGTTCACTTGCTCCTCATTTCCTGCTCGCTGTCTGCTATTACACACACTTCTTGTAAGCTCTCTAGTCTTTACCAAGCAGTATAAGCTTTAATTTCGATTAACTTTCTTTGCAGGATCTTTGCCTTCCTGACCAAGCGGCCAAGTATTACCACCTTACGCACGATGAGCTGATCCACATGCTACTCCAACGCGAGGATGAGATCTCCAGGAAGGAGAACCATGTACGAGAGTTAGAAGAATACATCGATAAGCTGCTGGTGAGAATAATGGACCAGGCGCCCGCTCTGCTCCAAGCCCCATTGGAAACAAATAACTAAAACAAGGTTACGTTGCCTTGTTTTATGGTGTAAATCCTGTGTACAGACTGAACTGAGGCTCCGTAGTGTTGGCAGGAACCTTTCATGAGTCTAGACTCTTCTGAAATTTTATCGGCACTGGTTGTCTTTTTTGCACATGACGGTTGAAGCTTCAAGGAACGATTCGCCATTGACATCTTGGGTGTGTTATACTGCGAAAGCTGCCCCTTTTATCCACAACACTGTAGTAATGAACTGAGACAATGGAAACTCTTCTCCAGTCATGGAGGTGTGAAGACGACTCAATGATAAACACATCGCTCCGCTGCTCTCCATCACAAGATCACTGGTTTAGTTTGCAGTAACTTTCTTATGTGTGACGTAGTTGTCTGGGATTCAGTCCAGGGAGTTGACAGTACAACAAGTATGAAGAGTGTCAACATTTCTCACAGTTTTCCCGTTTACTCAGATAAATATTCTGTGCTGCCGTAAATATCAGAGTTGTTGAACACAATACTAAAAATGCGATAGGACAATGGGGCAGCCATCTTGGTTGACTGTGCAGGTTCATCTACCATAGTGTCCACACCTGTTTCAGCAACTTCATTGAGCCTTCCTGCAGTAATTTTGCACCATCCTGCAACCTCATCTTGCCACTTTGATGCACCGCCTTGGCTTCTGGGAAACTCTGCAAGTTTTAGTGCCTCATCTCTCAGCTTCATATATCGCTGTGTATGCCTTTTTTTGTTAACCAGTTTGTTAACCTACAATGACTGTGGATAGTAGTTGCTTTTTGTACAAAGGGTGAGTCCATTTTAAGGGACTCTTCAAAGCTGCAATATTTTAGAAGCAAAAGATTGTCTGACACTTTCTGTTATGCTGAAAAGAGTAGCATGTGGGTCATCTCCCCACGTGTCCTTCAGATACCCAGACCCTGGACCAAGCCATTAAGGATATACAGTACGAAGCCTTTCTTAAGATATATTCTTCTGCATCTTCAGTGCATGGATGACCTTGTTGTCACTGTTAACGCAGCATTATAAGACAAAACAGTGTTGCAGATAGCTTCAATGAGACCTCAAAAACATATCTTATTGGCAGTGGGAGATGGCGAGCTCTCCAAGTCCAATACTTTGTACTCCGGGGCTCTGACAATGTCCATACTTTGACTTGTAGTTCCAACTATTTCACATCTACATATAACACTGTAATGCTATATTCACATCCAGAGCTGCATTCACTGTTCTGCTACTGCCCCGTTGGCTCTCAGGCTATAGGACCTTCTCCCTACTGCCACCTGCTGGTCCAGTGTTTGAACTATGCATGCTTCGCTGTGGTGCTTTCTGGGAGATATAGTTATTATACAGATTTACAGTGATTTGATATAGCAACAAAAATATATATACATATCTAGCAGAATTTTGAGTGCTGCTCTGGAGGTGGATGTAGTTTTAGACATGATGCAAATCAAGGTTAATACATAATGCAAAGTATTTACAGAAACCAGAGATGTCCTCAAAACAGGTATATTCTATAAATCGGGGACTGGGACAAAGAAGGTCTCTTTCTGGGGAACAGTGGGGGTCCCATAATAGGACGACTGCCTTTACCAGTTCCAGACAGTTGCACTAAGCAAGTACTGTTTACAATGTGACTGTAGTGTCTTGCAAATATGTATAGTATATATAGGATTATAGAGATGTTTCCTGCTCTTTTTATATACTTGTATTATTCGGCCATTTCTCCTGAGTTCTTCTGATCTTGGTGTCTTGTTTCTTTCCCTTTCCGGTTGTATATATCTGATATTTACAGTGTTTGTATACATTTCTTTTTAGCAATAATTGAAGCTTTTGTTCTCCAGTTACATCCTAAGACTTGTTATATGTTTGGCACAGAGGCCACTATGGGTAAGTAATATTGGCCACTATGATATGATAAAAGTATGCCAAAGACTGTATGGTGGGGACTATAGACCAAAAAAAAAAGCTATCAGATGATGATGGTAGTGGTGGAGTGGCTTTGGTTTTTCAATGGAGTAAAGCCATGTTTATTTCCTTTAAGTTTGTGTTTTACTTTCAGTGTCCTACATACAATACTCAGGTCCCTCTTGGTCTTCAACAGCGAACATCATTGACCAGTGTCATCTTGTAAACACTATAGATACCATGCTTAAACTTTTTGAGTAACTCTGTTATATTGGATCTCTCTAAGGGTTGTTGAGGTTTGGTTTATGACTCCTGGTTAGGCTTGTTACTTGAGGCTTTGTTTCACCTTTCCGTCATGAGTCAAGGTGGACTTTAGTACAACAGGACATCAGGTACTTTAGATGGTAGACTTGAGGCTTGGTTTTTGTTGAAATGGTTGATGGAATCATTAGGTGTCTGTTTCTTCCGAGACAGTCCTTATTTTATGGTGCTCGAAAATACCAATGCGCTTATACAAGGTGGTGTTTATTGCTAAGGGTGGTCCATCTATAATTATAAGCAGTGAGCCTTTTTGGATCTCTGCCTCTAGAGTAGTAGACACCATGATATTATAGGTTATTAAGCTTGATGGACTGGATGCTTTAGCATTGTAGAGAGTTTATATTCCAAGAAAAATTAAGTTGACTCCTATCAACAGGACTCAGAGCACAGTAAACCGGAAGAGAGTTGTAATCTGCTCTCTCTGGTGGCTCCATAAGAATGAATACAGTCGCCGGAAAGAGCCGAGTAAGCCGGAAGAGAATTTACTTGTCTCTTTTCTGGACCCTATGGACAATATGGAGATCTCCAGGGGTTTTGGGGGTCAGACATTTTACTACATGGTTCATGCCGCACTGAAAAAACAAACAATTAAGGAATGTCTATATATAGAGACGTAAACCTAGGCCCTCTAAGGCTAGGAGTACACAGTGATTCCCGTGCAGCCAGCAAGTACCGAGTCATACTTATGCAAGTGAAAGACGTTGCTTTGTGCCCCATAAACCTGTAGTTGCAAAAAAAATATCCTGGATGCATTTATTGTGACTGCAGGTTTATAGCTGCTTGTGGGTTGTTTCGAGACCCTATAGACTTGTATGAGTGATAGAGGTGCCGTGCTTCCTGGTCGCTTGATTGAGAATCACTGTGTAGCCTAGATCTTCAATCTGGTTAACTATTTCGAAGCCTTTTGCACTCTCCTTTCAGAAATCATAGAAGCTCATTGTGGGCACACATTGTGGCATGGCTCCAGTCCTTTAGCATTTTTTGACTTTCTCTATATCCAAGCATAGTTAGTGGGTGCAGCATAGACTTATAATAGACAACATCGTACCACATGCTCAGCTTTCTGCCAGATTCCTACTAGGCATGACAACGTTGTGTAGAAAGTATGGGATTTTAAGGTAAAATTAACGCTCTACGCCTCACAGCACATTTCCTAGGACCATAAAGAATATTTGTATACATAACTTTCATGTCCGTTTCTAAATATAGCCTCTGTCCCTTGTCTGCTAAATCAATTCGCAACAGATAAAAAAAAATAAGCTAAATCGGGCACAAGAAAACCGCTGTGGAGAGAATTCTAAAAAAGCTTTCATCGAAAAATCTGATTAGTAATGCAGACTGTATAGAGACTGTGTAAGGATCCCAACAGGCTGTATAGAAACTGTGCGAGGATCCCGACAGGCTGTATAGAGACTGTGCGAGGATCCCGACAGGCTGTATAGAGACTGTGCGAGGATCCCGACAGGCTGAAAGAGACTGTGCGAGGATCCCGACAGGCTGTATAGAGACTGTGCGAGGATCCCGACAGGCTGTATAGAGACTGTGCGAGGATCCCGACAGGCTGTATAGAGACTGTGCGAGGATCCCGACAGGCTGTATAGAGACTGTGCGAGGATCCCGCCACACTCTTGATTTATCAGGTAGTGTGTCCATAGCAATCTGTTCGTAATTGGGTATATAGAAGCTTGGTACTATTCATACCAGGATTTTCCATCTGTAATGGAGCTGTTAATCAGATTTTTTTTCTGTACAAGAGAAAAAAGTGAGACCAGATTGTGGTCACCGACTATGAATCATTACTGATCACTACAAAATATATAGCGTTGTCCTGATGTAACAGGAGCCTATTCACCTATACCATGGGAGATGAGCAGAACACCTTCTCTTACTATATCACTCTTCTCCATGTTTTGTGGTCATCTGCTGAAAAAAAAAATAATCAAAAACACTATTTCTGACAGTATCTGAACTTGCGCCATTAACAGTAGTCCATGGTTTCCTACGTGCCGTTTTTTTTTTTTAATTAAGGGGGACAACTATTGACGGGGTACGTCGTGTTCCCGAGTCCAAGTATATATATTGCTCTACCAAATATGTATATCTATATTTTACAAGTGTTGCTTATGTTTACAAATGTTCATAAACTGTTTCTGTTTTTAAGCACTTAAAGAGAAATAAAAGTCAAATGAATGTCTCATCTGTTTATTATAAAATCCATACTAAGATCACGGGAAACAAAGATGGAGATCAGACCAGATAAATCATCTGGTTGGGTATCGGCAAGTCTATGAGTCTCGTGAGGTTGTCCAACGCCCCCAAGAAAAAAAGATGTCAACACTCAAAGTACCCATACATATAAAAATCGATGAAAACAGATGATATTATTTTTTTTAAGTGATGTTTTACAGATAAAATGTACCAAAGAACAAATCTAACTCGCTCTTAGCTGACCGATGATAGACCATCATTGCCTATGTCACTACCTTAACTCTGCTATGTCACTGCCTCAACTCTGCTTAGTTGAGGTAGTCACACAGCAGTGTTGGGGCAACGGGTGAGCGGGAGGGGGGGGGGGTTGCACATTGGGCTGTGTAGAAGTACCCTCGCCTCCTTAAAACATTTCCCAAAAGATTCTTAATCCCTTGCCAGGTCTGTAAAACATTCATTCAGCTCTCAACCTTCTTTCTAATGTATATGTCCACCTTCAGGCCAGGTTCATGATGTTGATGTAAAGGGAGAAGAAGGAACTAAACTTTATTTTTTTTTTTTATGTGAGAATAAGACCAAAGAGATTGTAATTCTCCCTAAGAAGAAAGTTATAAAGACATATAGAAACAAAATTTTGCCAAAGAGACAGGGGATGTAATAAAGGGGTCACCTCTGGATGGTGACAAATAAAATGTGGGAGCTAGTTGTTTTTCAGAGAATAAAATTTTGATCTGTCTGGGCCCCAGAGTGCTTGTCTGCCTTGTGTGCTTTCCCTCACCTAACCACTATTCCCAACACCTTCGATACAATGGCCTAGTAAAACACGACATGGAGAGAAAGGAAGGGCTGCACATCCCATCTATGGCTGATACTAATGCCGCCAGGTCTATTTTAAAAATCACCACCAGGGTGTCTGTATATAATTTGATCAAACCATAATAGCCCCGTGTACCACGTGCAGGTCGCCTGGTTCACATGGGTCCCTACACTAACTCCACACCGTGTCTGTCGGTGGCTGCCAACCCTGCAAAGCGTGCACATGCAGGGAAGGGAGGCCATGGAATGGCCCTGCAACCCCGATGTCACAGGACCAAACCCAAAATGCCCCACCAATGGCCTATTTGATGGGCAAATTAATAAAGTTACAATCCTTTTTTAAAACTTCTCAGTACAATAATGTGCTCCTTCACAAGGTCTGTCAAGTGCCTCATAGTCATGTCTAGCAGTCAACGATCTCTTACCAAGGTACACTACCCAAAAGTAGCCTCTGAACCAGACCCACTGCCTAATCAGACCAAACCTTTAATCATTGACATACTGTATCTGCCTGAGTTGTATCTACATGCCTAGTTTTTCAGTAATCTGACATTTCTATCTGGGTGCGTTAACATTTTTGTTAATGATTGTACTTTGCCATTATCTAAATACAGTAGTACCTTGGATTACGAGCATAATTCGTTCCGGGACTGCGCTTGTAATCCAAATCCACTCTTTAACCAAAGCAAGTTTTCCCATAAGAAATCAATGAAATGCAGACAATTGGTTCCACACCCCAAAAATAACAGCTATGGAGAGATTACCTCCACAGTCCTGTCCCCTGATGTAAGCCCCAGCCTGAAGTGGATCTGCCATGATTTTAGAAGGTGAGGGAGACTTTCTGGGTCAGAGTACAGGGCTGTAGACCCCGCTATGCAGACCATGCCCCTCCTCCATTTCCACTCCCACCCAGTACAGGGAGCCCTTAAACAAAGCAATGCTCTTAAACCAAGTTACAATTTTGAAAAACTGTGAGCTCTTCTGGCAAAACGCTCTCAATCCAAGTTACTCTTTAACCAAGGAACCACGGTATCTCAATAAGAGTTAATTCATATTTATCTGGCAAATGTACTCATTCTCTACTCCATAGGCTGTAGTGCGTTGCAGAGATGAACCTGTAACTTTATCGGATTAAACATGCATGGAACATTTTTTTTATCTGCCACAACCACGTAGGAGTGGAAGCATTGCTGGCCATATGTCAACCCATCCCGAGTATACAATTTGCTCACTACACTAATGTTGACACAGTAATAGAACCCCCCTTCCCATTGCTTGGACCACCAAACCATAAGTACAAGAACTTTGACCTCAATTTTCACAAAAATGTTGAGCAGCTTGAGCTTTTGGAAAGTCTGTGAAAACTGATAATGTATTAAATAAACCAGATCATTGTGCTTAAATAAACCAGATCATTGTGCTTATCTCCAGCAGCTGCCGCCCCATCACACAGTGGTAATGGTCTATCTCCAACAATTATTAGGCATAAAGTGGAGTAATGTCAGATGTAATAACATAAAATCTGGGTCCGCCTGCAGCTGTCTCCGTACGTCAGGATCGCATTTTCGCTTGTGTTTTGCTAAGACGTCTGATGTTTCGTTAATTGTATGAAAATTGGAAAAAAAAAAAAGGTCAAATTTTCTTACAAGTCTATAAAGAGGTGTCTTGTTTTCTTAGTATAAGAAGAGCGGCTTAGCCTCAATTAAATATCATAGTTTGTAACCCGTTCATATAGAGGTTACATGCGAGGAAGGTAAACATGTTATGGTATTACGATCACTTGTTGCTTACAGTCAGATACCAAAGATGTCGACTGAGGAAGAGCCCGTAACTGGAGGACAATAAAAGTCTAAATCCTTAAGACAACAATGAATGATTAGAGAAATGTCTTCCCGTCTACGCACAACTGGACCTTCATTCAGCTGTCATCCAAGATCAGATGGTTCTAGTATGCCAAAGGTTTAGAGAGAAACTTTCCACCAGAAAGTTTTTTTTTTGCTGCCCCCAAACAATCAATAGTCTTAGAATAATATGGCAGAAAAGAGTTTTCACCAAATAATTCATTCAAGAACCAGTAGAGAAGGGTGGCTTGCCTACAATGTGTTGACTAGTTCCAAAAGAAGAGTTGACTAATAGTGAACGCTAAGTAAGCAGCACTGGCTGAGCACTTGACTGCAGGGCATTGCATTCGGAAGTGAGGTCTTTAACGATAGGAGATTGGCTCAATGTATAGATCTGATCAGAACCTTAGTCTTGCAACTAATATATCAGATACTTCTGCTTCCAAGGGAGAACCATAATGCTCTGTCTACCTGTGTATATGTTGCAGTAACATCTAAGCTTTGAGTCTTGACAAGGACTATGTATGTCAACTTTTGCTGCGTCATTTCCTGACCAAACTTTAAAGTCACTGGCAGGGGTGCGACTGACATGTTGCCTACAGGTTCCTCCAAGTTACAAACAGCAGCTATACTGGGTCAGCAAGCAGGTGCCCAGGAGGAGAAGATGGAGACTGGTCTCTGAAAGGACAATATGGCTACTGGGAGGGGGAGAAGTCACTCAACATGTGATGCAAAATAGAGCAAAACAACTTTCATTCCAAAAGATAGGAAAAAAATGAATGGATCATGGTCATGAACAGCTTGAATTTCACTATTTTTGTGAACTGGTTATGACTAATACAATATGGTGTACTCGTACAGTCCCGATCAACCATAGTCTTTTATTGATTAAAGAATCCAGCCTAGCCGATCCTTTCTTTGCTAAGTGCCTCTCAAGTATTGGTCATGGAGAAATTTCAAGAGGTGTGAGAGCTATTTTGCATATCCTTTCTTCCCATAATTCTCAGTGGAGCAGCAATGGCCTAACAAGTCTCCACACGTCTTTATGACTGGCTCTCCTTAAGAAGAGTCACTACCCCTTTGACTCACATCAGATAGGTGGAAATGCCCAAATTGTGGTGGTAAACTTCCTTCTTCTCAGTTTACATAAAGACTATTATGTAAGCTGATCTTACATTAAGAATTTCACATGCTGACTATTCCTTCTTGGTTGGGCTGTGAAAATTGTCCATTTAGGTAACGATGTCCTACAAACTGGTCTGGGTTTCTATCTGTTTTCGACCATAACTCACTTTTCAACTACAGGACCCAATGAAGACCGAAGAAATCCATTTTGGCGCATCTACTTTTCAACAAATATCTGCCCATCTGTCACACCTGTAAATGGTTGATTATAGCTGACTATATACATTAAATGAGTGTTTGCGGTAGGACTGACTGATCATCAGATTGACATGGTGGTCTGCCAACTCTCCCCCAACTGCAATTGGCGAGTGGGATATTGGATTTCAAAAGTCCTATCCTTTTGTTCAGGTGAAAAAAAATAGTTACCTGTTCAAGGAATCAGGTTGATGTTTTCATATTCATATTCCACAAGCCCCTGGAGAATCCCACCAAGGGAAACATCTGCCAAGAGTTTGTATGTTCTCTCCAGGTTTCCTCCCACACCCGAAACATAGGTCAATTTAGATTGTGAGCCCTAATGGGTACAGGGACAAAAATTGGCAAACTACCTAAAGTGCTGTGGAATCGTCAAATGAGAGCATTATAAAGCATTACAGCCCTGGGGTCCTGGGTTCATCATGTTTACATGTCCCCACCAAGGATAACATCTCACATCCAAAACATATACTGTAGATAGGTGAATTTGGAATTTAGATTGAGAGCAGGGCAGGGAATTATTATAGGTATCGGAATATATCCACACTATAACTGTGCTAAATAAAAGTAAATGACATCACAGCATACTGTCCACTAAAAGTGGTCCCGGCCACAGTCCCACCAATGTCTCCTGTTCAGATAGTATCAGACTATATAGTGCCGTCTTGGAATGAATCGTGGAGGAATCCTCTATGTACAGAAGACGATCCAAGAATATGAGATGTTACAGCGTTTTTATTCACTTCGCCGCGATACCAATTTGCCCCCAGTCGCTGTATTCATTACGTGGTTGCTGGTTCAGCAAGTCCTAAAGTCAATAAATGACTTCCCGTCCGCAGATGGTCCAGTGCTGCACAATGACTGTGTGCGCCAGTCAGGAGATGTCCGGAATAATAGATGATCGCATTTAGCTGTCTCCCGGTGAAGCATTGTTCTAATTACCTCCACACCGCCGGCACGGCCAGTGCTCATTCACTTATAGGAATATTCTGTGCTGGAAGAATGGGGTGATATATATTCAGGAAACGTTTATCTGAAGATGAGGCGAAGACGGCTGAAGTCATATACTGTATTATTAGGGAGATGTATTCTGTCTGTGGCCGGAATGCTGAACGTAGGACGTTCCTATCGGGGGGCTGAGGACAGGCCGTTAATTCACTGATCACTTCGGTATAACCTCATGTAGATTTAATAGTCCACAACACTGTAGTATATCCAACCTCAGGTAGTCCACAACCCTGCAGTATATCCTCAGTCACTAGTAATACTAGTAATAGACTCAGGACCCTGGAGGTAATACAATGTATTCCGGAAGACCCAGGCTTAGAAAAACATAGCCGCTTTCTGTCAGAAACAGCACCTCTCCTGTCCTCAGGTTGGGTGTGGGGTTTTACAGCCCAATTCCACTGAAGTGAATGGAGCTGAACGGTAATACCATACACAACCTGAGGACGGGGTGGCGCTGTTTTTTCAAGAAAGTAGCTGTGTTTCTTCTAGTCCTGGATAACTCTTTAAGACTCTTCCTTTCTTCACATTATGTTATGTCTGGTGCTCGTGCTACTACTGAAGTTTTCATCGTCATTTTGGGCGACTCCCAGTATCCCATAATAGGAATGTGGTCACAGAATCTTAGACATTTTTGCAAATTTATTTAAAAGGAAAAACTAAACTTTTGCATAGATATCAGTAATCAGAGTATGGCTATGACACTGGACAAGGAGGGGGACATTTACTATTATTGAGCCCCTGGTGTATGCCAGGAGAAGGCGCAGATTATTGCCTTCTCCCTGGCATACGCCAGCCGCGGCTGCTGCAGGAGCTGTATACAGCAGTACAGGGAACCATATCAGCCCAATTGGGCTGATTGGTTCCCTTTAAGGACCCGTTAGTGACCGTAAGGGTCCTATTCCACGGGCCGAGGAGGGCCCGATCAACGATGTAAACGAGCTGCGATCTGCTAGATCGCCGCTCGTTTACTGGGCCTACTCCACGGCCCGATGATCGTTGAGCGAGGGCTGCAAGGACATCGTTACCGATGTCCTTGCAGCCCTTGCAGCAGCAGCATACATTACCTGCAGGTCTTCTCAGCGCGGTCTTCATCCCAGGGTCCCGTGCGCTTTATCTTCTGAATGGCCGGTCAGCTGACAGGCCACACTCAGCCAATCACAGGCCGCGGCGGTCCCAGCCTGTGATTGGCTGAGTGATCCGTCAGCTGACCTGCCATTCAGAAGATAGAGAGCGCGGGACCCAGGGATGAAGACAGCGCGGAGAAGACCTGCAGGTTATGTATGCTGCTGCTGCTGCTGTCAAATCGTTGGTCGCCCGCCTTGCACCGCTATTCAACCGTAGCAATGCGCGGTGGGGGAACGATGATTTTAGGTCTGGCCCTAAATGAATGATCAGCCGATGACACGATCATCGGCTGATCGTTCTCTCTATTTCACCGAACGATAATCGGCCGAATCGGGCTAAATGGGGCGGATCCAGCCGATTATCGTTACTGTGGAATAGGGCCCTAAGGACCCAGATAGAAGCTCCTGAGCTCGCTTCATAGCTGTAAACCCCGGGAGGGCGTACATTTATACCCTCTTGCGTAAAAGCCCAGGCGCCGAGGGTGTAAATGTACGCCCCCTGTCATTATGGGGTAAATACTCACAATAATGACAATGTTTGCATTTATAATTTCCACTAATTTCACTTCCTTTTTTCAGCCATGTTTTGTTCCTCTCCTGTTCTTCTGGAACCAGTCCCTCACAATCACATCTTGTAGGCTGTGACACCTAGGAACACGCTATTCATGGGCGTTGTGAAGCCTCCTCTGCTATAGATGTACGACCCTCTGCTAGAGATGTACAACCCTCTGCTAGAGATGTACGACCCTCTGCTATATATTCAGGAAACGTTTATCTGAAGATGAGGCGAAGACGGCTGAAGTCATATACTGTATTATTAGGGAGATGTATTCTGTCTGTGGCCGGAATGCTGAACGTAGGACGTTCCTATCGGGGGGCTGAGGACAGGCCGTTAATTCACTGATCACTTCGGTATAACCTCATGTAGATTTAATAGTCCACAACACTGTAGTATATCCAACCTCAGGTAGTCCACAACCCTGCAGTATATCCTCAGTCACTAGTAATACTAGTAATAGACTCAGGACCCTGGAGGTAATACAATGTATTCCGGAAGACCCAGGCTTAGAAAAACATAGCCGCTTTCTGTCAGAAACAGCACCTCTCCTGTCCTCAGGTTGGGTGTGGGGTTTTACAGCCCAATTCCACTGAAGTGAATGGAGCTGAACGGTAATACCATATACAACCTTCCTTTTTTTGTTCCTCTCCTGTTCTTCTGGAACCAGTCCCTCACAATCACATCTTGTAGGCTGTGACACCTAGGAACACGCTATTCATGGGTGTTGTGAAGCCTCCTCTGCTATAGATGTACGACCCTCTGCTAGAGATGTACGACCCTCTGCTAGAGATGTACGACCCTCTGCTAGAGATGTACGACCCTCTGCTATAGATGTACGACCCTCTGCTAGAGATGTACAACCCTCTGCTAGAGATGTACGACCCTCTGCTATAGATGTACGACCCTCTGCTAGAGATGTACGACCCTCTGCTAGAGATGTACGACCCTCTGCTAGAGATGTACGACCCTCTGCTAGAGATGTATGACCCTCTGCTAGAGATGTACGACCCTCTGCTATAGATGTACTGTATGACCCTCTGCTATACATGAACGACCCTCTGCTATAGATGTAGGACCCTCTGCTATAGATGTAGGACCCTCTGCTATAGATGTACGACCCTCTGCTATAGATGTACGACCCTCTGCTATAGATGTACGACCCTCTGCTATAGATTTACTGTATGACCCTCTGCTATAGATGTACGACCCTCTGCTATAGATGTACGACCCTCTGCTATACATGAACGACCCTCTGCTAGAGATGTACGACCCTCTGCTATAGATGTACGACCCTCTGCTATACATGAACGACCCTCTGCTATAGATGTACGACCCTCTGCTATAGATGTACGACCCTCTGCTATAGATGTACGACCCTCTTCTATAGATGTACGACCCTCTGCTATAGATGTACGACCCTCAGCTAGAGATGTACGACCCTCTGCTAGAGATGTACGACCCTCTGCTAGAGATGTACGACCCTCTGCTAGAGAAGGACGACCCTCTGCTAGAGATGGACGACCCTCTGCTAGAGATGGACGACCCTCTGCTAGAGATGGACGACCCTCTGCTAGAGATGGACGACCCTCTGCTAGAGATGGACGACCCTCTGCTATGGATGGACGACCCTCTGCTATGGATGGACGACCCTCTGCTAGAGATGTACGACCCTCTGCTAGAGATGTACGACCCTCTGCTAGAGATGTACTGTATGACCCTCTGCTATACATGAACGACCCTCTGCTATAGATGTAGGACCCTCTGCTATAGATGTACGACCTTCTGCTATAGATGTACGACCCTCTGCTATAGATTTACTGTATGACCCTCTGCTATAGATGTATGACCCTCTGCTACAGATGTACGACCCTCTGCTATACATGAACGACCCTCTGCTAGAGATGTACGACCCTCTGCTAGAGATGTACGACCCTCTGCTATAGATGTACCACCCTCTGCTATACATGTACGACCCTCTGCTATAGATGTACGACCCTCTGCTATAGATGTATGACCCTTAGTTATACATGTACGACCCTCTGCTATAGATGTACAACCCTCTGCTATAGATGTACGACCCTTAGCTATACATGTACGACCCTCTGCTATAGATGTACGACCTTCTGCTATAGATGTATGACCCTCTGCTATACATGTACGACCCTCTGCTATAGATGTACGACCCTCTGCTATAGATGTACGACCCTTTGCTATACATGTACGACCCTCTGCTATAGATGTACGACCCTCTGCTATACATGTACGACCCTCTGCTATACATGTACGACCCTCTGCTATACATGTACGACCCTCTGCTATAGATGTACGACCCTCTGCTATACATGTACGACCCTCTGCTATACATGTACGACCCTCTGCTATAGATGTACGACCCTCTGCTATAGATGTACGACCCTCTGCTAGAGATGTACGACCCTCTGCTAGAGATGTACGACCCTCTGCTATACATGTACGACCCTCTGCTATACATGTACGACCCTCTTCTATAGATGTACGACCCTCTGCTATAGATGTACGACCCTCTGCTATAGATGTGAGACCCTCTGCTACAGATGTACGACCCTCTGCTAGAGATGTACGACCCTCTGCTAGAGATGTACGACCCTCTGCTATAGATGTACGACCCTCTGCTATAGATGTACGACCCTCTGCTATACATGTACGACCCTCTGCTATAGATGTATGACCCTCAGGCAGCCGCCAGTGTTTTAGCCCTTTTATAACCGCATCCATAATGTGAACGCCAACCTAGAGGGATTGTTCTGTCGCCTATAACGCTGTTCTAATAATGAGGTTATCAGTTTGATCCGTTTGAGTTTGTTTTTTTTTAAAGACCGACCACAACTGATGCCACAACTGATGGCACAACCGATGCCACAACTGATGCCACAACCGATGCCTTAACTAATGCCATGAAGGCCATGAAGGCACCAGTTGTCATCAGGTTTTCTTTAACCCCTTGCCTCCGCAGCCTGTTTTGGCCTTAATGACCAGGGCCTATTTTTCAAATCTGACCTGTTTCTCTTTTTGTAGTGATAACTCTGCGATGCTTTTAACTATTGCGGTTACTCTGAGATTGTTTTTTTGTGACATACTCCTCTTTATGTTTATGGTATACTTTTGTTGATACACTCAAGTAGTTTTTTGTAAAAAGCACAACATTTGCGCAAAAATTTGAAAAATTTACATTTCTTTCTATTCAAAATTCTCTTGTTCTAAGAAAGATCGTCATATCACATAAAATAATTATTACTGCAACATCTACAACATATTTATCCTACAAAAATGGGCTATACACCAGTATACTCACAATCTCAAAAATCTTTATTAAATAATTATATTAAAATTATAAATGCAGAGCAGAATAAAAATATTCCTTCACACAGGATGGTAATACACAGTAATATACAGTATTGGAGGACAATTAGCTATAGCATAATAAAGCCCACAGTGGATACAAATAACCTGATCACATAAAAAAAAAAAAAAAATGGCGTAATGCCTCCATAAAGTGCTGCAGATCTCCATATCTCCTCTAGATACTAAAGTGCATGTGCCAATACAGTCTCATATAAGTAAAATAGCATCCAGAAGACCGAAAAACTGTGACATTACCTGTGCTACTGTGTGTAGTTCCCCCCGTCTACAACATCTACAACATGTCTACTTTATGGTGCCGTCATTTGGTGAACGTCCTTTTACTTGTTAGGATGTTAGAGGACTTTGAAATATTGCAGCGATTTTTTAAATTTTCAGGAAAATTTCAAATTCTGATTTTATTAGGGACCAGTTCAGTTCTGAAGTGGATTTGTGGGGCCTGTATGTTAGTTACCCCCATAAATCTCTCCACTGTAAAGACTGCACCCCTCAAAGTATTCAAAGTAACATTTCATAAGTTTATTAACCCTTTAGGTTTTTCACAGAAATTTAAGCAAGTTGGAGGGGAAATTTAAAATTTTCATTTTTTGGGCAGATATTCCATTTTAATCCATTTTTTCCTCTAACACAGCAAATACTAACTGAGAAATGGAACTCCATATTTATTCTGCTTGTTCCAATGTTTCTAGATATCCGCCATATGTGGCTGCAGTCCGTCACTTGACTCAACCACAGGCTGCAGACATGACAGAGACCTGGGGAATTTTGGGGCCTTTTTTTATTTCAGGTTTTTTTTAGCCAGTATATCATGTCACAGAGGCCTTGCGGTGCCAAAATATTTGTGTAAGACAAGTTGACGTTTCCATTGGTACAATTCTGGTGAACATGTGACACCCTGATAATTTTTTGATTAATCTTTTATGAGGTGGTACGAATAAAAAACACAATTTAGCAGCTTTTTTTCACCATTTTTTTGTTTGCCGCTTACTATACGTCACATAAGACATGTTATCTTTATTCGTCAGGTTGGTACGATTACAGTGATATCCATGTTATATAGCTTTTGTTATAGTTTATGCCATTGATACTATATACACTGTTTGTGTCTTGCATATTGTAAGGGCAGTAATATTAAAATTTTTTCGCCAAGGGACTTATGTGAGGGATTTTTCTTTTGCGGCATAAGCTAAAGTTTTTAGTGGTACACCTTTTGGGTACATGTGATGTTTTGATAGCTGTTTTCTTTATTTTTTTAGGGGCGGGATTAACAAATTTTTTTTATTTTGATTAGTTTTTCATTTTTTTTTTATGGCGTTAATGAGGTGGGTTAAATAATGTAACTGGTTAATAGACGGCGTCATTACGGACGCAATGATACCAAACATATGTATCTTATTTATAGGGGATCATTTATAAAGGGGGATGGGGAATGTGTATATTTATATATTTTATTTATTTTAATTAATTATTTATTTAATTTATGTATGTATTTATTTGTGTGTGTGTGTTTTTTTTACTTTTACTTTTGCAGGTATATATATAATGCAGTACAGCACCTGATCTGTGCTGTACTGCATTATATACTGAATGAGTGGTCAGTGTAACAAACTGACCATTCATTCAAAAGATCAGGTCCCTGCAGTGCAGGGTCCTGATCGTTACTATCCATAGTAACCCAGACGCACCGGGTAGCGTCCGGGTTACTATGGTAACCCCCAGGAGGTGCTGGAAGCTCCGGATGGGGGCCACCTCTGGGGGGGGAGCCTGGAAGCTCCGGGCGTGGGGGCGGCGGAGGCGGATAGCGCTGGAAGCTCCCGGCGGGGGGGCTTCTCCGGGGGGTTGCTGGCTCCGGGGGAGATGGTGGGCTGCAAGCTCCGGGCGCGCGCCGTGGGGCTGTAAGCTCTGGGCGCGGGTGGGGGGCTGTAAGCTCCGGGCGCGGGTAGGGGGCATTGTGCTGTAAGCTCCGGGCGGCGGGGGAGAGGGGGCGCTGGAAGCACGGGGAGGACGGGGGGGCCTGGAGAGGACATCGGCAGTGGCAGCAGGAAGAGGCAATGTGCCACAGCCTCCTCCTGCTGCCCGATGGACGAGGGAGCCTGCGGATCTCTCCATAGACGCTGCGGTCGCAACGACCGCGGCGTCTGTAGGGTTAATTGCCCGGGGGGAGCGCGGCTCCCCTCCGGGCAGGGGCAGCGGGAGGAGGTTGTGTGACACAGCCTCCTCCTGCTGCCAGATCTCATATAGAGACAGTAGGGGGAGGCAGAGAAGGCATGACGCCCAGGGACGTCATGATGCGGAATGGCACTGCTTTTCATGACGTCCCTGGACGTCATATTGAGGGAAGGGGTTAATTTATACGTTTATTCCATCAGCTTTTTCCTCTTTTATTAATTTGAATCATCTTCTATATATAAATCAATGTGAAAAGGGGCACTACTATAGGGACATCACACAAGGGGCAGCAGCACAGGGGGCCAATCTACTATAGGGATACAACTCAGCCAGCTATTACAGGGCCAGCACCAGCGGGTGCCATTTACTATAGGAGACAACAGGGAGCCCTCTACGGTAGATGGATAGTGCTGAGCTTCCTCCTCTATTCTTCTCGGAGCACCGCAGGCAAAAGCCGGCCTATGTAGAATGCAACCATGCCTCCGGCTCTCCATAGACTTTAATGGATGCAGCACCGTTCACCGGACATATACAGTTGTACAAACTCTTGGAATTCCTGCCCCGACCCTGACCATACTATCAGTATGTTGTCTATGTATCTGACTAATAAAGCTATATTTGCTGCAAAAATATTCCTGACAATAATGACCTCATCCTCCCACTCTGCTAAATAAAGATTAGCATAAGTTGGGGGCGAGCCGTGTCCCCATGGCCGCTCCAGCTCGCTGACAAATACCTTGGGAAGGCATTGTTACAGAGGACAAAGGACTTCACATATGAGAGGTGGTTGGGATCCACAACGCCTGACGTACAGCCTGTACCCCGACATCCTGAGGGGCGTCCTCTATAGGCACTACACATAGATGAGAGAAAACTGACACCTAATGACAATGACTCATTCCAGATCCTTGGGATCAGGCAGATGTGACAGGACAGTAAGGAGGGGGCGCAGCGTCCAATCAAGATATTTGGACAGGGGTTCTGTGACCGGATCCCTCCCTGCCATCATGGGTCACCCTGGGGGGTGTAGATTTTTACACAGTTTAGTGAGTGCAGCTCTGCAGTATAATACAGGATGTGACTCAGGATCAGTAATGTATGTACACAGTGACCCCACCAGCAGAATAGTGAGTGCAGCTCTGGAGTATAATACAGGATGTAACTCAGGATGAGTAATGTATGTACACAGTGACCCCACCAGCAGAATAGTGAGTGCAGCTCTGGAGTATAATACAGGATGTAACTCAGGATGAGTAATGTATGTACACAGTGACCCCACCAGCAGAATAGTGAGTGCAGCTCTGAGGTATAACACAGGATGTAACTCAGGATCAGTAATGTATGTACACAGTGACCTCACCAGCAGAATAGTGAGTGCAGCTCTGGGGTATAATACAGGATGTGACTCAGGATCAGTAATGTATGTACACAGTGACTCCAGTCTGTACCTCAATCTGTTTCACAGAGCTCAGCAAGCAGTAAAGTGAGATGAGGCAGTGACCCATTGGAGACCTCTACCAGTGGTCGGGACTACACTTCCCATGATTCTCAGCAGTTGTCTGCGCATGACGTCACACGTCGGGGGGAGAGGCCAGGCGCTCCTCCTGTGTCAGTACAGAGAGCAGCGGCAGCAGCCGAAAGATGAGGGCAGGAGGAGCCGGGGACTCCCCGCCAGGACTACAACTCCCGGCACCCCCCACGGCGGGGGAGACCAGCACACCGCACCGATTAGACATGGCGGCGGACGACCCTCCGTTCGTCCTGGGGAGACCGCGCTTTGCGCAGGTAAGGTGTCCGCTCCTCAGGCGCTGCCAGCCGGCTCCCTCCTGAGTGTAGCTCATCCCTGGACTGGGGGGCGCTGTGTTTTGACAGTTGACTCCACCCCCGCGTCTTACTCTGCCACGCCTGATTGGTTGTTGTAATTGTCATTTGAAAGTGTGGGCGGGCCGCACGGGTGCCGAGAGAAGTCAAGATTGGCGAGTTGTTTCGTGTATGGGCGTGGTTATCAGGGAAGGGGCGGGGAAAAGCCAGTGACTGACATACCCTATAGAGATGGATCCGGGTTATATGTCCAATATAGTACATCTATACAGTCCAGGAGAGGTTATATATATGTAATATAGAATGTATGTCCTATATACCGCAGTATAGAATATATATATCCCATATACCTGTATGCTGCAGTATAGAATATATATATCCCATATACCTGTATACTGCAGTATAGAATATACATGTATCCCATATACCTGTATACTGCAGCATAGAATATATATGTATCCCATATACCTGTATACTGCAGTATAGAATATATATATCCCATATACCTGTATACTGCAGTATAGTATATATATGTATCCCATATACCTGTATACTGCAGTATAGTATATATATGTATCCCATAAAGCTGTATACTGCAGTATAGAATATATATGTGTAATATAGAATGTATGTCCTATATACCGCAGTATAGAATATATATATCCCATATACCTGTATACTGCAGCATAGAATATACATGTATCCCATATACCTGTATACTGCAGTATAGAATATATATATCCCATATACCTGTATACTGCAGTATAGAATATATATATCCCATATACCTGTATACTGCAGTATAGAATATATATATCCCATATACCTGTATACTGCAGTATAGAATATACATGTATCCCATATACCTGTATACTGCAGTATAGTATATATATATATGTATCCCATATACCTGTATACTGCAGCATAGAATATACATGTATCCCATATACCTGTATACTGCAGTATAGAATATATATATATGTATCCCATATACCTGTATACTGCAGCATAGAATATATATATCCCATATACCTGTATACTGCAGCATAGAATATACATGTATCCCATATACCTGTATACTGCAGCATAGAATATATATATCCCATATACCTGTATACTGCAGTATAGAATATATATATCCCATATACCTGTATACTGCAGCATAGAATATACATGTATCCCATATACCTGTATACTGCAGCATAGAATATACATTTATCCCATATACCTGTATACTGCAGTATAGTATATATATGTATCCCATATACCTGTATACTGCAGTATAGTATATATATGTATCCCATATACCTGTATACTGCAGTATAGAATATACATGTATCCCATATACCTGTATACTGCAGCATAGAATATACATGTATCCCATATACCTGTATACTGCAGCATAGAATATACATGTATCCCATATACCTGTATACTGCAGCATAGAATATACATGTATCCCATATACCTGTATACTGCAGCATAGAATATACATGTATCCCATATACCTGTATACTGCAGCATAGAATATACATGTATCCCATATACCTGTATACTGCAGTATAGAATATATATATATGTATCCCATATACCTGTATACTGCAGCATAGAATATATATATCCCATATACCTGTATACTGCAGCATAGAATATACATGTATCCCATATACCTGTATACTGCAGCATAGAATATACATGTATCCCATATACCTGTATACTGCAAAAGCAGCGGTGTCTCCTTTTGGACGCACAGTCCTCAGCCGGGTTGGCTTACACCCAGCACGTAATCCAGAAAAAGCAATTGGGAGGACAGCGTCTCTTACGTATCAAATATGCATATGGCAAAATAAAGAAAGTTTTTTGATACGTAAGAGACGCTGTCCTCCCAATTGCTTTTTCTGAATATATTGCCCATATACCTGTATACTGTAGTTTAAAAGATATATCCTATACACCTGTATACATAATATAGAATCCATATCTCATATACCTGTATACTGCAGTTTAAAAGATATATCCTATACACCTGTATACATAATATAGAATCCATATCTCATATACCTGTATACTGCAGTATAGAGTATATATCCTATACACATGTACACATAATATACAATATATATCCTATACACCTGTATACATAATATACAACATATATCCTATACACCTGTATACTGCAGTATAGAATATATATCCTATATACCTGTATACTGCAGTATAGAGTATATATCCTATACACATGTACACATAATATACAACATATATCCTATACACCTGTATACTGCAGTATAGAATATATATCCTATATACCTGTATACTGCAGTATAGATTATACACCCTATATACCTGTACACATAATATACAATATATATCCTATACACCTGTATACTGCAGTATAGATTATACACCCTATATACCTGTACACATAATATACAATATATATCCTATATACCTATATACTGTAGTATAGATTATATATCCTATATACCTGTACACATAATATACAATATATATCCTATACACCTATATACTATGGCT
This sequence comes from Dendropsophus ebraccatus, assembly GCF_027789765.1. NCBI lineage: Eukaryota > Metazoa > Chordata > Amphibia > Anura > Hylidae > Dendropsophus > Dendropsophus ebraccatus. The sequence goes on along the minus strand of NC_091460.1, from coordinate 19,868,644 downwards.
GCGTTCACACTACGTATATTTCCGTCAGTATATTTCAGTCAGTATTGCAACCAAAACCAGGAGTGGATTAAAAACACAGAAAGGATCTGTCCACACAATGTTGAAATTGAGTGGATGGCCGCCATATAACAGTAAATAACGGCCATTATTTCAATATAAAAGCCGTTGTTCTAAAATAACAGCAAATATTTGCCATTAAATGACGGCCATCCACTCAATTTCAACATTGTGTGAACAGATCCTTTCTGTGTTTTTAATCCACTCCTGGTTTTGGTTGCAATACTGACTGAAATATACATATACTGAGTGAAATATATGTAGTGTGAACGCAGCCATATACTGCAGTATAGAATATATATCCTATATACCTGTATACTGCAGTATAGATTATACAGTGGTACCTTGGTTTAAGAGTAACTTGGTTTAAGAGCATTTTGGTTTAAGAGCTCACAGTTTTTCAAAATTGTAACTTGGTGTAAGAGCATTGCTTTGGTTTAAGAGCTCCCTGTACAGGGTGGAGTAGGGGCATGGTCTGCATAGCAGGGTCTACAGCCCTGCACTCTGACCCAGGAAGTCTCCCTCACCTTCCAAATCATAGCAGATCCACTTCAGGCTGGGGCTCACATCAGGGGACAGGACTGTGGAGGTAATCTCTCCATAGCTGTAACCCCTCTCTCCCCGGACAGAGAGTGCTGCATGTATGTGCCCACATCTGTCCTGCTCATTCCTTCATGCTCCCTGCAGTCTCTGTCCGCCCTTGTGTTTCCCATCCTCTCCATTACTGCACAGTAACTTATAATATAACATATTCTGCTGTTTCTGAATGTTTGTTTAATCTGTTTAACTTGTTATACAGAATAATAAATCATTATTTTGGGGTGTGGAACCAATTGTCTGCATATCAGTGATTTCTTATGGGAAAATTTGCTTTGGTTTAAGAGTGGATTTGGATTACAAGCACGGTGTCGGAACGAATTATGCTCGTAATCCAAGGCACCACTGTATATCCTATATACCTGTATACACTCTCATAGATCATTTGTCCTTTATACTAGTATACACTGTCAGGGTATATGCACACGAAGCAGTTGTCGCTGAAAACTCTGTGCGGAATCCGCCGTTCGTCCCCGCGCTCTCCCACTTCAGTCTCCACCGGCTCCATAGACTCCATTGTATGCTTGGGCGGATTCCGCTGTCTGCTGAAAGAAATGTCATGTTTTGGATTCCGCACAGAGTGTTCAGCGACAAAACCTCTGTGTGCATATACCCTTATAGGTTACGTGTCCTGGATACCTTTATACGCTGGTATAGAGTATAAGCCCTGTATACGCTGTTATAGCTTATGTGTCGTATATACCTGTATACGCTGGTGTAGAGTATATGCCCTGTATACACTTTTACATGTCCTGTATACTTGTATATGCTGGTATAGAATATATGTCCTTTATACACTGTTATAGGTTACATGTCCTATATACCTGTAAACGCTGGTATAGTGTATATGCCTGTATACACTGTCATAGCTTATGTGTCCTATATAACTGTACTGTATACGCTGGTGTAGAGTGTTACGTGTCCTGTATACACTGTTACGTGTCCTGGATACGCTGGTGTATGCCCTGTACACACTGTTACGTGTCCTGGATACGCTGGTGTATGCCCTGTACACACAGTTACGTGTCCTGTGTATGCACTGTATACACTGTATACACTGTTACGCGTCCTGTATACGCTGGTGTATGCCCTGTATACACTGTTACGTGTCCTGTATATGCTGGTGTATGTCCTGTATACGCTGATGTATGCCCTGTATACACTGTTACGTGTCCTGTATATGCTGGTGTATGTCCTGTATACGCTGATGTATGCCCTGTATACACTGTTACGTGTCCTGTATATGCTGGTGTACGTCCTGTACACACTGTTACGTGTCCTGTAGACCTGTATACGCTGGTGTATGCCCTGTACATACTGTTACGTGTCCTGTATACACTGGTGTATGCCCTGTACACACTGTTACGTGTCCTGTATACGCTGGTGTATGCCCTGTATACACTGTCATGTGTCCTGTATACGCTGGTGTATGCCCTGTACACACTGTTACGTGTCCTGTATACGCTGGTGTATGTCCTGTACACACTGTAACATGTCCTGTATACGCTGGTGTATGCCCTGTACACACTGTTACGTGTCCTGTATACGCTGGTGTATGCCCTGTACACACAGTTACGTGTCCTGTGTATGCACTGTATACACTGTTACGCGTCCTGTATACGCTGGTGTATGCCCTGTACATACTGTTACGTGTCCTGTATACACTGGTGTATGCCCTGTATACACTGTTATGCGTCCTGTATACGCTGGTGTATGCCCTGTACATACTGTTACGTGTCCTGTATACACTGGTGTATGCCCTGTATACACTGTTATGCATCCTGTATACGCTGGTGTATGCCCTGTATACGCTGGTGTATGTCCTGTATACATTGGTGTATGCCCTGTATACACTGTTACGTGTCCTGTATATGCTGGTGTACATCCTGTATACGCTGATGTATGCTCTGTACACACTGTTACGTGTCCTGTATACTCTGGTGTATGCCCTGTACACACTGTTATGCGTCCTGTATAGGCTGGTGTACGTCCTGTATACTCTGGTGTATGCCCTGTATACGCTGGTGTATGCCCTGTATACGCTGTTACGTGCCCTGTATACGCTAGTGTATGCCCTGTATACACTGTTATGCGTCCTGTATACGCTGGTGTATGTCCTGTATACGCTGGTGTATGTCCTGTATACCCTGGTGTATGTCCTATATACCCTGGTGTATGCCCTGTATACGCTGGTGTATGCCCTGTATACACTGTTACGCGTCCTGTATACGCTGGTGTATGCCCTGTACATACTGTTACGTGTCCTGTATATGCTGGTGTATGTCCTGTATACACTGGTGTATGCCCTGTATACACTGTTATGCATCCTGTATACGCTGGTGTATGCCCTGTATACGCTGGTGTATGCCCTGTATACGCTGGTGTATGTCCTGTATACACTGGTGTATGCCCTGTATACACTGTTACGTGTCCTGTATATGCTGGTGTATGTCCTGTATACGCTGATGTATGCCCTGTATACACTGTTACGTGTCCTGTATACTCTGGTGTATGCCCTGTACACACTGTTATGCGTCCTGTATAGGCTGGTGTACGTCCTGTATACTCTGGTGTATGCCCTGTATACCCTGGTGTATGTCCTGTATACCCTGGTGTATGTCCTGTATACCCTGGTGTATGTCCTGTATACCCTGGTGTATGCCCTGTATACACTGTTGTATGCCCTGTATACACTGTTACGTGCCCTGTATACGCTAGTGTATGCCCTGTATACACTGTTATGCGTCCTGTATACGCTGGTGTATGTCCTGTATACGCTGGTGTATGTCCTGTATATCCTGGTGTATGCCCTGTATACGCTGGTGTATGCCCTGTATACACTGTTACGCGTCCTGTATACGCTGGTGTATGCCCTGTACATACTGTTACGTGTCCTGTATACACTGGTGTATGCCCTGTATACACTGTTATGCATCCTGTATACGCTGGTGTATGCCCTGTATACGCTGGTGTATGTCCTGTATACACTGGTGTATGTCCTGTATACACTGGTGTATGCCCTGTATACACTGTTACGTGTCCTGTATATGCTGGTGTATGTCCTGTATACGCTGATGTATGCCCTGTATACACTGTTACGTGTCCTGTATATGCTGGTGTACGTCCTGTATACGCTTATGTATGCCCTGTACACACTGTTACGTGTCCTGTATACTCTGGTGTATGCCCTGTATACACTGTTATGCGTCCTTTATAGGCTGGTGTACGTCCTGTATACTCTGGTGTATGCCCTGTATACGCTGTTACGTGCCCTGTATACGCTAGTGTATGCCCTGTATACACTGTTATGCGTCCTGTATATGCTAGTGTATGTCCTGTATACGCTGGTGTATGTCCTGTATACGCTGTTACGTGCCCTGTGTACGCTAGTGTATGCCCTGTATACACTGTTATGCGTCCTGTATACGCTGGTGTATGTCCTGTATACGCTGGTGTATGTCCTGTATACCCTGGTGTATGCCCTGTACACACTGTTACATGTCCTGTATACACTGGTGTATGCCCTGTACACACTGTTACGTGTCCTGTATACACTGGTGTATGCCCTGTACACACTGTTACGTGTCCTGTATATGCTGGTGTATGCCCTGTATACACTGTTACGTGTCCTGTATATGCTGGTGTATGCCCTGTATACATTGTCATGTGTCCTGTATACGCTGGTGTATGCCCTGTATACACTGTTACATGTCCTGTATACGCTGGTGTATGCCCTGTACACACTGTTATGTGTCCTGTATACGCTGGTGTATGCCCTGTACACACTGTTACGTGTCCTGTAGACCTGTATACGCTGGTGTATGCCCTGTATACACTGTTACATGGCCTATATACGCTGGTGTATGCCCTGTACACACTGTTACGTGTCCTGTATATGCTGGTGTATGTCCTGTATACGCTGGTGTATGTCCTGTATACGCTGTTACGTGCCCTGTATACGCTAGTGTATGCCCTGTATACACTGTTATGCGTCCTGTATACGCTGGTGTATGTCCTGTATACGCTGGTGTATGTCCTGTATACCCTGGTGTATGCCCTGTATACACTGGTGTATGCCCTGTATACACTGTTATGTGTCCTGTATACGCATGTGTATGCCCTGGAAACCTGTATACTCTGGTGTATACCCGGTATACACTGTTACTTGTCCTGTATACGCTGGTGTATGCCCTGTATACACTGTTACGTGTCCTGTATACTCTGGTGTATGCCCTGTACACACTGTTACGTGTCATGTATACGCTGGTGTATGCCCTGTACACACTGTAACATGTCCTGTATACGCTGGTGTATGCCCTGTATACACTGTTACGTGTCCTGTATATGCTGGTGTATGCCCTGTATACACTGTCATGTGTCCTGTATACGCTGGTGTATGCCCTGTATACACTGTTACATGTCCTGTATACGCTGGTGTATGCCCTGTACACACTGTTACGTGTCCTGTAGACCTGTATACGCTGGTGTATGCCCTGTATACACTGTTACATGGCCTATATACGCTGGTGTATGCCCTGTACACACTGTTACGTGTCCTGTATATGCTGGTGTATGCCCTGTATACACTGTTATGTGTCCTGTATATGCTGGTGTATGCCCTGTATACACTGTTATGTGTCCTGTATACGCTGGTGTATGCCCTGTATACACTGTTATGTGTCCTGTATACACTGGTGTATGCCCTGTATACACTGTTATGTGTCCTGTATACACTGGTGTATGCCCTGTACACACTGTTACGTGTCCTGTATACTCTGGTGTATGCCCTGTAAACACTGTTACGTGTCCTGTATATGCTGGTGTATGCCCTGTACACACTGTGACGTGTCCTGTATACTCTGGTGTATGCCCTGTACACACTGTTACGTGTCCTGTATATGCTGGTGTATGCCCTGTACACACTGTAACGTGTCCTGTATACGCTGGTGTATGCCCTGTACACACTGTTACATGTCCTGTATACGCTGGTGTATGCCCTGTACACGCTGTTACGTGTCCTGTATACACTGGTGTATGCCCTGTGCACGCTGTTACATGTCCTGTATACGCTGGTGTATGCCCTGTACACACTGTTACGTGTCCTGTATATATGCCCTGTATACACTGTTATGTGTCCTGTATACGCTGGTGTATGCCCTGTACACACTGTTACGTGTCCTGTATACGCTGGTGTATGCCCTGTACACACTGTTACATGTCCTGTATACGCTGGTGTATTCCCTGTACACACTGTTACGTGTCCTGTATACGCTGGTGTATGCCCTGTACACACTGTTATGTGTCCTATATACTCTGGTGTATGCCCTGTACACACTGTTACGTGTCCTGTATATGCTGGTGTATGCCCTGTACACACTGTTATGTGTCCTATATACTCTGGTGTATGCCCTGTACACACTGTTACGTGTCCTGTATATGCTGGTGTATGCCCTGTACACACTGTTACGTGTCCTGTATACGCTGGTGTATGCCCTGTATACGCTGGTGTATGCCCTGTATACTCTGGTGTATGCCCTGTACACACTGTTACGTGTCCTGTATACGCTGGTGTATGCCCTGTACACACTGTTACGTGTCCTGTATATATGCCCTGTATACACTGTGACGTGTCTTGTATACTCTGGTGTATGCCCTGTACACACTGTGACGTGTCCTGTGTACGCTGGTGTATGCCCTGTACACACTGTTACATGTCCTGTATACACTGGTGTATGCCCTGTACACACTGTTACGTGTCCTGTATACTCTGGTGTATGCCCTGTACACACTGTTACGTGTCCTGTATATGCTGGTGTATGCCCTGTACACACTGTAACATGTCCTGTATACGCTGGTGTATGCCCTGTACACACTGTTACATGTCCTGTATATGCTGGTGTATGTCCTGTACACACTGTAACATGTCCTGTATACGCTGGTGTATGCCCTGTACACACTGTTACGTGTCCTGTATATGCTGGTGTATGCCCTGTACACACTGTAACATGTCCTGTATACGCTGGTGTATGCCCTGTACACACTGTTACGTGTCCTGTATACGCTGGTGTATGCCCTGTATACACTGTTACATGTCCTGTATACGCTGGTGTATGCCCTGTACACACTGTTATGTGTCCTGTATACGCTGGTGTATGCCCTGTACACACTGTTACGTGTCCTGTATATGGTGGTGTATGCCCTGTACACACTGTTACGTGTCCTGTATATGCTGGTGTATGCCCTGTACACACTGTTACATGTCCTGTATACGCTGGTGTATGCCCTGTACACACTGTTATGTGTCCTGTATACGCTGGTGTATGCCCTGTACACACTGTTACGTGTCCTGTATATGGTGGTGTATGCCCTGTACACACTGTTACGTGTCCTGTATACGCTGGTGTATGCCCTGTACACACTGTTACGTGTCCTGTATACGCTGGTGTATGCCCTGTACACACTGTTACGTGTCCTGTATACGCTGGTGTATGCCCTGTATACACTGTTACGTGTCCTGTAGACCTTTATACAGCTTTATAGTTAGATTTATAGGTGCAGTAGATGACATTTTGCGTCTCTGTGGGGTTTATGAGCAGTATATAGCCCTGTATAATGCGGTTACTTATTATACACGCCCCCGCGCCATCTCCTCAGGAGATAACTTGTGACCCTCAGCGCTCCAGGATTTATATAGTTTGTTCTCGTTGTTGCCCGTAGCGACCAATCACAGCGCAGCTCTTGTATCATTCTCTGGTGGTGAAAGTGAAAGCTGACCTCTGATTGGTCGCTTTGGACAATGGAGTCTACTTTTCTCAGTTTTATATATCTCCACCATTATAAGGAATCTTGGGACCCCTCAGGCTGAAGGTGGGCAATGGTGGGGGGCGGGTTGTAGCGTCTGTAGTGCCGGAGCCAGTCACCATGTTACTCATTACAGGACATACTGCCACCTATGGATGTTTACAAAGATTTTGGTTGTGTCTTGTCTTTTGGTCGACGTGCAGAGCATTATAGGTAACCTGGCAAGCGTTCCTGCTGGAGACCCTGCCGCATCAGGTTGCTAGGCAACCGGATCCCCTTCTCCCTGTTTCGTTGATGACTGCATTGTCGTAGCTGACGCTCCCCTATGAGGGGGCAACCCGCGCACCTTTATGTTGTAGGGTTTGGTGATCTGCTTGGCTTTGGCCATCTAGACATGATGGGAATTGTAGTTTTGCAAAAACTGGAGGACCGCCTGTTCCCCATTCCTAGTGTAAGGTGTATGGGGACCTCGGGACTCTCCACTAACAGAAACCATGGGAGAGAAGGGTCTGACGCTATGGGTTTTTACTGCCCAATTCTATTGTTCTGGGAGGGTCCATAGCCAAATAGCCATCTTTGTAGGCTCAGCATGAAGAAATGACTTTTTGGGGTCCTCCTTAGCCCTTCTACTGTGCTAAAGCTCTGTTTCCATCGGTTTCAGAGGCTTCTTTGCAGTCCCTTGAAGGGACCCTATAGACTCATTTTAGGTCAGTGCAGAAGGTTTCTTAAAAGAGTTATTCAGACTTAGAAAAACATGGCTGTCCCCCCCCCCCCCCAAAAAAAAACCAGTGCCGCTCTTATCCCCAGTTTGGGTGTGAGGTTTTACAGCTCAGTTCCACTGAAGTCAATGGAGGTGAATTTGGGGTGGCGCTGTGTTTGAAAGCAAGCAGACATGTTTTTCCAATCCTGAAATGCCCCTTTAAGATGCTTCCAACACAGATGTCAGCAAAGCCTGACTCCTATCTTAAATAATATATCCCTAGCTGATGCCTGTCCCGTCACATAACCTCTACTTTCCTATGGGTGATTTTTATGGGAAGTGTTAGATCCCAATTTCTAAGGGCTTACACTATTTTGGGCTATGTTAACACAAGGTATAAACAACGGCCATTATTTGGCACTCAAAACAACGTCCGTTGTTTTTAGAACCAAACAACAGCCATTGTTTTAAATGAAAATTGCATTTAAGGAGAAGTCCAGTGGATACTTTTATTAATGTATTGTATTGCCCCCCAAAAGTTATACAAATCACCAATATACACTTATTATGGGAAATGTACATAAAGTGTTTTTTCCCTGCACTTACTACTGCTTCAAGGCTTCACTTTGGATAAAATGGTGATGTCACTTCCTGGATAAAATGGTGATGTCACTTCCTGGATAACATGGTGATGTCACTTCCTGGATAACATGGTAATGTCACTCCCTGGATAACATGGTGATGTCACTTCCTGGATAACATGGTGATGTCTCGACCCGACTCTCAGAGCTGTGCGGGCTGTAGCTGCTGGAGAGGATGATGGCAGAGGGACACTGAGGGACACAGGGCACTGGAGGGACACTGAGCATCCCTCTGCCTTCATCTTCTCCAGCAGCCACAGCCCGCACAGCTCTGCGAGTCGGGTTGTGACATCAACATGTTATCCAGGAAGTGACATCACCATGTTGTCCAGGAAGTGACATCACCATATTATCTAGGAAGTGAAGCCTTGATGCAGTAGTAAGTGCAGGGAAAAAAGCACGTTCTAAGCATTTCCTGTAATAAGTGTATATTGGTGATTTGTATAACTTTTGGGGGGTAATACAATACTTTATTAAAAAATTTCACCGGACTTCTGCTTTAAAGTCTATGGACAATGGTCATTATTTTGACTGCAGTAGCAAACAATGGCCGTTCTTCAATACATTGTGTGAAACAACCGCCGTTGTTTGCATTGACTTCAATGCAAACCGTTGTGTAAATTGAAAACAACGGCCGATCTTTTCATAAAAAGTACGTTGTGTGAACATAGCCTAGATCTGTACTTTTATATCATGTTCATAGAGTTGACTAGGAACTACTATGGCCGCTTCTAGACCTTGGCACATCATTTCTATGGTCCTTAACAATGTGTCTGCGAAATTAGGTAACGTTAAGGGGGCAATCACATGCTGTGTCAGTAGCGGGAAGATTTAAAGAGAATCTGTTAGCCCCCGACCCAGGGTGCTGACATTGTGCGTTAAGTGGCAGCTCACTAGTTAGCAGGATACCTGTGCCTTAGGTGTCAGTGGAGGGGATGCCAGCACAAGAAGATGGTGTCAACTAACATTAATTAAATTTTATTTGACACCAAGATGGTGTCAACATTAAACATTATTTCATTATATATTATTTTAATATGATTACAATAATAATAATAATAATATTAATACGTAATAATAATTACGTATTAATCATACAGGGTTAACCAGAATTTAGTGGGCTCCTGGCCCGTTGAGCTGTTGTGATAGTGGAGAGGATGCTGCACAATTTAATTTCTTGTACTGTAATAAAGTGTTAAAGAGGAGTCGTGGTAAAATTATCTTGCCGCACTCTGGCACGTCTTACCACTCCGTCCTCCTCCCTCTTCCCCATGAATATTTAGTGGCGGACAGCCTTCACTCTCGCTCGCTCCATCTTCCATTTTTGTGCCTCTACTGTCAAGGGCAGGATCCCTTTAAACCATTTTCATAGCTCCGAACTTTTTTAGCTATTTTGTAGCAAATAGTCTGTATTTATGGGCTGTGCATGTAACTTTTGAATGCCTCCTAAAGGTGTGTGACTTGGAATTGGCACCTGGCACTGCTATAACCCTTGGGTAGATGTATGGGTTCCCATATTGGTTGACTTTCAGAAGAACACATATGACTAATGAATGAATTTAAAAAAGAACTTGACAGAAGAGATGATTCGTGGATTTTCGGCAGGGTGGTAGATATACTCTTTAGAACATTACTTCTTTTGAGCAGCTCAGCCCCGTCTTGCTGTGGCACACAATGGGTGCATCCTCACCGTCTGCCGCTCGTTGTTTGGATCCCATTAGGTAGCAGTGTTGTATCAGGAGGTAGACCAAATCTCTCCAACGAGGACTCAATTGTATTAAATAAAGACGAACTTTCCTTATGACTGCGAGGATTCCTTCCAACGTCTGCCACGCATCCAGGAAAGACTCCTTCTCGTTCTGACCACGAGCCCAACGTGACAGAGTATTTGCCAAGCTGTTAATTTGTTAATTGCTGAACTCAGCTGCTGCTAAATGAGGCTGGATCATATGATGAATGTGTATGCGTGCGGAGGACTGGAGACGGCGGAACTGGACCCGATTCTCATACAGCATTTTAGCTTTATTATGAGATATTAATGGATTCTTATTAGGCAAGTTGTTTTCGTAAACGCTTTTGGACGTGTTGCCTTTTATTAAAAGGGTTTAGCAAAGATTATAACTTATCACCTAAATATAGGATAGGTAATAAGTATCTGATTGGTGGGATCTGACCTCTGGGACCTTCATGATCCTAATAGGAGGGGTCACTTGTGTCACACTACGTCTCCATGTACGTGCTGAATGTAGTCAAGGGCTATGTGTATTCCAAGCATGGGTGTGCTTGGGGAGCAAGGGACCCCCATTCTCGTGATTGGTGGGGGTCACAGTAGGCAGACACCTATCGTATAGATGAGTTACAATTTTGGTATACACCCCTTAAGGTTGGACACATCACCGGAACACGTTCAACAACATGCAGTCAAAATTACAGTCAAATTCTTTGTTGTCTTCAGATCAGAAAATAATTACAATGTAGGCTCCCAACTTGTACCCCTCCTCCTCGATTCCGCCACGATCTTGGATGACTGTACCTTTAAGTTGCATCCATATATTGGAGCAGATGAGCACTCATATTGGGCGTTTAAAGAGGAAATATGTGCGCAAGCTGCCACGGAGCATGATGTCAGATCTAGAAGGATGGAGGAGCATACTTCTCATCTTAAAAACATGGGAAAAGAGTGAGGGGGAGACATATTGTGCGGTCTTCTATGACAAACATTGCAGCTGATGCTCGGAGATCTTGGCAGGACATTGGGCAGAGAACTGGAAGCTTATTACTTACTGAGGAAATACAAAGCCCTGTACCATCGAGAGACCCTTATTACAGCCTATGAGATGAATTCTCTAGCTTGTATAGTGTGGATCTATGATTCGTAACCTCAGAAGAAAGGAACCACAGTGACCTGATTTTAGTTACTGTGATTCTGCTTTGTTTCATTTAATAAACCATCAGAATGTGTCGGTGAGAGACATCTGCCCTATAGGTACCAGTAAAGGGGGTTTCTCAAAAAAAAAAGTGAGAACTTTTGGAGCTAGAGGATGGCAAACAAAATAAAAAATAGATATGTGGGGGTTATTGTGGCAGAGAAACCTTCCATTTCTGAGAATAAGATAGGTGATGTCACTTGTGGGTTCACCACCTGTACTGGGACCAAGGCTGGGTTAGTCTTTAGATTGTTGGTCTTCTCAGCTTTTGGGAAAACCAATACCAATTGGACACATATGACATGATTTCTGTGCAACTCTAGAAAAGGGTAAGGACCCCTCTTAAAAACAGTAAATGTTTGCTGGCTAATTTTAAAAAGACTTTATGAGGGGTCTAGAAAGGCTTTAATAGATTTTTTTTGTGACTGTCGTGTCGTGGTTACTACCATTTTTGGGTTACAATGTGACCCCATTTACATACCTTGAATGGGGCACTATCCATAGCACCAGCCACACAGTACGATGGCACAGTCATGGGTCCAGATCTCTGTCTAGAAACATGACCTGGTCAGATAGATCCTGATTTCTGTGGATAAACATAACCTGGTCAGATGGGTCCAGATCTCTGTGGAGAAACATGGCCTGGTCAGATAGATCCCTATCTCTATGGAGAAACATGGCCTGCTCAGATGGATCCACATTTTTGTAGAGAAACATGGCACAGTCAGATGGATCCAGATCTCTGTGGCAAGACATGGCCTGCGCAAATAAATCTAGATCTCTGTGGAGAAACATGGCCTAAACAGATGGATCCAGTTCTCCATAGAACCCTATTAACAAGAGGGTCAGAATTGGCACAAGCACCATGAAATAATGGCTAGTTAAGGAGTAAGGGCCATGTTCCACGGGCCGATCAACGACGTAAATGAGCGCCGAACTGCTAGATCAGCCCTCGTTTACTGGGCCCATTCCACGGCCCGATGATCGTTATAGATGTCCTTGCAGCCCTTGCAGCATACATTACCTAGCAGGACGTCTCCTCCGCTCCGTCTTCCTCCCCGGGTCCCGCGGCGCAGCATCAACTCCAGAGCGACCTGACTCAGCTGTCAGACCGCTCAGCCAATCACTGGTCCCGGCGGTCCTGGCCAGTGATTGGCTGAGCGGTCTGACAGCTCAGTAAGGCTGCACCGAAGCTGATGCTGCGCCATGGGACCCGGGGAGGAAGACAGAGCGGAGGAGAAGCCCTGCTAGGTAATGTATGCTGCTTCTCAAACTGTCGGTCGCCCGCTCACCGCTCACGGCTATTCCACGCAAAGATGCATGGTGGGTGACCAATGATTTTAGGTATAGGCCTAAATAAACGATCAGCCGATGACACGATCATCGGCTGATCATTTTCTCTGTTCCACCGAGCGATAATCGGCCGATTGGGCCAATTATCGCTCCGTGGAATAGGCCCCTAAGGGAGTGGAGAATGCTTTCTTGGTAAGAAGCCTGTCGCCTAAGCATTGTTGGTAACCAAGCTCATCCCAGTTTGTAGCTATCCTTCACAGTCCCCAGTTTTTAATTCCATAGACTTCTCCGGGCCAAAGTGGATTAGGCTTTATATGCATGTAAACACCAAGCAGTGATCCTTTCCACAAGGGTCGTAATTCCTGCAGACCAACTTCATCACCTAGTGGAATCGGCACCACCATTACATTAATGTCTATAATACGGTGGCCACACACATATATATATATATATATATATATATATATATATATATATATATATATATATATATCTCTTGGCAGGAGATGGGTGGGTAAATAACAGCTAGACCACTGAAGGCACCTCTTAAGGTGGACCCTCTGATGTTGTTATGGTGGTGTACCTAAGGCCCCATAATATGGTTGGCTGACCACCTCTTCTCTTCATAGTGCTTGTTATTGTTGATGTCAGTGGGTGTCTGCCATCCTTCAGCGACACCAAAGTCTTCAACCTTTTACAAGAGACATAAAGCATTATTAAACCCAATTGCCCCTTGTACGCCGCAGTCCCTCGTGACAGGTCATGGATGCTCTGTTTCGGAAATGCGGATTTGCAGCAGAGACAGGTTTTTGGCAGCTCGCACAAAGTGTTCATCTCAAGCTGTATGATTAAGAGAGCGAAATATGTTGCATTATCTTAATCATTTACATTTCATCTGTGTTGATGAAATAATCGCTCAGGAGCATAAAAATACAAGAAATAATAAAGCAGCCGCGCCACCTACGCATACACCAGGCCTGGGTACAATATGCTGCTAATGCCGAGTTAACCATTTCACTGCCAACGCCATGTGTTGCTGGTCGGATATTATTATAGCTATAGGTTATTCTGCTGAAATGCTCAGATGCTGATCCTCCCTGATCAGTGTTTGTTACTGGTGATATTATTTTAATATAATAATAGTACTGCGGGACATAACATACGCTCATTGTCCTCTCCTGCTGAGAGCGGCCAGGAGAAATGGAGGAAAGCAACAACTGTTCTGAGCAAATATGTTTAAGTAAACTGAATGTATTACTTCATTAGTTCTAGGTTTTATAGCATTGACCCGCGGACAATAACTGTTTCAACAGTATAATACAATATAACTATAATACTGCCCCCTATATACAAGAATATAACTACTATAATACTGCCCCTATGTACAAGAATATAACTACTATAATACTGCTCCTATATACAAGAATATAACTACTATAATACTGCTCCTATATACAGGAATATAACTTCTATAATACTGCTCCTATATACAAGAATATAACTTCTATAATACTGCTCCTATATACAAGAATATAACTTCTATAATACTGCTCCTATATACAAGAATATAACTACTATAATACTGCTCCCTATATACAAGAATATAACTACTATAATACTGCTCCTATATACAAGAATATAACTTCTATAATACTGCTCCTATATACAGGAATATAACTACTATAATACTGCTCCTATATACAAGAATATAACTTCTATAATACTGCTCCTATATACAAGAATATGACTACTATAATACTGCTCCTATATACAAGAATATAACTACTATAATACTGCTCCTATATACAAGAATATAACTTCTATAATACTGCTCCTATATACAAGAATATAACTACTATAATACTGCTCCTATATACAAGAATATAACTTCTATAATACTGCTCCTATATACAAGAATATAACTACTATAATACTGCTCCTATATACAGGAATATAACTACTATAATACTGCTCCTATATACAAGAATATAACTACTATAATACTGCCCCTATATACAAGAATATAACTACTATAATACTGCTCCCTATATACAAGAATATAACTACTATAATACTGCTCCTATATACAAGAATATAACTACTATAATACTGCTCCTATATACAAGAATATAACTACTATAATACTGCTCCCTATATACAAGAATATAACTACTATAATACTGCTCCCTATATACAAGAATATAACTACTATAATACTGCTCCTATGTACAAGAATATAACTTCTATAATACTGCTCCTATGTACAAGAATATAACTTCTATACAGCTATGTTCACAAAATGATTTTCAACAGCTGTTATTTGATACTTAAATAAAGGCTATTTTGAGCAATGGTCATTGTTTAACATAACTTGACGGCCGTTGGTACATTCAGCACCCTTACGGGTGGGGCTATTTTTGGAGGTCCATTTAATTATGTATAAAAGACGGGTGAAATGACAAACTGTGTGTGAACAACTGAAAATAATGGTCGTTGTTCGCTAAATAACGTCCGCCAATAAATGTCCTGAACATTAACTTGGCTGCTGCGGGAACAGTGGCCGTTATTCTACGCTATTTGAGAAATAGCGGCCTTTGTTTCTATAGACTTCAATAGAAATAATTGGATAATAGAATAATTGGAGAGTGAAAATAACGGCCTAAATATCGACAATGCGGGAGATTTATCAAACTGGTGTAAAGTAGATATGGCTCAGTCGCCCCTAGCAACCAATCAGATTCCACCTTTCATCCCTCACAGACTGTTTGGAAAATGAAAGGTGGAATCTGATTGGTTGCTAGGGGCAACTGAGACAGTTTCACTTTACAACATGGTTGATAAATCTCCGCCAGTGTGACCATGGCTTAATAGTGTGATTGTAATTCTAGTGTCCTACATTGGGACTGTATATAGGTATGTAGAGCAGGCGGTCCTCTCCTCTTGCTGAGCGGTCTCCTGTGGTGGTCCTGCTGTGTGTGTACCGCAGTGCGGGGTGTTACTATTTTCAGTAATGGGGTCAGACTGATGGTTATGTCCCCCAGCCGACACATTTCATGGACGTCACATGTACTCTCTGTACTGAGCATAGACCGGTGCAGCTGGTGTCCCATTATGGGGGTGCACTTACTTTTCACAGAGGTGAATGGATACCTGGTTATAGCAGGCTCACAGTATATATTGTCTTGTATACGGTATATCTGGATAGTGCTACATGTTACCATGTTCTCATGTACATCAGATGGTGCGAGAACAACCCCATGAGTATGGCATCTGATCAGTCGCTGCTTGTACGAGTATCACAGTGTGCACCAGTGTATTCACAGTGTTCACTGCAGCACAGAGTATTTAAGCAAATGAGAGCGGACTCCAGGCCGGAGATCACACAGTGCGTGTTGCATCATGGATAGAGCAGCGTTCCGAGCAGCACAGAGTGTCTTATGAGACTATAACTAAAATGTCATATACTAGAAGGAATAGGGCCCACAGCGGCACAGAGGATTTCAGGAGAGCAGTGTGCTCATCATGGGGAAGGTTACAGCATGAAACTTGCATATTAGAAGGAGCAGGGAGTGGTACAAAGTATTTCAGGAGAGGAATGTTCTTATGTGGAGGGAGCAGGGTTCACAGCAGCACAGAGTATTTATGGAGAGCAGTACGCTGATCATGTGTGGGGTCATATGTACCCCAGTGTGTGAGAACATGCAGCCCCCCTTCACCATTCCCAGTCTTCCAATCCCCAGAAAGAGGAACCGCCGTTGTCTGGTCATGTGATCATGTGTCTCATGGTGAAGCTGTCATGGTGACATTGGCTCCGAGCTATCATAGTGTCATCAGATCTGCAGGGTATTCATCACTCCTCACAGATTGTCCCCATAACGTGTGATCAGGATATTTAGGAGGTGTGATACCCTCCATTGTCTCATTAGAGCAGTGTTAACCATCATGGCGGCCTTTAGCTATTGCAACAGCCAAAAGGTTGTCAGGGCATGCTGGGAGTTGTAGTTTTGCGGCAGGTAGAGGTATCAGGAAGTAGATGGGCTCCCCCCATGTCTGGGATCCCTCATCACCATCTCCTTCTTTCTTCTCTTTCAGAACACGTTCTACGGCCGATTCCGCCACTTCCTGGACATCATCGACCCGCGCACACTCTTCGTCACTGAGGTATCCGCATTTTTTTCCGTTTCGGTTACACCATTCTCTTCATTTTTTACTGGCAATCACTTTTTAGCTGCAATCACAATTCTGACAGCAATGTAAAGTTCTGTTCCAGCTAGAAAAAACTTTGTATAGTCAATAGTCAAGTCAAGAGACACTGTACTATATCTTACTAGAGTATTAGTAGTTTTAAAGAAACACTATAACATATCTTCTTAGAGTATTAATGTTAAAGAGACACTATAATATATCTTATTGGAGTATTAGTATTAAAGAGGCACTATAATATATCTTATTAGAGTATTAGTATTAAAGGTGCACTGTAATATATCTTATTAGAGTATTAGGATTAAAGATGCACTGTAATATATCTTATTAGAGTATTAGTAATAAAGAGGCACTGTAATATATCGTAGTAGAGTAGTATTAGTATTAAATAGGCACTGTAATATATCTTATTTGAGTATATGTATTAAAGAGGCATTGTAATATATTGTATTATAGTAGTATTAGTATTAAAGGGGCACTGTAATATATCTTATTAGAGTATTAGTATTAAAGATTCACTGTAATATATCTTATTAGAATAGTATTAGTATTAAACCCTAAACTAAAATCATCTGTAAGTAGGGTAAGGGTTGCTGATTGCAAATCTGTAATTTCTAGTTTTCTACTCCTTTGTATGTCACCGCTGTACACCTCCAAACAGGTCATGCTGATGCATAGAGAGGACTACAGTAAAGATACAAATTGCAGATATAGAATCAGCGTTGTATACTCTACTGATGTATAATCTACTGATAACTTACAGGAGAAGTCCGGCGAAAATTTTTATTAAAGTATTGTATTGCCCCCCAAAAGTTATACAAATCACCTATATACACTTAGGGGAAATGCTTATGAAGTGTTTTTTCTCTGCACTTACTACTGCATCATGGCTTCACTTCCTGGATAACATGGTGATGTCACTTCCTGGATAACATGGTGACGTCACTTCCTGGATAACATGGTGACGTCACTTCCTGGATAACATGGTGATCTTACTAACTGGATAACATCGTGATGTCACAACCCGACTCCCAGAGCTGTGCGGCTGTGGCTGCTGGAGAGGATGATGGCAGAGGGATGCTCAGTGTCCCTGCAGTGCCCTGTGTCCCTCAGTGTCCCTCTGCCATCATCCTCTCCAGCAGCCACAGCCCACACAGCTCTGGGAGTTGGGTCGTGACATCACCATTTTACCCAGGAAGTGACATCACCATGTTATCCAGGAAGTGACATCACCATGTTATCCAGGAAGTGACATCACCATCTTATCCAGGAAGTGACATCACCATCTTATCCAGGAAGTGACATCACCATCTTATCCAGGAAGTGACATCACCATCTTATCCAGGAAGTGAAGCCTTGATGCAGTAGTAAGTGCAGGGAAAAAAAACACTTTATAAGCATTTCCCATAATAAGTGTATATTGGGGATATGCAGGGGCGGTCTTGGCATTTCTGGGGCCCCAAGCGAAGTTATGTCTGGGGCCCCCCCCCTCGACACATGTTCCAAAACAATAGACCGCTGTGTGTTGCCCCCAGTAGTATATACCCCTTGTGCGCTACCGCCAGTAATGTATACTCCTTGTGTACTGCCCCCAATAGTATATACCCCTTGTGTCCTGCCCCCAATAGTATATACCCCTTGTTTGCTTCCCCCAGTAGTATATAGACCCCTGTGTGTTCCCCCAGGTATATATCGCCCCCCGTGTGCTCCCCCAGAAGTATATAGACCTCCTGTGTGCTGCCCCAGTTGTATATAGACCCCCTGTGTGCTGCCCCCAGTTGTATATACCCCCTGTGTGCTCCCCCACTAGTATATAGGCCCCCTGTGTGCTCCCTCAGGGGTATTTAGCCCCCCTGTGTGCTCCCCCACTTGGATATAGACCCCTGTGTGCTCCTCCAGTAGTATATAAACCCCCTGTGTGGTTCCCCCAGTAGTATATAGACCCCCTGTGTGCCCCACCAGTATTATATAGACCCCTTGTGTGCTGCCCCAGTAGTATACAGACCCCCTGTGTGCCCCACCAGTAGTATATAGACCCCTGTGTGCTCCCCCAGTAGTATATAGCCCCCCTGTGTGCTCCCCCACTTGGATATAGACCTCCTGTGTGCTCTCCAAGTTGTATATAGACCCCATTCTGCTGCCCCAAGTAGTATATAGACCCCCTGTGTGCTGCCCCCAGTAGTATATAGACCCCTCTGTGAAGCCCCAGTAGTCTATAGCCCCCCTGTGTGCTCCCCCTGTTATATAGCCCCCCTGTGTGCTCCCCCCATTTATATAGACCCCCGATGTGGGCTCCCCCAGTTAAACAGACCCCTGTGTGCTCCCCCTCCCATATAGTATATAACACAATAAAACAAACACTTATACTCACCTGGGTCCAGGCATCACTCTTGTGGCCGCAGGAAGGGTTTTCCCTGCGATCACAAGAGATCGCACTCCCCTTGTCCTGGCGCCGATGCTCCAGTGATGTCACTGGAGCGCCATCACCACAAGGACAAAGCTGCCACTTGTGACCGCAGGGAAAACCCTTCCTGCGGCCACAAGAGTGACTGACAGGAAGGGAGCCAATGTCTCCCGCCCTGTCAGTGCTGCTGCATGTAATTATGAGCGCTCATTACGAGTGCTCATAGCTACAGTTCAGATGGCAGCAGCGAGCGGGGCAGCGGCCCTGTCCAGCGGTCTTGAGCACAAGAGCGAGGCGTGGGGGCCCCCTGGATGTTGGGGGCCCCAAGCGATCGCTTGGGGTGCTTGATGCCAAAGACTGCCACTGGGGATATGTATAACTTTTGGGGTGCAATACAATACTTTAATAAAAATTAATAAAAAATCGCTGGACTTCTCCTTTAAGGTAAGTGGGTGTTTTAGAGGTGACAGCGTCTCTTTAAAAAACACTGTCACATAACAAAACTTTTGACCTGTCAGAGAGAATAATCCATCTGTTCTGGGGTCAGTTTGGCTGCTGATGGTATTTTGTTATTTTCTTAAAAATAATCTTAATCCTGCGGCGTAGTGTCAAAGAGGCGGGGCTTAGAACGTCCGTGCCCTCTAGGCCTGTGCCGCCCTCCTTGTCATTAGCAAGAGTGAGTGCAGACCAGAGCCCGTACTTCTCACCCCAGAAATTACAGGTGCCAGCACTGGGGAAGATAATGGTGGCTATTTTTGTGAAGTCTGGTGGAAACGCCAGATAAACCTCTCATACGCGGTGGATTCTGGAGCGTGTTCAGACTGCCAGACGGGGTGTATAATGGGGCAGGGTTAGTACATCTCTGTGCAGATCAGATCCCATAGATGTGTCCCTATCTAACTCCCCAGGAGGCGTCATGGTAAAGTCCTCCGAATTACTCTAATAATTGTGCTGTAATAACCCACACCAGGCACACGGCAGAGGGGGGGTATACAGTATTTTTACCATACTTAATTTATACAATGTGACACTGAGAGAGGAAGACTGTGAACACGCAGCTGGAAACCTCCCGATAACCTGACAGCAAGGTGGAAACGCTCACGACGGGGAGAGACGAAACACGCTGGATGACAAACTCTGGAGCTTCATCACAATTATAGTCTGAAATCACCCGACTAACAATCCCACAACACCATGTTATTGTCGGAAATAATACGTCGGGATCTGCTGCTGCTGCGCTGCCATCTGCCTCTCCTCAGCAGCCTGAACCCATAGATATAAGACCGCCTTCCATCCTAAAGTGCTGCCGTGTATACAAGGAAATAGAAGTCTCCAGATAAGATCATGCAAATCCGACGCATTTCGAGAGATATTCCGCAACTTTTTTCAGGGCTAAAAAAGGATATCACACACAAGTGAGCGTAAAAGCAGTAGATAAAGTACAGTAAAGCACACAGTTCTCCTTTGTATACTGCTTTTATGGTCACTTATGTGTAGTGGTCCTTTTAGCCCTGAATAAGAACATGGAATATCTGTGAAACGCGTTGGCTTTTGTATGATGTCTAAGCAGATATGAAATGAAGAATGGAGCTGGAGACTTCTATTCCCTTCAGTATGTTTAGTAAAAAGAGACTGCAGACCCTGTTGTGGAGACTCTGTGGCCCCCAGTGATCACACATTACCCTGTGGACTTTCCACCATAGTTGCACTGGATGGATTACATGTAGCTTTGGGGTCCGCAGTGACATGTTGCTTGTGAATCCCCCTCTGCTGCCTGTTTTGCATGCATGGCCGTCTCCGCTTCTCCTCGTTGTTATAGTAACTGATGACAATGGTTGAATGGGGGGTCCTGCACTGTGTTAGGGGGAAGCGCTTATTAAAGGGCCCCCGTCCTGCGTGTTTCACTTCTTCATCATCTTTGTTTACTGTCAATGAATGGACACAGCGAGAGTCTCTATAACCTCCTAGTAATGTCACCCCGACCTGACTGTTACAGTGTGTCAGTGCAGTAGAGGTAATGAGGTTCTGCAGCAGCTGAGATGTATGATGAGGTTCTGCAGCAGCTGAGGTGTATGATGAGGTTCTGCAGCAGCTGAGGTGTATGATGAGGTTCTGCAGCAGCTGAGGTGTATGAGGAGGTTCTGCAGCAGCTAAGGTGTATGATGAGGTTCTGCAGCAGCTAAGGTGTATGATGAGGTTCTGCAGCAACTTGGAAGGGACCTGAAGGATGAAGCTGTGATAGTTTCCCCAGGTCTGTAGTTGGGCCCCCATTACCCCTCGGTTCTGGGCCCCTGTATGACTCTATAGCGCAGTCTCCTCCTCTCTACATTCTGAGGATTAACAGGCAGAACCTCATACTACATACCACTGCTGCACAACCTCATCATACACCTCAGCTGCTGCACAACCTCATCATACACCTCAGCTGCTGCACAACCTTATCATACACCTCAGTTGCTGCACAACCTTATCATACACCTCAGTTGCTGCAGAACCTAATCATATACAACTCAGCTGCTGCAGAACCTAATCATATACAACTCAGCTGCTGCAGAACCTAATCATATACAACTCAGCTGCTGCAGAACCTTTATCATACACATCAGCTGCTGCAGAACCTCATCCTACACCTCGGCTGCTTCAGAACCTCATCCTACACCTCGGCTGCTGCAGAACCTCATCCTACACCTCAGCTGCTGCAGAACCTCATCCTACACCTCAGCTGCTGCAGAACCTCATCATACACTACAGCTGCTGCAGAACCTCATCCTACACCTCAGCTGCTGCAGAACCTCATCCTACACCTCAGCTGCTTCAGAACCTCATCCTACACCTCAGCTGCTGCAGAACCTCCTCATACACAGCTGCTGCAGAACCTCCTCATACACCTCAGCTGCTGCAGAACCTCATCCTACACTACAGCTGCTGCAGAACCCCATTCTACACCTCAGCTGCTGCAGAACCTCATCCTACACCTCAGCTGCTGCAGAACCTCATCCTACACTACAGCTGCTGCAGAACCCCATTCTACACCTCAGCTGCTGCAGAACCTCATCCTACACCTCAGCTGCTGCAGAACCTCCTAATACACCACAGCTGCTGCAGAACCTCATCCTACACCTCAGCTGCTGCAGAACCTCATCATACACCTCAGCTACTGCAGAACCTCAGCCTACACCTCAGTTGAATTATAATGAAGGCTGTAGATGTTATAGGATGGTGCCATGTAGTTGGGCGCTCCCTGTCCCTACTGGTCCGGGTGCCTCCTCCTCTCTACACTCGGTCTCCTCTCTCTGCCACTTCCTTCGTCTTCTGGGCGGCTGAATCGCTGCCAGCACATAAACATAAGCTGAATGTTTTTTCTCTGACTGCAGAAAGTGCTGCACGTCCTGTTTCTTCTTCTCGGGAAGTTTATTTTTCCTTCTAGCGGCTGCTGTTTCATCACACAGACCGATGGCACATTATGTTCCCTCCATGTGTCGCCACCACATCAGCTATGACTCTCACAGGGGACCGCCAGCAGGGAAGGGGTTAAGATTGCAGCTCTGGAGGTGGCAGAAGTACGGGATGAGGAAGCAGTTGTAGATGGATCCAGACATTACAGAGACAATCTAAACATGATACGTGTGAGCGTCCATACATCATACATGTGAGCGTCCATACAGCGTCCATACATGATACATGTGAGCGTCCATGCAGCATCTATACATGATACGTGTGAGCGTCCATACAGCGTCCGTACATGATACGTGTGAGCGTCCATACAGTGTCCATACAGCATCTATACATGATACGTGTGAGCGTCCATACAGCGTCCATACATGATACGTGTGAGCGTCCATGCAGCATCTATACATGATACGTGTGAGCATCCATACAGCGTCCGTACATGATACGTGTGAGCGTCCATACAGTGTCCATACAGCATCTATACATGATACGTGTGAGCGTCCATACAGCGTCCATACATCATACATGTGAGCGTCCATACAGTGTCCATACATCATACATGGGAGCGTCCATACAGCGTCCGTACATGATACATGTGAGCGTCCATACAGCATCTGTACATGATACGTGTGAGCGTCCATGCAGCATCTATACATGATACGTGTGAGCGTCCATACAGCGTCCATACATCATACATGTGAGCGTCCATACAGCGTCCGTACATGATACATGTGAGCGTCCATACAGCATCTATACATGATACGTGTGAGCGTCCATACAGCATCTATACATGATACATGTGAGCGTCCATGCAGCATCTATACATGATACGTGTGAACGTCCATACAGCGTCCGTACATGATACGTGTGAGCGTCCATACAGCGTCCGTACATGATACGTGTGAGCGTCCATACAGCGTCCGTACATGATACTTGTGAGCGTCCATACAGCGTCCATACATCATACATGTGAGCGTCCATACAGCATCTGTACATGATACATGTGAGCGTCCATACAGCGTCCGTACATCATACATGTGAGCGTCCATGCAGCATCTATACATGATACGTGTGAGCGTCCATGCAGCATCTATACATGATACGTGTGAGCGTCCATGCAGCATCTATACATGATATTTGTGAGCGTCCATACAGCATCTATACATGATACGTGTGAACGGCCATACAGCGTCCATATATGATACGTGTGAGCGTCCACACAGCATCTATATATGATACGTGTGAGTGTCAGTACAGCGTCCGTACATGATGCGTGTGAACGGCCATACAGCATCCATACATGACACATGTGAGCGTCCATACAGCATCTATACATGATACGTGTGAGCGTCCATACAGCATCTATACATGATACGTGTGAACGGCCATACAGCGTCCATATATGATACATGTGAGCGTCCACACAGCATCTATATATGATACGTGTGAGTGTCAGTACAGCGTCCGTACATGATACGTGTGAACGGCCATACAGCATCCATACATGACACATGTGAGCGTCCATACAGCATCTATACATGATACGTGTGAGCGTCCATACAGTGTCCATACAGCATCTATACATGATACGTGTGAACGTCCATACAGCGTCCGTACATGATACGTGTGAGCGTCCATACAGCGTCCGTACATGATACGTGTGAGCGTCCATACAGCGTCCGTACATGATACTTGTGAGCGTCCATACAGCGTCCATACATCATACATGTGAGCGTCCATACAGCATCTGTACATGATACATGTGAGCGTCCATACAGCATCCATACATGACACATGTGAGCGTCCATGCAGCATCTATACATGATACGTGTGAGCGGTCATACAGCATCTATACATGATACGTGTGAGCGTCCATACAGTGTCCATACATGCTACGTGTGAGCGGTCAGAGGTCCGGCACATCTGGGGTCGGTGGGACGTGGACGGCCCCGGGATACATGGAGGACATCAGCCAGGAGATGTCTGTCAGGAGGCAGGAGGAATGGAGAAGAAACCAAGATAAGAGAGGACAGATGGTGTTCCTGAGACGAGGGGAGAGAAGATTCTCAATGAAGAACACGTCCTGCGAGAGGCTGCAAATAGATGTGTGAACAGATTACAGCGCGAGCAGCCCGAGACGGGGAGGACGGGAGGCTGGAGGATGGGGGCTCAGGAGATGGGGGATTAGGAAACGGGGGGCCGGGGAGCAGGAGGATGGGGGATTCGGAGATGGGGGGCCGGCGAGCAGGAGGATGGGGGTTCAGGACAAGGGAGGCCAGGAAGCAGGAGGATGGGGGCTCAGGAGATGGGAGGCCAGAGATCAGGAGGATGGGGGATCAGGAGATGGGGGGGCTGGTGAGCAGGAGGATGGGGGATCAGGAGATGGGGGCCAGGGAGCAGGAGGGTGGGGGATCAGGAGATGGGGGCCAGGGAGCAGGAGGATGGGGGATCAGGAGATGGGGGCCAGGGAGCAGGAGGATGGGGGATCAGGAGATGGGGGCCAGGGAGCAGGAGGATGGGGGATCAGGAGATGGGGGCCAGGGAGCAGGAGGATGGGGGATCAGGAGATGGGGGGGCTGGTGAGCAGGAGGATGGGGGATCAGGAGATGGGGGCCAGGGAGCAGGAGGGTGGGGGATCAGGAGATGGAGGCCAGGGAGCAGGAGGATGGGGGATCAGGAGATGGGGGGCAGGGAGCAGGAGGATGGGGGATCAGGAGATGGAGGCCAGGGAGCAGGAGGATGGGGGTTCTCTAGACGGAGGGCCGGGGATCAGGAGATGGGGGATCAGCCACAGGATGATAGGAGTTCTGGAGACGGGAGGCCAAGGAGCAGGAGAATGGGAGTTTATTAAACTTGAGGTTGGGGAGCAGGATGAGGGGGGTTCGTAAGGCAGTGTTTTGCGATCTATATGGATGTGGTGACATCTTTGTAATTGGTTATTTATATATATATATATATATATATATATATATATATATATATATATATATAAATATTTAGCTCTGACTATATATCTCTGTAATTGGTAATGTATATATATATATATATATATATATATATATATATATATATATGGAGTAAGTGAGAGGATGAGGAGTCTGGTGGGGCGCACAGCCTCTGCATGTCTCCTTGACCTGAATGTGTCACTGTGGATGAACATACAGCAGCTGAGAGCTCATCGCCGGATGCTGGGATCACCTCTCATGTTCACTGCACTGAGTGTAGAGAGGAGGCCATACTGTATGTGTCAGATCGTATAGCTGTATAAAAATAAGCAAGAAAAATGCTGGACACTATAATACAGCGCACACCACTAAATCCAAGAAAAATGCTAAATTTATTGGGACAAACAAAAAACACACCACAACAGACAAGCAAGAATAAAATCAATTAAAAAACCACATAGGTATATAGAAACTAAGCAGGAGGACAATATACTCTCCTACTTTACCAGGGAACCAAGCATGTTAATGGTGCTCCACATGATCAAATGTAAACTGTAAAGTGCATACAAGTAAAGTGGATCTATACATAAGAAAGATCTATATATAAGAAAATAATACACAATATAAAGGATCCAAAGTGCTACAGTGCAAACGTGCAAATAAGTAATTAAATCATTGTAAACACCAGTATGAACCTCTAACATAGCAAGAAGTGCCAGACCATATATACAGCATTGAGAGATGCCCTGGTGCAGACCCAACGCGTGTCGTCACACACAGTGACTTCGTCAGGGCTGGAGCTTAGGATGAAATGGTGTCTTTTTATAGCTGAAATGAATTACATTATACATAACACATGATTATCAACTTTTACAATTACCTGTGAGACCCTTAGACGTGGATGTGATCATGTCACCAGAAGCACACAAAAGATGGCGCTGACAGCGTCTGTCATACCCTACTGCACATGCGCCAGTCAGACATGTCATGTGATCATGTCAGCAGAAGCACACAAAAGATGGCGCCGACGGCGTCTGTCATACCCTACTGCACATGCGCCAATAAAACATGTCATGTGATCATGTCAGCAGAAGCACACAAAAGATGGCGCCGACGGCGTCTGTCATACCCTACTGCGCATGCGCCAGTCAGACATGTCATGTGATCATGTCAGCAGAAGCACACAAAAGATGGCGCCGATGGCGTCTGTCATACCCTACCGCGAATGCGCCAGTCAGACATGTCATGTGATCATATCAACATATCCTGTCCCGTGCTGCGCATGCGCAAGTGACCCGTGTCATGTGACCGCATGCGTTCCACGCTGCGTGTCAAAAGAATGTATATTCTATCATATATCACATGATTGGTATGAGAGCATCAATTACAAAGTATAATAGTCAATTCAAAAGGGTTATATCTGCGCATCAGGGTTATGTTCAAAAATACTTCACAATATCGGCGCATCCATTACACATTGCATTCAACGTATCACATAGCAATATCAGCGCATTCATAATCTATGGTTTACTCTATATGTCAGTTGGCAATATCGACGCATATATATAGAGTCCTGTTATATCTATACCCTTCTTCCACCTAGCAAACTTTAAGAGAAAAAATGTCCTGACAAAACAATGCCCTGACATACTATAGGAAAACAATCTTCCCTGATGTATTATTCAGACCTTGCATACCATAGGGTGTATCACATAACCACACCTAGGCGGAAGAAGGGTATAGATATAACAGGACTCTATATATATGCGTCGATATTGCCAACTGACATATAGAGTAAACCATAGATTATGAATGCGCTGATATTGCTATGTGATACGTTGAATGCAATGTGTAATGGATGCGCCGATATTGTGATATCATATAATGTATGCGCCGATATTGCTAAGTATTTTTGAACATAACCCTGATGAACCCTGATGCGCAGATATAACCCTTTTGAATTGACTATTATACTTTGTAATTGATGCTCTCATACCAATCGTGATATATGATAGAATATACATTCTTTTGACACGCAGCGTGGAACGCATGCGGTCACATGACACGGGTCATTTGCGAATGCGCGGCACGGGACAGGATATGTTGATATGATCACATGACATGTCTGACTGGCACATGCGCAGTAGGGTATGACAGACGCCGTCGGCGCCATCTTTTGTGTGCTTCTGCTGACATGATCACATGACATGTTTGATTGGCGCATACGCAGTAGGGTATGACAGACGCTGTCGGCGCCATCTTTTGTGTGCTTCTGGTTGATGCTCTCTCCACGTCTAAGGGTCTCACAGGTAATTGTAAAAGTTGATAATCATGTGTTATGTATAATGTAATTCATTTCAGCTATAAAAAGACACCATTTCATCCTAAGCTCCACCCCTGACGAAGTCACTGTGTGTGACGACACGCGTTGGGTCTGCACCAGGGCATCTCTCAATGCTGCTTATACGGTCTGGCACTTCTTGCTATGTTAGAGGTTCATACTGGTGTTTACATTTGATCATGTGGAGCACCATTAACATGCTTGATTCCCTGGTAAAGTAGGAAAGTATATTGTCCTCCTGCTTAGTTTCTATAGACCTATGTGGTTTTTTTAATTGATTTTATTCTTGCTTGTCTGTTGTGGTGTGTTTTTTGTTTGTCCCAATAAATTTTGCATTTTTCTTGGATTTAGTGGTGTGCGCTGTATTATAGTGTCCAGCTTTTTTCTTGCTTATTTTTATAAGGTTGTCTTTTTGGACACTTAGCTGCACCCCTTGTTTCTCAGGTATTGTTGGTGAGCTCCCCCATATCTTGTAGCCTCCTGTAGTGGTTACATGGTACAGTTTATAGTGAAACATACAGGTACACTGCATCACTAAGGCTTCTGATAGAAATATAATGTATTTTCTATCATCTAGAAAACTAGGAACTGCCCTCCCCCGCAGACCCCGAGGCAGGCACAGTGCCCTCCCCCGCAGATCCTGAGGCAGTCACAGTGCCCTCCCCCGCAGATCCCGTCAGACACAGTGCCCTCCCCCCGCAGACTCCGAGGCAGGCGCAGTGCCCTCCCCCGCAGACCCCGAGGCAGTCACAGTGCACTCCCCCGCAGATCCTGTCAGACACAGTGCACTCCCCGCGCAGACCACGAGGCAGGCACAGTGCCCTCCCCCGCAGATCCCGAGGCAGTCACAGTGCCCTCCCCCGCAGATCCCGAAGCAGTCACAGTGCCCTCCCCCGCAGATCCCGAGGCAGTCACATAGCCCACCCCCCGCAGATCCCGAGGCAGTCACAGGGCCCTCCCCCCGCAGATCCCGAGGCAGTCACAGTGCCATCCCCCCGCAGATCCCGAGGCAGTCATAGTGCCCTCCCATGCAGATGCCAAGACAGTCACAGTGCCCTCCCCCCGTAGACCCCGAGACAGTCACAGTGCACTCCCCCGCAGATCCCGAGGCAGTCACAGTGCCCTCCCCCCGCAGACCCCGAGACAGTCACAGTGCACTCCCCTGCAAATCCCGAGGCAGTCACAGTGCCCTCCCCCCGCAGACCCCGAGACAGTCACAGTGCACTCCCCTGCAAATCCCGAGGCAGGCACAGTGCCCTCCCCTGCAGATGCCAAGACAGTCACAGTGCCCTCCCCCCGTAGACCCCGAGGCAGTCACAGTGCCCTCCCCTGCAGACCCCGAGGCAGTCACAGTGCCCTCCCCTGCAGACCCCGAGGCAGTCACAGTGCTCTCCGCCGCAGACCCAGAGGCAGTCACAGTGCTCTCCCCCGCAGACCCCGAAGCAGTCACAGTGCCCTCCCCCCACAGACCCCGAAGCAGGCACAGTGCCCTCCCCCCACAGACCCCAAGGCAGGCACAGTGCCCTCCCCCCACAGACCCCAAGGCAGGCACAGTGCCCTCCCCCCACGGACCCCAAGGCAGGCACAGTGCCCTCCCCAGCAGATCCCGAGGCAGGCACAGTGCCCTCCCCAGCAGATCCCGAGGCAGTCACAGTGCCCTCCACCGCAGATCCCGAGGCAGGCACAGTGCCCTCCCCTGCAGACCCCGAGGCAGGCACAGTGCCCTCCCCCCACAGACCCCGAGGCAGTCACAGTGCCCTCCCCCCGTAGACCCCGAGGCAGTCACAGTGCCCTCCCCTGCAGACCCCGAGGCAGGCACAGTGCCCTCCCCCCACAGACCCCGAGGCAGTCACAGTGCCCTCCCCCCACAGACCCCGAGGCAGTCACAGTGCCCTCCCCCCACAGACCCCGAGGCAGTCACAGTGCCCTCCCCCGCAGACCCCGAGGCAGGCACAGTGCCCTTCCCAGCAGATCACGAGGCAGTCACAGTGCCCTCCCCCCACAGACCCCGAGGCAGTCACAGTGCCCTCCCCCGCAGACCCCGAGGCAGGCACAGTGCCCTCCCCAGCAGATCCCGAGGCAGTCACAGTGCCCTCCCCCGCAGATCCCGAGGCAGGCACAGTGCCCTCCCCCGCAGATCCCGAGGCAGGCACAGTGCCCTCCCCCGCAGATCCCGAGGCAGGCACAGTGCCCTCCCTCGCAGATCCCGAGGCAGTCACAGTGCCCTCCCCCGCAGATCCCGAGGCAGTCACAGTGCCCTCCCCCGCAGATCCCGAGGCAGTCACAGTGCCCTCCCCCGCAGATCCGGAGGCAGGCACAGTGCCCTCCCCCCACAGACCCCGAGGCAGTCACAGTGCCCTCCCCCGCAGATCCCGAGGCAGGCACAGTGCCCTCCCCCCACAGACCCCGAGGCAGGCACAGTGCCCTCCCCTGCAGTTCCCAAGGCAGTCACAGTGTCCTCCCCCGCAGTTCCCGAGGCAGTCACAGTGCCCTCCCCCGCAGACCCCGAGGCAGTCACAGTGCCCTCCCCCGCAGACCCCGAGGCAGTCACAGTGCCCTCCCCAGCAGATCCCGAGGCAGTCACAGTGCCCTCCCCAGCAGATCCCGAGGCAGTCACAGTGCCCTCCCCCTCAGATCCTGATGCAGCCCCCCGGTACCCCAGCCTTAAGAAAATTTCTATAATGGCAACAAAGTTGTTTTCATACATTATGATTCTTCTTTTTCATTATGGTCCTATAGATGGATTATAGGTCTGGCAGCCGCTGTGTCTGTACATGTGCAGGAGGTGGTCAGTCATGTTCTTGTATTCTCATCCCTTATATCACTGAGCCGGCCATCCCAGCCTACCAGGCTATATTGTACAGCTAGATGACAGCCATTCCTGAGTATGGTGTCAGTCTATATTGTACACCGAAGTGCTGGAGTGGTAAAGCATAGGTAATAGGAAGGATCAGTGTGATATCTATATATTATAACACATAAATCACATACAATCATCATTACTCCTATGTGTTTCTTGTACTTCTAACCTTCTTTCCCATCCTGCTTTGCAGAGTCGCCTTAAGGAGGCTGTGCAGCTGCTGGAAGATTATAAACACGGAACGCTGCCCCCTGGATTCTCCAACGCGGATGTAAGCATCAGGTCCAGGCTGATCGTATACACCCGGAGCCATAATCACTGTATAAGAGGTGTCACACATGGGAAATTGGAGGAGCTGCGGAGTGCTATCACTATGGCAGGGTCCCCTGGAGAACGTGGAAATTGCCTGTAAATGCACCAGAATGGCCGCCTCGTACCGCGCACAATTTACAGCTCGCTCTCTATGACGGGTGATGTGCCGGGTGATAACAAGGGTCCATTATACATTCTTCTATCCTAGGTGCCTAGAGAACCTCATTGGGAAGCTTATTGATACTTGGGAATATTATTGCACGCGCAGTGGCGAAACAACATACAGTATAACAATAGCGCAGAGAGAGCGGGCAGCAACTTACAAGACCGCCAAATATTTGGGGGTAGATTTTTTAAATTTAATTTTAAATTACTAGAAAAACTAGAAAAACTCTCTTGAAGGGGTACTTCGGTGAAAATCTTTTTGTTTCAAATCAACTGGTTTCAGAAAGTTATATAGATTTGTAATTTACTTCTATTTAAAAAATCTCCAGTCTTCCAGTACTTATCAGCTGCTGTATGTCCTGCAGGAAGTGGTGTATTCTCTCCAGTCTCTACTGCCACTTCTGTCCATGTCAGGAACTGTCCAGAGCAGTAGTAGCAAATCCTCATAGAAAACCTCTCCTGCTCTGGGCAGTTCCTGACATGGACAGAGGTGGCAGCAGAGAGCACTGTGCCAGAGTTGAAGGAATACACCACTTCCTGCAGGACATACAGCAGCTGATAAGAATGGGAAGATTTGAGATTTTTAAATAGAAGTAAATTACAAATCTGTATAGCTTTCTGACACCAGTTGATTCTAAAGAAAAAGATTTTCGCTGGAGTTCCCCTTTAAACTTGTATTTGGGCTTCCATGTACAGAGCAGGAGGGGCACATGATGAAGATGAGGCCATCGACTTGAAAGTGTACGGTCATTTTTAGGGATCTGTGGTTTAGTCTAACACCTGTGTCATACTTAAAGGGGTTGTCCTATGAAATTAGCCCCCAGTTTCAGACAGGCCCTGCACCCAGCT
Source organism: Dendropsophus ebraccatus (assembly GCF_027789765.1). Classification (NCBI taxonomy): domain Eukaryota; kingdom Metazoa; phylum Chordata; class Amphibia; order Anura; family Hylidae; genus Dendropsophus; species Dendropsophus ebraccatus. The sequence goes on along the minus strand of NC_091460.1, from coordinate 19,836,099 downwards.
AGACATGTTATTCTCATCTTCTTTCATCAGAGTCCTTTACATGGCCCAGACCGCCATGAAAACTTCCTCTAGCCCTGACTGTTGTCTCCTTAGTGTTTGCTTTACAAACATCATAGAGAGATTATTCAGGTTTAGATACACATGGCCGCTTAGCGGGATCCTGATATGAGGCGCAGCATGGCGGAGGTGATTTCACGCCGTGTGAGGCCCCACCGGAGAGATATCACTGGAGTTTATTGATGACATCATAGATGGATTGTGAAGTGTATAGCGGGAGACGTTCTTCTCAGACTTGATGACATTCCCTTTACTCTGCCTTCAAAATATAATCCGTCACCGATAACACCTGATAACATGGAAGCCGCCTGTGGTGTTATACAGAGGAGACCTGAGGTGACCGGGATGGAATAATGACCCTGTCCACAGCTGTACAGAAACAATTGTCTGTGTCACTGCCATACGAGGTGATGTGTCCTCACAGCCGCCAGCAGGGTGATAAAGAGACCATTATCTGGGTGGTAGAAGCCGCCGCCTCAGTGGTGCTGGGAGGACGACGTGTGACTCTGGTGATTGAAGAATGGCTCCAGTAATGATGAGACACTTCACACGTCCAATTCTCTATCTATTATCTATCTATCTATCTATCTATCTATCTCCTATCTATCTATCTATCTATCTATCTATCTATCTATCTATCTATCTATCTCCTATCTATCTATCTATCTATCTATCTATCTATCTATCTATCTATCTATCTATTATCTATCTATCTATCTATCTCCTATCTATCTATCTCCTATCTATCTATCTATCTATCTATCTCCTATCTATCTATCTATCTATCTATCTATCTATCTATCTCCTATCTATCTATCTATCTATCTATCTCCTATCTATCTCCTATCTATCTCCTATCTATCTCCTATCTATCTATCTATCTATCTATCTATCTATCTATCTATCTATCTATCTATCTATCTATCTCCTATCTATCTATCTATCTATCTATCTCCTATCTATCTCCTATCTATCTATCTATCTATCTATCTATCTATCTATCTATCTATTACACCATGAGGCACTGATGACTGATATAGTGCTCCCTGCTGCTCCCTCTGTCTGTGGCAGGAATTGTCCAGGTCCGATAAGTCGCAGTGATCCCCCATACGCTGTCATTTTCCTGAGGATGTAGTGCGGGTCGGCGCATGCTACGAGATGCGTCTCCACCTCGGATAGTTGTGTAATCCCTCGGGGTGACGTGTAAATGAATCCTCCGGGTTAATAAGTATCATTAGTAAGATGGCTGCGATATATATGGCGGTGGAGTTCCTATTCTGGTTATACATGTGTTCTGTAAATATTCCTCTTCACGCTCTCGGTGACATATTGGTTGAGAACTGGAAACATATTGATAGAAAGTTCTCAGTGTGATTAATGTCACCGAGCCAAGAGGATTATATAATGTGTGCATGTTGTGTATATAGAGCAATGCCGCTCCTTATGCTGCATCCAGGCGCATGTGTTACCTCATCTATCCCCCCGGGAGTCGCCTCATCTATCCCATATAGTGTCACCTCATCTATCCCATATAGTGTCACCTCATCTATCCCATATAGTGTCACCTCATCTATCCCATATAGTGTCACCTCATCCTTCCCCCCCAAGAGTCTCCTCACCTATCACATATAGTGTCACCTCATCTATCCCATATAGTGTCACCTCATCTATCCTATAAAGTGTCACTTCACCTATCCCCCCGGGAGTCGCCTCATATATCCCATAAAGTGTCACCTTATCTATCCCCCCGGGAGTCGCCTCATCTATCCCCCCAAGAGTCTCCTCACCTATCCCCTCTAGTGTCACCTCATCTATCCCCCCGGGAGTCGCCTCATCTATCCCCCCCGGGAGTCACCTCATCTATCCCCCCGGGAGTCGCCTCATCTATCCCCCCCGGGAGTCGCCTCATCTATCCCATATAGTGTCACCTCATCTATCCCCTGGGAGTCGCCTCATCTATCTCATATAGTGTCACCTCATCTATCCCCCCGGGAGTCACCTCATCTATCCCCCCGGGAGTCGCCTCATCTATCCCCCCCGGGAGTCGCCTCATCTATCCCATATAGTGTCACCTCATCTATCCCCTGGGAGTCGCCTCATCTATCTCATATAGTGTCACCTCATCTATCCCCCCGGGAGTCGCCTCATTTATCCCATATAGTGTCGCCTCATCTATCCCATATAGTTTTACCACATCTATCCCATATAGTGTCACCTCATCTATCCCCCCGGGAGTCGCCTCATCTATCCCATATAGTGTCACCTCATCTATCCCCCCAGGAGTCGCCTCATCTATCTCATATAGTGTCACCTCATCTATCCCCCCGGGAGTCGCCTCATCTATCCCATATAGTGTCGCTTCATCTATCCCATATAGTGTCACCTCATCTATCCCCCCGGGAGTCGCCTCATCTATCCCATATAGTGTCACCTCATCTATCCCCCCGGGAGTCGCCTCATCTATCCCATATAGTGTCGCTTCATCTATCCCATATAGTGTCACCTCATCTATCCCCCCGGGAGTCGCCTCATCTATCCCATATAGTGTCACCTCATCTATCCCCCCGGGAGTCGCCTCATCTATCTCATATAGTGTCACCTCATCTATCCCCCCGGGAGTCGCCTCATCTATCCCATATAGTGTCGCCTCATCTATCCCATATAGTGTCACCTCATCTATCCCCCCAAGAGTCTCCTCACCTATCCCCCCGGGAGTCGCCTCATCTATCCCATATAGTGTCACCTCATCTATCCCATATAGTGTCACCTCATCTATCCCCCCAAGAGTCTCCTCACCTATTACATATAGTGTCACCTCATCTATCCCCCCAAGAGTCGCCTCATCTATCCCATATAGTGTCACCTCATCTATCCCCCCGGACGTCACCTCATCTATCCCATATAGTGTCACCTCATCTTTCCCCCCCAAGAGTCTCCTCACCTATCACATATAGTGTCACCTCATCTATCCCCCCAAGAGTCTCCTCACCTATCACATATAGTGTCACCTCATCTATCCCCCCAAGAGTCGCCTCATCTATCCCATATAGTGTCACCTCATCTATCCCCCCAAGAGTCGCCTCATCTATCCCCTCTAGTGTCACTTCACCTATCCCTCCGGGAGTCGCCTCATCTATCCCATAAAGTGTTACCTCATCTATCCCCCCAAGAGTCTCCTCACCTATCCCCCGGGAGTCGCCTTATCTATCCCCCCCGGGAGTCGCCTCATCTATCCCCCCGGGAGTCGCCTCATCTATCCCCCCAAGAGTCTCCTCACCTATCCCCTCTAGTGTCACCTCACCTATCCCCCGGGAGTCGCCTCATCTATCTCATATAGTGTCACCTCATCTATCCCCCCGGGAGTCGCCTCATCTATCCCATATAGTGTCACCTCATCTATCCCCCCGGGAGTCGCCTCATCTATCTCATATAGTGTCACCTCATCTATCCCCCCGGGAGTCGCCTCATCTATCTCATATAGTGTCACTTCACCTTACCCCCCCGGGAGTTGCCTCATCTATCCCCCCCCCCCCAACAGTTGCCTCATCTATCCCATATAGTGTCACCTCACCTATTCCCCCGGGAGTCGCCTCATTTATCCCCTCTAGTGTCACTTCACCTATCACCCCAGGAGTCACCTCATCTATCCCATATAGTGTCGCCTCATCTATCCCATATAGTGTCACCTCATCTATCCCATATAGTGTCACCTCACCTATCACCCCGGGAGTCGCCTCATCTATCCCATATAGTGTCACCTCACCTATCCCCTCTAGTGTCACCTCATCTATTTTCTCTAGTGTCACCTCATCTATTTTCTCTAGTGTCAGTGTCACATCATCTATCCCCTCTGGTGTCACCTCATCTTTTCCCCCCACGAGTCGCCTCATCTATCCCCTCTAGTGTTACCTCACCTATCCCCCTAGAGCCACCTCACCTATTCCCTCTAGTGTCGCCTCAGCTATCCCCCCGGGAGTCACCTCATCTATCCTCCCTTAGTATCGCCTCATCTATTTTATCTAGTGTCAGTGTCACCTCACCTATCCCCTCTAGTGTCACCTCATCTATTTTATCTAGTGTCAGTGTCACCTCACCTATCCCCCCTAGTGCCACCTCACCTATCCCCTCTAGTGCCACCTCACCTATCCCCCCTAGTGCCACCTCATCTATTTTCTTTAGTGTCAGTGTCACCTCACCTCACCTATCCAATCACCTGTCCTTTCTCTAGTGTCACCTCTCCTGTCCCCCCTAGTGTCAGTGTCACCTCACCTGTCCTATCCCTTCTAGCCTCACCACACCTGTCCTATCCCTCTAGTGTCACCACACCTGTCCTATCCCTCTAGTGTCACCACACCTGTCCTATTCCCCTAGTGTCACCTCACCTGTCCTATCCCTCTAGTGTCACCACACCTGTCCTAAACCCCTAGTTTCACCACACCTGGTCCTATTCCCCTAGTGTCACCTCACCTGTCCTATCCCTCTAGTGTCACCTCACCTGTCCTATTCCCCTAGTGTCACCTCACCTGTCCTATCCCTCTAGTGTCACCTCACCTGTCCTATTCCCCTAGTGTCACCTCACCTGTCCTATCCCTCTAGTGTCACCTCACCTGTCCTAAACCCCTAGTGTCACCACCTGGTCCTATTCCCCTAGTGTCACCTCACCTGTCCTATCCCTCTAGTGTCACCTCACCTGTCCTATTCCCCTAGTGTCACCTCACCTGTCCTATACCCCTAGTGTCACCTCACCTGTCCTATACCCTTAGTGTCACCTCACATGTCCTATACCCCTAGTGTCAGTGTCACCTCACATGTCCTATACCTCTAGTGTCAGTGTCACCTCACCTGTCCTATCCCTTCTAGTCTCACCACACCTGTCCTATCCCTCTAGTGTCACCACACCTGTCCTATTCCCCTAGTGTCACCTCACCTGTCCTATACCCCTAGTGTCACCTCACCTGTCCTATACCCCTAGTGTCACCTCACCTGTCCTATACCCCTAGTGTCAGTGTCACCTCACCTGTCCTATACCCCTAGTGTCACCTCACCTGTCCTATACCCCTAGTGTCAGTGTCACCTCACCTGTCCTATCCCTTCTAGTCTCACCACACCTGTCCTATCCCTCTAGTGTCACCACACCTGTCCTATTCCCCTAGTGTCACCTCACCTGTCCTATACCCCTAGTGTCACCTCACCTGTCCTATACCCCTAGTGTCACCTCACCTGTCCTATACCCCTAGTGTCAGTGTAACCTTGCCTATACCCCTAGTGTTACCTCACCTTTCCTATACCCTTTAGTGTCAGTGTCACCTCACCTGGTCTATCCCCTAGTGTCAGTGTCACCTCTTGCGTCCTCTCTCCTCTACTGTCAGTGTCACCTCACCTGGTCTATCCCCTAGTGTCAGTGTCACCTCTTCCTTCCTCTCTCCTCTACTGTCAGTGTCACCTCACCTGTTCTATCCCCTAATGTCAGTGTCACCTCTCCTGTCCTCTCTCCTCTAGTGTCAGTGTCACCCCTCGTGTCCTCTCTCCTCTAGTGTCAGTGTCACCTTCTGTTCTATGCCCTAATGTCAGTGTCACCTCTCCTGTCCTCTCTCCTCTAGTGTCAGTGTCACCTCACCTTTTCTATCCCCTCTAGTGTCACCTCATCTGTTATGTCCCCCTAGCATCATTGTCACCTCACCTGTACTATCCCCCTAGTGTCAGTGGCACCTCACCTGTCCTGACACAATATAACTAAACTAATATTGTGTATTGTTCAATCCCGTAAACATCCAGTGTGCAAGGAGAAAAAGTAAATGAACCCTTTGGATTTACCTGTATTTGTTCATTGATTACTTATAAATGTGCGCTGATTGTTTTCAACTAACAAATACATACAAATCCAAAGGATTCATTACTTTCCCCCTGCACTGTAGATGTTTGCTCAGGTAAAGATGTGAACCAGACAGGTGTATTTGATGTTATCAGTTTAGTTACATGGTGTTTATCTAAAATTGTGACATTATGGGGAATTTGCCCCTTCTCCCTGGTGTAAGCCAGCCGTATGCAGGGTAAGGGGGATGCGGCAAGGTGGGGAGGAGACATGGCCTCCTCCCACATCATATTTACCATGATATACACCTCCTCGCAAACATAAATCATGGCTGAAAGCTAAACCAGTTTAGGAGCAGGTGTAGATTTCTGTGCCCGCTTTATGGCAGGTGCAGGTTAGGCAAATTTCACTAAGGTGTGTGACTCTAATGCTGCGTTTACACGAAACGATAATTGGCCCGATCGTACGATTAACGATGTCGGAGTAACAATTTTTTTTTTCATAACGATCAGCGTTTAGACGGTACGATATATCGTACGGAAAATCGTTTTGCGATCGTTTAAGCCTATCTCACACATTGGTTAAATCGGCGAACGACTGTTTACACGGAACGATCTGCGAATTTTGTTGCAAGATCAAAATGAACGATTTCTCGTTTGTCGTTTGATCGATGGCTTCATTTACACATACGATTATCGTTCGAATTGGATCGTTATCGTGCAAATTCGCACGATAATCCTTACGTGTAAATGCACTATTAGTGAATCTGGTGGTGTAATTGGGTCGGGGCCTAATTTAAGAGCGGCGTACAAGTTCACAGGTCTTCTCCCACTATGTATAACCAGTGCACTTACTTTATATCTGATGAAGAAGAGTATTGCGTCCCGGTGTATGAAGCCGGATGGAGGTCTCCGGGAGGAGATCAGGACCCGTCTCCCCTCGGTCCCACCCCAACTCTTCTCCTAATTCAATTAGTCTGTTGTCATTTGCACCGATTTAATCTTCTTTTCACATCCAGCCTCCTGCGTGATGTTCCAGGCATTTACACTTTAATATAAATATTTATGTACAATATGTTACTCACAAGCGTCTGAGGGATCCGGAGAATCCAACGGGAAGGAGAAGAAGACGAGAAGACATCTATATATACTCACGAGTCACTTGGCAACAGAACATGAAGATGTAGCTGCAGAATCAGCCGCAAACTCAAACTCATTTGTGAGATTTTTTTTCTCCCCCCCCCCCCCCCCCCCGGGGCCGCTCACATACGTCCATTCACATATAGGAGCTTCAACCTGATCCTCGATGACGACATTTTTTCCCTCTGTTATAACTATTCATGGTCTGTAGGTGTATCTACCAGCCATAGACATGTAGCCATCTCTGATGGTGGACCTACCAATCTATAGGGACATTGGTGATCCAGGCCCTGAGATCAGGATATAATCTATGTTGTTCATCTGGATTTTAGTATCCTGCTCCTTTGGGCTCAGACATCACCACCATTCCTGGACTAGACGATGGCTTTTACCATATGACTATGGTTCGTAGCACAGCATGTGTGGTGCAGCCATATTTATTGTAACCCATATTGGCTGTTAAAGGAAAACTCCAGCCGGGACCCATATTTTTCAGAAGGAAAGTGTCACTGTTGTTTAGGTGGTTTTTTTTTTTCAGAAATCAATAGTACAGGCGATTTTAAGAAACTTTGTATGCATTTTTAACATGAAAAAGCAGTTTGAAGCTCTCCCCCCTGTCTTCATGGTTCTCTTATGGAGAGGGGAGGGGTGGGGGGAGATGATGCACCAAATCAGGACAACAAAGAGTTAATTTACAGCTACATCACTGGGCTATCTCCTCTGAAGTCAGCACAGACCTCTCTGACCTCTAATTACCAGCTTTCACACAGGTCCCGCTGTGTAATCCTTTGTTCTCTGCTCTCTGCTGCCGACTAATCTCCCTCCTCCCCCTCCCCTCTCCATAGAACAGACAGGGGCATGACTGATGTAAAAGAGTTGAGATTTCCTGATAATGAGCAGTGACTGAGAGAGAGGAGAGGGGGGGGGGGGGACCTGGGGGAAGGCTTTTGAATGCAGATAATGGAATATTTATGGAAAATAAACCCAATTACAAAGTTTCTTAAAATCACCTGGACTATTGATTTCTGCAAAAAAAACAAAAAAAAACCCACGACAGTGACACTCTTAAAACAATACCATTCACTCACCTCCCCGCCTCTGATCCTTATACCGGACATGGCAGGCCCGCCACTCTTTAGGCGTTTTTAAAAAATTGGACCTGGCCGGAGTTTTCCTTTTAAAAGGGGCTTTCCAGGCTAAGAAAAACATGGCCGCCTTCTTCCAGAAATAGCCCCACTCTTTTCCTCAGGTTGGATGGGGTTTTGCAGCTCAGACCCATTGAAGTGAATGAAGGTGAATTGAAATACCAAGACAACTTGAGGACAGGGATGGCGCTGTTTTTTCAAGAAATTAGTTGTGCCTTTTTTTTTTGTTTAAATCCTGAATAATATCTTTAAAGTTCTTCAGAATGCATGACTCCGCTACCTAAGGTGTGAACAGGAGACTTAAAGGGAAACTGCGGCAAAAATATTTTTCATTCAAATCAACTGGTTTCAAAAAGTTATAGAGATTTTGTAATGTACTTCTATAAAAAAAAAACTCAAGTCTTCCAGCACTTCTCAGCTGCTGTATGTCCTGCAGGAAGTGATGTATTGTTCCCAGTCTGGCACAGTGCTCTCTGCTGCCACCTCTGTCCGAGACAGGAACTGTCCAGAGCAGCAGCAAATCCCCACAGATAACCTCTCCTGCTCTGGACACTTCCTGACATGGACAGGGGTGGCAGCAGAGAGCACTGTGTCAGACTGAAGAGAATACACCTCTTCCTGCAGGACATACAGCAGCTGATAAGTGCTGGAAGACTTGAGATTTTTTCATAGAAGTAAATTACAAATCTCTGGCACCAGATATGAAAGAAAAACATTTTTGGTGAACAACCCCTTTAATGCGTGGTTAAATCTTTGTATCCTCCATGTGTAATACTAATGATGTAAGGAAGAGAAAGCTGCCTCCACTTGGCATTGAGCTCTCTGCCTGATCCTATCACATAGTGCTGTACAGATCAGGATGCTGTGTATCACTCACTGCTTTCTCTGTTGTGTTTTTCAGCTCTGGGCGGCTCAGAAGATAAAGCAGGTGAGTTCTGCTTCTCCTCTATGGATGACTTATACAGATGGATGGTGATTTATCCATGTCTATGGATATGAGAGGGGGCTACTGTGTCTCATTGAGGAGACTTACAGAGACTGTGCAAAGATTCATGGGAAAAATATGCAAATTAGGTCTCTACCAGAAGGAAAAGAGCCTGAACTCTGCTGCCACCTGTGGGTTGCTTCCCTTCACGTCATACTTGACCTTTATATGTGAAGAATCTCTGAACATTGGATCATAATCTGATCTGATGGGTAAATGATATAGTGGTATATCATGACACATTGGTAGACTATGCAATAACTCCGATCAATAGAGATCCAACCTCTGGGACCCCCCAGGGATCCTGAGAATGAAGCTCGGGATCCAGGTGAATAGGAGCCAGCTGTCGGGGGAGGGGAGTCACTGGGGTCAGCGTTCTCAGGAACAATGGGGGGTCCCAGAAGCCAGACCCCCACTGGTCAAAGTAATGACATACGAGAGGAAAGTGTCATCCCATGGTAAGAGGGGAGTAGCCCTTTAAGGAATACATTGCTTGAGCCTTTATTCCGCATTTCAGGCATTGAGTCAGTCTGGTTGGATGAAGAAGGATTCCTATAATCCGGAATGTGATAGAACATTGCATAAAATAATCACATTATCCATCAGTACACAATCATAGAGTTGAAAAGCTGCCCATACATGTTAGAGTCGACATGGGCAGAGAGCACTGTGTCAGACTGGAAAGAATACACCACTTCCTGCAGGACATACAGCAGCTCATAAGTACTAGAAGACTGGAGATTTTTTAATAGAAGTAAATTAGAAATCTCTGGCACCAGTTGGATTTAAAAGAAAACAAATTTGTGAACAATCCCTTTAAGAAAAGTAGAGGGGGTGAATGTCAAGTGACTGCCGATCTGGGGAGCCCTACATGGTGGGATCCCACCACTCTGTACTTTAGAGGGGCGGTAAGGGGTTGTATACTAGCAGCGCCCTCCCGCCCTATCCGTGCTACTTTACACCCCTCAGAGGGATGCGACGTGAAAAGCAGGTGCACTACGGAAACACGCGCAGGTAAAATATGCATATTAGGTGATAAACACCTTTAAAAAGGTAGAAAATAAACCGGATAAAGACGCCTTAGGAGAAGGGAACCATAAGGGCTGACAATTTATGTGCATTTAATGCGGCTTTTGTGTGGTGCTATTGACTGCTAACATAACATCTGCTGCTGCCGCTACCTTTGTGCGGAGGTGAGACGCGCATACCATCTGATTTCCTGCCATGCCCAGCGGTTCAGTCGCCAGGTTGGAGGTTTTTTTTATCCTTTTGCAGACGAGGCTTGTTATAATGAATGCTGAGCTGGGTGTAACAAAGAGGAGATGGGGGTATAGCTGCCCGGGATGGGCCGGCCACGACCGCCATGTGCTATATATACTATATAAGTATGAACGTGTCATCGCTTCTGTATGATGAGGTCAGACTATAGTCCCGCTCCCAATGAGGTGTGCAAGGGTTCTGCTAGGAACAATGATATATATATATATATATATATATATCTTGTACTGGTGCAGGTACTATACAGGATAAGATGACATCACATGGTATACAATGATAGTGAAGTCATAGTGTGTTGGTACAGGCTACATACATACCGTGATGGTGTCATACACTTACTCCAGGCTCTGTGTAGAGTAGGTGACTTCACATGTGTACAGGGCAGGCTCTCTACTGAGTTGTACATATGGTACGAGTCCTGGAGGAATGGTGATGAAGTCATATGCTTGGTACTTTGGTTTGGTATAGTGTGGATGGTGGGGAGGGTTTGGTATAGTATGGATGGTGGGGAGGGTTTGGTATAGTATGGATGGTGGTGAGGGTTTGGTATAGTATGGATGGTGGGGAGGGTTTGGTATAGTGTGGATGGTGGGGAGGGTTTGGTATAGTATGGATGGTGGGGAGGGTTTGGTATAGTATGGATGGTGGGGAGGGTTTGGTATAGTATGGATGGTGGGGAGGGTTTAGTATAGTATGGATGCTGGTGAGGGTTTGGTATAGTATGGATGCTGGTGAGGGTTTGGTATAGTGTGGATGCTGGTGAGGGTTTGGTATAGTGTGGATGGTGGGGAGGGTTTGGTATAGTGTGGATTGTGGGGAGGGTTTGGTATAGTATGGATGGTGGTGAGGGTTTGGTATAGTATGGATGGTGGTGAGGGTTTGGTATAGTATGGATGGTGGTGAGGGTTTGGTATAGTGTGGATGGTGGGGAGGGTTTGGTATAGTATGGATGGTGGGGAGGGTTTGGTATAGTATGGATGGTGGGGAGGGTTTGGTATAGTATGGATGGTGGGGAGGGTTTGATATAGTATGGATGGTGGGGAGGGTTTGGTATAGTGTGGATTGTGGGAAGGGTTTGGTATAGTATGGATAGTGGTGAGGGTTTGGTATAGTGTGGATTGTGGGGAGGGTTTGGTATAGTGTGGATTGTGGGGAGGGTTTGGTATAGTGTGGATGGTGGGGAGGGTTTGGTATAGTATGGATAGTGGTGAGGGTTTGGTATAGTGTGGATTGTGGGGAGGGTTTGGTATAGTGTGGATTGTGGGGAGGGTTTGGTATAGTGTGGATGGTGGGGAGGGTTTGGTATAGTGTGGATGGTGGGGAGGGTTTGGTATAGTATGGATGGTGGGGAGGGTTTGGTATAGTGTGGATGGTGGGGAGGGTTTGGTATAGTATGGATGGTGGGGAGGGTTTGGTATAGTGTGGATGGTGGGGAGGGTTTGGTATAGTATGGATGGTGGGGAGGGTTTGGTATAGTGTGGATGGTGGGGAGGGTTTGGTATAGTATGGATGGTGGGGAGGGTTTAGTATAGTATGGATGCTGGTGAGGGTTTGGTATAGTATGGATGCTGGTGAGGGTTTGGTATAGTGTGGATGCTGGTGAGGGTTTGGTATAGTGTGGATGGTGGGGAGGGTTTGGTATAGTGTGGATTGTGGGGAGGGTTTGGTATAGTATGGATGGTGGTGAGGGTTTGGTATAGTATGGATGGTGGTGAGGGTTTGGTATAGTATGGATGGTGGTGAGGGTTTGGTATAGTGTGGATGGTGGGGAGGGTTTGGTATAGTATGGATGGTGGGGAGGGTTTGGTATAGTATGGATGGTGGGGAGGGTTTGGTATAGTATGGATGGTGGGGAGGGTTTGATATAGTATGGATGGTGGGGAGGGTTTGGTATAGTGTGGATTGTGGGAAGGGTTTGGTATAGTATGGATAGTGGTGAGGGTTTGGTATAGTGTGGATTGTGGGGAGGGTTTGGTATAGTGTGGATTGTGGGGAGGGTTTGGTATAGTGTGGATGGTGGGGAGGGTTTGGTATAGTATGGATAGTGGTGAGGGTTTGGTATAGTGTGGATTGTGGGGAGGGTTTGGTATAGTGTGGATTGTGGGGAGGGTTTGGTATAGTGTGGATGGTGGGGAGGGTTTGGTATAGTGTGGATGGTGGGGAGGGTTTGGTATAGTATGGATGGTGGGGAGGGTTTGGTATAGTGTGGATGGTGGGGAGGGTTTGGTATAGTATGGATGGTGGGGAGGGTTTGGTATAGTGTGGATGGTGGGGAGGGTTTGGTATAGTATGGATGGTGGTGAGGGTTTGGTATAGTGTGGATGGTGGGGAGGGTTTGGTATAGTATGGATGGTGGTGAGGGTTTGGTATAGTATGGATGGTGGTGAGGGTTTGGTATAGTATGGAGGGTGGTGAGGGTTTGGTATAGTATGGATGGTGGTGAGGGTTTGGTATAGTATGGAGGATGGTGAGGGTCCTGTATAGATGTTGTGATGTCATACTGTATGTTTGGTGTATATTACATAGTTACATAGTTAATACGGTTGAAAAAAGACACATGTCCATCAAGTTCAACCAAGGAGGGGATGGATACAGGGAAGGGGGAGGGTGATAGGTTCTATACATATGCATTTATATTATTTTGCTCTAAGAACTTGTCTAGGCCGGTTTTGAAGCCCTCTACTGTTTTTGCTGTGACCAGATCCTGTGGTAGACTGTTCCACAGATTCACAGTTCTCATTGTAAAGAAGGATTGTCGCCTCTGGAGATTGAACCTTTTTTTCTCCAGGCAGAGGCAGTGCCCCCTTGTCCTTTGAGGGGGTTTTACCTGGAACATCTTTTCCCCATATTTCCCCATATTCTGATTAGGGATGGTCCGAACCTGCCGAACGCTCGGCAGCAGATTCCCGCTGTCTGCCCGCTCCGTGGAGTGGGCGGATCCAGCGGGAGTAACGCCTGGAAAACTGGGATACAGCCTATGGCTATGTCTGTATCCCAGTTTTCCAGGAGGTCCTTCCGCTGGATCCGCCCACTCCACGGAGCAGGCAGACAGCGGGAATGATTACCGAGGGTTCGGGTTTGTACGAACCCGAACCGAACTCTGTTCGGACCATCCCTAATTCTGATGTCACACTTTCCACCCTGGTCCTGTATAGATGTTGTGATGTCATATGTTTGGTGTATATTCTGATGTCACACGTTATGCTCTGGTCCTGTATAGATGTTGTGATGTCATACTGTATGTTTGGTGTATATTCTGATGTCACACTTTCCGCCCTGGTCCTGCTTAGATGTTGTGATGCCATATATTTGGTGTATATTCTGATGTCACACGTTCCGCTCTGATCCTGTATAGATGTTGTGATGTCATACTGTAGGTTTGGTGTATATTCTGATGTCACATGTTCCGCTCTGATCCTGTATAGATGTTGTGATGTCAGATGTTTGGTGTATATTCTGATGTCACACCTTCCGCTCTGGTCCTGTATAGATGTTGTGATGTCATACTGTAGGTTTGGTGTATATTCTGATGTCACACCTTCCGCTCTGGTCCTGTATAGATGTTGTGATGTCAGATGTTTGGTGTATATTCTGATGTCACAATTTATGCTCTGGTCCTGTATAGATGTTGTGATGTCATACTGTATGTTTGGTGTATATTCTGATGTCACACGTTATGCTCTGGTCCTGTATAGATGTTGTGATGTCATACTGTATGTTTGGTGTATATTCTGATGTCACACGTTCCGCTCTGGTCCTTTATAGATGTTGTGATGTCAAATGTTTGGTGTATATTCTGATGTCACACTTTGGTTTTTGTAGTCCTTGAGGAGACCTGTAACAGTTAATGTCAGTACAATGAGAATAAAGTTGTCAGAGTGTTGTATGATACCATAAGTCTGCTCTTCTGCTGTGCTCGCTTTCGTCCTCATTGCCAAGCTGATGCCATGTCTTTCTTCCCTATCTGCAGGCGATCATCCACCCAGATACCAATGAGAAGATCTTCATGCCTTTCCGAATGTCAGGTACCTCTTGCGTCATCCAGCAACATTGACTCAATACTCTGGGTTTCCAAAGCAGATTGCCCTGACAGCTCTGTGTCATTGGATGGAGCCAAGCACTGTTGTCATATGTATATTGTATAGGTGGCCACGTGGGATCTGTCAGCACCATGCCGACAGACCTGCCCCCTGTACTGGGGCAAGCACTACATCTCCCAGAGTGCACCTCTGAGCCTGCAGGGGGCAGCAGGGAGTCATTCCAGCAGCTTTGGATGTGACTGGACTATATGGCACAGAAATAGGATTATACATAGAACTAGGATGCAAAATGCAATAAAGCTGCGCTATAGAATAATAACAGTGCGCCCCCTATTGGATTAGAAGTGACTTTGCTTCTGTTCTTTTCTTATTCACAGGTTATATCCCCTTTGGGACCCCCATAGTAAGTATCTACACATGCCTATGTTATCTCTCATGTTCTGTCCCCTCCAGTGGGTATAGGTACACCTGCCATATCTGCTCAGCAGTCTATTGTCCTCTGCTGTCAGCCACCAGTAGGCCGAGCTTAGGCCATAACTGCATCCTGTGTATACGTAAGTTAAAGGGGTCATCCAGGATTAGAATGGCATAGCTGACTTTTTCAAGGAACAGCGCCTCTCTTGCCCTCAGGTTGTTGGTGGCTTTGCAGCTCCATTTTGTAGACGTGAATGGAGCTGAGTTGTAATACCGCACATAACCTTGTGACAAGAGTGGCGCTGTTTTTGGAAGAAAGCTTTATTTTATTTTTTTTTTGAACCTGTGATAACCTCTTTATTATAATCCACAGACATTAAGTGCCCCTAGTCATGACTACATGTAACTTTATTAAAGCAATGTATTAGCAAAGAAAAATACTGGTCGGGATGCTATTAAGAAGTCGTCAATCAGCTCAGAATCACTTATATCCCTTCCCCCTTTTGTGGTAAAGGAATTTATTTTTTATTTTTTTGATGATGTTTTAATTTTTTTTTTATGCCACTATTTATTGTACCTTATATTCGAAAACATTCAAAAAAAATTGTGTGAGAAAAAAAAAAAACAATTCCACCAATATTTTTATTTTTTAACTTTTTGATGGCTTTTTTATTAACAATTTTTTGGAAGGTGAGGTTGTTTTATCTGGTATCCTGCCAAATAACTAACATTACATCTTTATAGTTTCCTGATTCATTGATAGCAATAATGTTATTTTTTATATATATTATATTATTAAATGGTATTAATATTATTATATATTATATGGTATTTTATATAATTATATATTATATTATTATATAGTATTTTATAGTATTATATATTATATTATTATTTGGTATTTTATATTATATTATTATATGTTATTTTATATTATAAATCATAATAATAATTTTATAGTATAAGTAAAAAAAAAAGGCAGGTAAATGTTTATTTTTTTTATTTTAAACTTTAGTTTACTATTTCAGCAGAACCATACATTTCACCAGAACCATACATTACCTGTCCAGGCGCAGGTCTTCTTCTTCCTCCCGATCCCGTGCCGCAGCATTGGTTCGGAGCGGGGCTGTCTGAACTTACAGACCGCGGACAGTGATTGGCTGAGCGGTCTGTCAGTTCAGACAGCTCCGCACCGAAGCTGCTGCGGTGCAGGACCGGGAGAAGAAGACCTGCGCCCAGACAGGTAATGTATGAAACAAGGACTGCAAGGACATCGGTAACAATGTCCTTGCAGCCCTTGTTTCACGATCATCGGGGCCGTGGAATAGGCCCAGTAAACGAGCACCGATCTAGCAGATCGGCGCTCGTTTACATCGTTGCTTGGCCCGTGGAATAGGGCCCTTAGATTGTTTAGGCGGCCCCTTCCTCTGCTCCCCACTCGCTGTCTGTGTATGTTATAGGCAAGAGCTCTTAGCCTGCTCCATACCCCCCCCCCATATTGTTACCTATATCTGTATCAGATTTTGTGGAGCGGTTCAGTACAGTCTTGGGTTCTTCACTCTCAAAGCTGAGGAACAGGAAAGGAATAAATGTGTGTGTGTGTGTGTAGATTAGATGTAGCAGAGCTGGGTGTATTAGGGTGTCTTATGTGTGGTTTTACCTCAGCGTACACATAAACCTACAGCAATAAGTCAGCTCTGCTACATCTGCCTGTGTACAGGTGTTTGTATGGAGTTGGATAGGTGGAGGTTTGTGGGCAGTACTGAGCCGTACAGGCCGGAGCAGGAGCAGACAAGAGGCCACTATTGATCTGGCTGATGCTCAGGGGCCCCGTCTCCTGAGGGCCCTCTCCCCAGACAGCTTTATGGCCGCACAGGAGCTTCCTGTACAGGGCCACATTCCAGACACATGAAATGAATGTCATTGAGCTGTAAAGAGTACATTATGCCTGGCAGCGGCCATCACTTCCCTGTAGATGGAGGGGCGGGGGTATACAGCTGTGCGCCCTGCGGCACTTACTGACCTCTATTAACCAGTCAGCCCATCCGTCTCCCCCTGCAGGATCAGCTTCTCCTCCCTCTCACTTCCATTCCACTTTAAGACACTTAGAAACGTATCTCAGGAGTTGCCCTTTGACCCTTAACCTCTTTTCTAATGTGACCCCGAGTTGTCCTCCTCCTGTTCTGCAGGGTCTTTACAAAAGTTGGGTGACATCAGCATGGCTGCCAATGTGGGGTGCCACCCCATCTCCACTTATATGTATAGCGATACATCCGCCCGGTCACTCATTCATAGACTACATGGGTCACATTGGTCCCAATTAAACTTTCACTTCACCCTCAGCTATAACTTCAAAGAGGATGGTGGAAGTGACGGAGGATGGGGGGTGAGGTAACCGCGCACCTGCAATGTCCTGCGGCCTCGGCCAGACACTTCTAGTGATTACACTAATGTACGGCCATCAGTGTGATTGAAGACTTAAATGTGCAGTGCAATTACCAGGCAACAAGTTAACTACGTCCCGGGGGCGTCCGTCCTCTCTATAGTCACCTGTGTAAACAGTCAGTGAAAGCGAGGTCATGGAGGCACCCCGATCAGACATAGCTAGCAGGTCTGATCAGTATGGCCTCTATGTGTCATCAGGACACCCCTTTATTGGGCGTAGTGAGCCTCTGGAAGCACTGGAGTGGCTGCCATGGCAAGTGCTGTCATGGATGATACTCTAAGTGTCCTCATCATATTTACAAAAGACCTCACAGATTACTACCCATGAAAGGAAGGAGAAGAGTCCCCATTGGCACAATCTCTGGGGTTTCTTAGATAACCGGTTACCCCAAGGTACTAGAGACACTTAGATGACTGGTCACCCCAAGGTGCCAGGAACACATAGATGACTGGTCACCCCAGGGTACTAGGGACACTTAGATAACTGGTCACTCCAAGGTGGTATTGCCCCCCAAAAGTTATACAAATCACCCATATACACTTATTACGGGAATTTTTTTCCCTGCACTTACTACTGCAACAAAGCTTCACTTCCTGGATAACATGGTGATGTCACTTCCTGGATAACATGGTGATGTCACTTCCTGGATAAAATGGTGATGTCACAACCCGACTCCCAGAGCTGTGAGGGCTGTGGCTGCTGGAGAGAATGATGGCAGGGGGACACTGAGGGACACAGGGCACTGGAGGGACACTGAGCATCCCTCTGCCATCATCCTCTCCAGCAGCCACAGCCGCACAGCTCTGGGAGTCGGGTTGTGACATCACCATGTTATCCAGGAAGTGACATCACCATGTTATCCAGGAAGTGAAGCCTTGATGGAGTAGTAAGTGCAGGGGAAAAAGCACATTATGTACATTTTCCATAATAAATGTATATTGGTGATTTGTATAACTTTTGGGGGGCAATACAGTACTTTAATAAAATTTTTTGCTGGACTTCTCCTTTAAATTGTCACCATCAGCTGCTCATCACCCAGTGTAATTTAATGGGCCACATGGTTTATAGTGCTGGAAAATATGGATACGGCCATAGACTGTATCCATGTTTTCCCGGATAGGGCTACATCCAACTTCTTCAGTCATCAGTAATCAAATGAAGAATGTTCGGACTCGAGCATGCTCGAGCTGCGCTCATCTCTACTGGCGACCCCAGCATACTAGTAACATCTAAATGACTATTCACCCCAGAGTTCTAGGGAAGCTTAGATGACTGGTCCCCCCAGGGTACTAGGGAAGCTTAGATTACGATGACTGGTCACCCTGGGTACTAGGGAAGCTTAGATGACTGGTCACCCCAGGGTACTAGGGAAGCTTAGATGACTGGTCACCCCAGGGTACTAGGGAAGCTTAGATGACTGGTCACCCCAGGGTACTAGGGAAGCTTAGATGACTGGTCACCCTGGGTCCTAGGGAAGCTTAGATGACTGGTCACCCCAGGTTACTAGGGAAGCTTAGATGACTGGTCACCCCAGGGTACTAGGGAAGCTTAGATGACTGGTCACCCTGGGTACAAGGGAAGCTTAGATGACTGGTCACCCTGGGTACTAGGAAAGCTTATATGACATCCTTACCATTTTGAATTATATCAGGAATCTGTTTTGGTGGAAGATCAACTTCCAGTAATTGCAAAAATTTGTCTATATAAAGCTGGAAAAAAAATAATAATTTACCAGTAATGTGTCTGGTATCTGTAATGTAATAACCTAAAAATGCAAAACGATGCAAAAAAACTCAAGGTCTCTACTAATAGAAAGATAAAGTGAAGAAAAAAAGAGTTTTGACTATAAAAGGTTAAAGTCTGATGATGGAGAAGTGTCGGGATGCAGCTGCTTTTCTGGGCCCAGCCGCCACACCGCGCTCCGCTGAGCGATTGTCCATGGAGGTGAAGGAATGACGAATATTTTTAGATTTGGTAGATTCACGTTTTCATGTATCTTACAATCTGAGCAGAGAGCTGCCTGGAAGATTTATACAGTAAATGCCTTCCAGTAATCTGGCTCATGTTTCTGGGTTATGAAAAGCCCGATAATCCAGAAAATGCTCGACCCTCCCAGTTATTCTCCAACAGGGGGCAGCAATTAGCCAACTTACTCAGCCCTGGTCACTCATCTGAGATTGTATAAAAAGCTAAAAAAAAACAAAAAACAACATAAACCATACAAAGATACACAAGAGCTATAGCCTGGACTGTAACTCCTAATAAACTGATACATAGTAATGGAAGCTATGAGGAGAAACATCAAGACCTGAGGCTTCCAAAGCATTGTGGGAATTATACCGCCCTTACCTTCTCCCCCATTACTATCACTCTTGGTGGTGCGGCATGAACTCACTGTAATTGTTGATACATTGTTTTGTTTTTTTACCTTCTGCAGGTTGTGGGTCTTCTGCTGCCAAATCAGACCCTGTCATCTACAGTCTTCTGGCAGGTCAGTGGATGAACTATGGCGGTTAAGCCCTTTTTCTAAATAGAAGCAGTATTGTAGTAGTTATATTCTTGTGTATAGGAGCAGTATTATAGTAGTTATATTCTTGTATATAGGGGCAGTATTATAGTAGTTATATTCTTGTATATAGGAGCAGTATTATAGTAGTTATATTCTTGTATATAGGGGCAGTATTATAGTAGTTATATTCTTGTATATAGGAGCAGTATTATAGTAGTTATATTCCTGTATATTGGAGCAGTATTATAGTACTTATATTCTTGTATATAGGAGCAGTATTATAGTAGTTATATTCTTGTTTATAGGGGCAGTATTATAGTAGTTATATTCTTGTATATAGGAGCAGTATTATAGTAGTTATATTCTTGTATATTGGAGCAGCATTATAGTACTTATATTCTTGTATATAGGGGCAGTATTATAGTAGTTATATTCTTGTATATAGGAGCAGTATTATAGTAGTTATATTCTTGTATATAGGAGCAGTATTATAGTAGTTATATTCTTGTATATAGGAGCAGTATTATAGTAGTTATAGTCTTGTATATAGGGGGCAGTATTATAGTAGTTATATTCTTGTATATAGGAGCAGTATTATAGTAGTTATATTCTTGTGTATATAGGAGCAGTATTATCGTAGTTATATTCCTGTATATAGGAGCAGTATTATAGTAGTTATCAATAGAGGGAGAGACAGGTGGCCGGCACTACACCATTGGTATACGGGTCAGGAGATCAGACTGCGGTAAGCTAAATCCAGGTTGCATGTAAATCAGAGGTGTGTGGAGGTGCTACCCGCTAAAGTGATCAGTCCAATATAGACAACAGTAGGAAAAAGGCTTGCACCCGCTCCTCCATCTTCCCCCTTCCCTGCTGTGTGTCCACCCGGATTAATAAAGCATTCCACTGTGATACAGTGGTGAGTGCCCGCTTCTATTTTTCCTACTGTTGCCTATATTGGACTTTTTATATTCTTGTATATAGGAGCAGTATTATAGTAGTTATATTCTTGTATATAGGAGCAGTATTATAGTAGTTACTAGAAAATGTACCCGGCGCTGCCCGGGTATAAAGTGTCAGTGTGTTAATTAGATTTGTTCTAAGGTGCCCAGGAGGCCAAGCTAAAGGTATTGTTTCATCTGAGTTAATCAGTGGAATTAGTGTATACCTGTAGTGCATAGTTGGAGGGGTTCTGTATACCCACAATGTATAGTTTTTAGGGGTCTCGCATATCTGTAGTGCATAGTTGGGGGGGCTGTATACCTATAGTGTATAGTTGAGGGAGGTCCTGTATACCTGCAGTGTACAGTTGGTGAAGGTCCTGTATACCTGTAGTATATAGTTGGTGCTGTATACCTGTAATGTATAGTTGGTGGAGGTCTTGTATACCTGTAGTTTATAGTTTGAGGGTCCTGGATACCTGTAGTGTATAATTGGTGGAGGTCTTGTATACCTGTAGTATATAGTTCGGGGGTCCTGTATACCTGTAGTAAATAGTTTGAGGGTCCTGTATAACTATAGTATAGAGTTAGTGGTGGTCCTGTATACCTGTAGTGTATAGTTTGGGGTCCTATATACCTGTAGTATATAGCTGGTGGAGTTCCTGTATACCTGTAGTATATTTGGGGTCCTGTATACTTGTAGTATAGAGTTGGTGAAGGTGCTGTATACCTGTATTATAGAGTTGGTGTAGGTCCTGTATACCTGTAGTGTATGGTTTTGAGGTCCTGTATACCTGTAGTGTATAGTTTGGGGTCCTATATACCTTTAGTATATAGTTGGTGGAGTTCCTGTATACCTGTATTATATAGTTTTGGGGTCCTGTATACCTGTAGTGTAAAGTTTGGGGTCCTGTATACCTGTAGTATACAGTTTTGTGGAGGTCCCGTGCACTTGTAGTGTATAGTTTTGGGGTCCTGTATACCTGTAGTGTCCTGTATACCTGCAGGGTTGTATTTACCCGTATGGCAGTGTTATTCAGTCACAGTGTGTCGGTATTGGTCATGTCTGGTATGGGGGTGTTATCCAGTCACAGTATGGTGGTATTGGTCAGGTCTGGTGTGGCGGTGTTATCCAGTCACGGTATGGTGGTATTGGTCAGGTCTGGTATAGCGGTGTTATCCAGTCACAGTATGGCAGTATTGGTCAGGTCTGATATGATGGTGTTATCCAGTCACAGTATGGTGGTATTGGTCAGGTCTGGTATGGAGGTGTTATCCAGTCACAGTATAGCGGTATTGGTCAGGTCTGGTATGGCAGTGTTATCCAGTCACAGTATGGCGGTATTGGTCAGGTCTGCCAGTGTTATCCAGTCACAGTATGGCGGTATTGGTCAGGTCTGGCAGTGTTATCCAGTCACAGTATGGCGGTATTGGTCAGGTCTGGCAGTGTTATCCAGCACAGTATGGCGGTATTGGTCAGGTCTGGTGTAGCAGTGTTACCCAGTCACAGTTTGGTATACCTGTTGTGCCCTGTATATACATGTACTGTATGGATGGAGTAGGGGGTCCTGTATATACATATACTGTATGGATGGAGTAGGGGGTCCTGTATATACATGTACTGTATAGATGGAGTAGGGGGTCCTGTATACATGTCCTGTATAGATGGAGTAGGGGGTCCTGTATACATGTCCTGTATAGATGAAGTAGGGAGTCCTGTATATACATGTCCTGTATAGATGGAGTAGGGGGTCCTGTATATACATGTACTGTATAGATGGAGTAGGGGGTCCTGTATATACATGTACTGTATAGATGGAGTAGGGGGTCCTGTATATACATGTACTGTATAGATGGAGTAGGGAGTCCTGTATATACATGTACTGTATAGATGGAGTAGGGGGTCCTGTATATACATGTACTGTATAGATGGAGTAGGGGGTCCTGTATATACATGTACTGTATAGATGGAGTAGGGGGTCCTGTATATACATGTACTGTATAGATGGAGTAGGGGGTCCTGTATATACATGTACTGTATAGATGGAGTAGGGGGTCCTGTATATATATGTACTGTATAGATGGAGTAGGGGGCCCTGTATATACATGTACTGTATAGATGGAGTAGGGGGTCCTGTATATACATGTAATGTATAGATGGAGTAGGGGGTCCTGTATATACATGTAATGTATAGATGGAGTAGGGGGCCCTGTATATACATGTACTGTATAGATGGAGTAGGGGGTCCTGTATACATGTACTGTATAGATGGAGTAGGGGGTCCTGTATATACATGTACTGTATAGATGGAGTAGGGGGTCCTGTATATACATGTACTGTATAGATGGAGTAGGGGGTCCTGTATATACATGTACTGTATAGATGGAGTAGGGGGTCCTGTATATACATGTACTGTATAGATGGAGTAGGGGGTCCTGTATATACATGTACTGTATAGATGGAGTAGGGGGTCCTGTATACATGTACTGTATAGATGGAGTAGGGGGTCCTGTATATACATGTACTGTATAGATGGAGTAGGGGGTCCTGTATATACATGTACTGTATAGATGGAGTAGGGGGTCCTGTATTTACATGTACTGTATAGATGGAGTAGGGGGTCCTGTATATACATGTACTGTATAGATGGAGTAGGGGGTCCTGTATATACATGTACTGTATAGATGGAGTAGGGGGCCCTGTATACATGTCCTGTATAGATGGAGTAGGGGGTCTACCAGTTATTACTGTGGATGTTGTGAGGCAGCTTCCCTAGCAACCATTGCTCCCTGTGAAAATGAAAGCAGTAATCCTATTGGTTGCTAAGGCTCCAACTGCCGTGTCTGCTGCAGCTAATTATATCACCTGTGTTTGCAGTGAGGAGATTTTCCCATTCATCTCTATGGGGCGCCTCTCTTTCCCCTCCCCCTCCCCTCCTGTACATCTGGCGGGGACGGGACCTTCGCAATAACCTTCCCGGGCACCCAATGTATCTGTGTGCCAAATTTGGGGTCAACCAGTTCAAGCGTTTGGAAGTCTATAGAGGACAGACAGACAGACAGACAGACAGACAGAAGGACAGACAGACAGACAGACAGACTTTGATTTTTATGATATAGATATTCTTGTATATAGGGGAAAGTATTAAAGTAGTTATATTCTTGTATATAGGAGCAGTATTATAGTAGTTATATTCCTGTATATAGGGGCAGTAGTATAGTAGTTATATTCCTGTATATAGGAGCAGTATTATAGTAATATTCTTGTATATAGGAGCAGTATTATAGTAGTTATATTCTTGTATATAGGAGCAGTATTATAGTAGTTATATTCTTGTATATAGGGGCAGTATTATAGTAGTTATATTCCTGTATATAGGAGCAGTATTATAGTAGTTATATTCCTGTATATAGGAGGCAGTATTATAGTAGTTATATTCCTGTATATAGGGGGCAGTATTATAGTAGTTATATTCCTGTATATAGGAGCAGTATTATAGTAGTTATATTCCTGTATTTAGGAGCGGTAATATAGTAGTTATATTCTTGTATATAGGGAGCAGTATTATAGTAGTTATATTCCTGTATTTAGGAGCGGTATTATAGTAGTTATATTCTTGTATATAGGAGCAGTATTATAATTTATTTCTTCACACCACAGTAAAATCCATTACACCAACCACGCAGACAAGGCGCATCACATAAACAAAAAAATTATAGCTGTTTCGCACTGATTGCGCTGCATCACACTGGTCTGATGCATCGCAATCAGCACAAAACAGCTGTCACTCTTTTGTGTATGTGATGGGCGTCTTGTCTGCATGGTTGGTGAAATGGATTTTACCATGATGTGAAGAAATAAACTATGTTTTCCATATTTTTGGTGAGTGCTTCCAAGCCTTCTCTCTTCGTTCACTATTATAGTAGTTATATTCCTGTTTATAGGTGTAGCATTATAGTACACTAAAGACTGACACGTGCAGAGTGTTTGAAGGGAATTATCACTGTAGAGCAGCAGATTATGCCCTGGATTACGTTGTGGTCTTTGGCTGGTACTGTTATATATCAGAATTTTCTCACATCTGGTGTTGCGGCACAACTATAGGGTAGATAACGTGCTTAGTCTGTGCTGGTGCCTCAGTTACTCCTCTGCTCCGGTACAGACTCTCCTGTGGTTTTCCGCCGTCTTAATTAGGTCAGTTACTCATTAATTATAAATCTTCTACATCACATCATATTTGGAGGGATTTCAAGATTTAAAGGGCTCCTGACGATCATAAAGCTAGGGCTTCCATTGCCCCTGTCCCCCTAGATGTACAGGAGATCTAATAGTGCAGTGCGTTCGGTTATGTTACAGGGTTGTGTCGCTACTACTGCACCCTGCCTCCTGGTGTCTGTATGACCCCTATTTTTTGTGGTAGATAAATATTTGGGGGGGACTGTCTACTATATAGCTATGGTACATGTCAGCTTGTTGCATCCATCTTACTTAGACACCCTTATTAAAAAGCAATGTATACTGTACTGGATCCTACACAATAATCGAGCACAATTGGCACCTTTTGGCCTTTGCTGGGTGATTGGGGTCTAGGAATGCGCTTTTTGTATAGGTCAGGAGGGATGAGGAGAGCTTACACTCAATACCTTACTAGGACTCTCTCAGGAGACATTCACAGACCGGACTCTCTCAGGAGACATTCACAGACCGGACTCTCTCAGGAGACATTCACAGACCGGACTCTCTCGGGAGACATTCACAGACCGGACTCTCTCGGGAGACATTCACGGACCAGACTCTCTCAGGAGACATTCACAAACTGCACTCTCTCAGGAGACATTCATGGACCAGACTATTTCAAGAGACATTCACAGACTGGACTTTCTCAGGAGACATTCATGGACCAGACTCTCAGGAGACATTCATTTCATGGACCAGACTTTCTCAGGAGACATTCACGGACTGGACTGTCTCAGGAGACATTCACGGACCAACCGTCTCAGGAGACATTCATGGACCAGACTCTCAGGAGACATTCACGGACCAACCGTCTCAGGAGACATTCATGGACCAGACTCTCAGGAGACATTCATTTCATGGACCAGACTTTCTCAGGAGACATTCACGGACTGGACTGTCTCAGGAGACATTCACGGACCAACCGTCTCAGGAGACATTCATGGACCAGACCATCTCAGGAGACATTTACGGACCCGACCATCTCAGGAGACATTCACCAACCAGCTCAGGAGACATTCACAGAACGGACTGTCTCAGGAGACATTCACGGACCAACCGTCTCAGGAGACATTCATGGAACACACCATCTCAGGAGACATTCATGGACCAGACCATCTCAAGAAACATTTACGGACCCGACCATCTCAGGAGACATTCATGGACCCGACCATCTCAGGAGACATTCATGGAGCCGACCATCTCAGGAGACATTCACCAACCAGCTCAGGAGACATTCACAGAACAAACTGTCTCAGGAGACATTCACGGACTGGACTCTCTGAGGAGACATTCATGGACCGGACTCTCAGGAGACATCCACACACCCTATTCCTCGTCCTCGTCGTGATCCTCGTTGCCTTCAGTGAATGGGATATTGCAGTTTACTGTACATCCCAGGGCTGACACTACATATATTAGATATATGTCACAGCTGAGGGTTTGTTACAGATGTATCAGTGTAGACAGTCCCCTGTTGTGTTTTTGTATCTACATACAAGGATCTGTACCTGAATATTATAACCCTGAGTGAGTGACGGCGCTCCAGCTCCGGCAGGTGCCATCACCCAGCTTTCCCAGGTCCCTGACCAGCTGGTCTGCTTAGATTGTGAGCTCTTGTCCTGTAGGCCGGCAGTGAGGAGGTTAATCGTCAGAGGACTGATCCCACTCACAGCCAGTGACATGTGTTTGTCACTGTCACCAGGATGACATTTAGAAAGCTGCCGTGGGCTTTGATGGCTCCTGCGTGGATCCGAGGGCCTTCTGTTCACTACAGTAAACACCCCGTCTGTCACAGGAGCGGCCGCCTCACCCAGAGGAGACACAGGATGCTACCAGAAGCCCCCAGCCTTCATCTGCAGCCCCCCATACCGTATACATCCCTGTCCCCATGACAACACTGCCTGTCCTTGTCATCCGACAGCTCATGAAGGTTTCTAGTAGACATCACTGATCAATTCTTCACCACTGATAGCTGTCAGTGTATACAGGCTCCTGCTGGGATTTGTAGTGCTTCTATTCACTGACAGCGAGCACTTTGGACTTACAAACCGTGGCAGTAGTATAGGCAGGACTGGTTATAGTAGAAGACGTTCCTTACCTTTCTCATACATTTGCCACCATAGGCAATATCCCTGCTTGCTGTCAGTGATCGGATACATTCTAGAAGCTGAAACCCATCAGACTTGGGGTGATAGAAGAGGCTACACTGATACCTTGTTACACTATGACCTGGACAGGGAGTCTCTAAGGAAAAATGGCCCCATTCACTGACAGCAAGCAGAGGAGCTAGAACATAAGCTATATTACAAAGTATCAGAACTTGTTATGATACCTTGGTTAACTTTGATTCACATAGAGCTGGAGGACCTGTGTACTGGGTCATGTGATGCAGCAGTACCAGGGGGTCATGTGATGCAGCAGTACCAGGGGGTCATGTGATGCAGCAGTACCAGGGGGTCATGTGGTGCAGCAGTACCAGGGGGTCATGTAGTGCAGCAGTACCAGGAGTTCATGTGATGCAGCAGTACCAGGGGGTCATGTAGTGCAGCAGTACCAGGGGGTCATGTAGTGCAGCAGTACCAGGGGGTCATGTGATGCAGCAGTACCAGGGGGTCATGTGATGCAGCAGTACCAGAGGGTCATGTGATGCAGCAGTACCAGGGGGTCATGTGATGCAGCAGTACCAGGGGGTCATGTGATGCAGCAGTACCAGGGGGTCATGTAGTGCAGCAGTACCAGGGGGTCATGTAGTGCAGCAGTACCAGGGGGTCATGAAGTGCAGCAGTACCAGGGGGTCATGTAGTGCAGCAGTACCAGGGGGTCATGTGATGCAGCAGTACCAGGGGGTCATGTGATGCAGCAGTACCAGAGGGTCATGTGATGCAGCAGTACCGGGGTCATGTGATTAACTCTTCTTTACCCTCTTTTCTCTGCAGTGGTTGAATCAGAGTCACAATGCAGGTGTCAACTATGCAAATCGCAACGCAAGCAAGGTGAGACCCCCCAATCCTCCCCCCCTCCCCCAATGTAATTGCCCCCTGCCAGCAGAGAGCGAGGCCTCTTTATTTTCCATTCTACTCTGCAGCCTCCAGATCCTTCTATATTTCCTCCTCCATATCACTTCTGTCTCATGTTTTCCATCCTTTCTGTCTGCATTATGAGGTTTGTCTCCACCACCAGGAGGGGTAAGTAATGCCAGCCTCACCCGGGCATGAACTCTGCCAGCCTCACCCGGGCATGGACTCTGCCAGCCTCACGCGGACATGGACTCTGCCAGCCTCACCCGGGCATGGACTCTTCCAGCCTCACGCGGACATGGACTCTGCCAGCCTCACGCGGACATGGACTCTGCCAGCCTCACCCGGGCATGGACTCTGCCAGCCTCACCCGGACATGGACTCTGCCAGCCTCACCCGGACATGGACTCTGCCAGCCTCACCCGGACATGGACTCTGCCAGCCTCACCCGGACATGGACTCTGCCAGCCTCACCCGGACATGGACTCTGCCAGCCTCACCCGGGCATGGACTCTACCAGCCTCACGCGGACATGGACTCTGCCAACCTCACCTGGGCATGAACTCTGCCAGCCTCACCTGGGAATGGACTCTGCCAGCCTCACCCGGGCATGGACTCTACCAGCCTCACGTGGACATGGACTCTGCCAGCCTCACCCAGGCATGGACTCTGCCAGCCTCACCCAGGCATGGACTCTGCCAGCCTCACCCGGACATGAACTCTGGTAACCTCACGTGGGCATGGACTCTGCCAACCTCACTAGGACATGAACTCTGTCAACCTTACACGGGCGTGGACTCTGCCAACCTTACATGGGCATGGACTCTGCCAACCTTACACGAGCATGGACTCTGCCAACCTTACACGGGCATGGACTCTGCCAACCTTACACGGGCATGGACTCCACCATGATTCCATTGTCATATATCTGTTCTCACCCCCCTTGGTAGTTTCCATGTTAATATGATCTTAGATAACATTCTCATACACTTATTGCTTCTCTCTCTGACTACTAACTAGACCTTACAGCCTACACTGATACAGTTACTGTTACCCATCAGGAGTAGCAGCAACTGCAGCAACATTTAGCAACTGCTAAATGTAAGCAACAGTGGTCCTGTTCACTGACAGCAAGCAGAGGTGAGGACAGGGGAGAACTCCACTAGCTGGAGAATAGCAGAGGTTGTGGCTTGTATTATAACCTCCATAGCTGCCTGTATCACAGTATACAGATACAGCCGCCATCGAGGCTTTAGTTTTCCATCAGTCCCAACAATATATGTCATTATCGTGTCCTCATGACAACTCTTCTTGCTCCAGCACCTTAGTGTTATCATAGGGCCACCAGAACCTCCTATTGACTTTCAGTTTTCTATTATAGGGAAGAAAATGAATGAATAGGTCCATGAAAACTATTGGTCCTATGATAACACCTTCTGTCAGAGCCTAGAAGCAGGAAGTGTTGTCATAGGAGCACAACAGATAGTTCCTTCTCAATATGTATACTTGGAAGCCCCTTTTATGGTCGATGATTATTCTCCTTCTGTTTTCCAGCCTTCTCCCACATCCAAGTTCATTCTGGGATACACTGGAGCTGTCGTCAGCGCGGTCTCTATAGCAGTGAGTACACCGTCCTCCCCTGAGTACACCGTCCTCCCCTGAGCACACCGTCCTTCCCTGAGTACACCGTCCTCCCCTGAGCACAGCACCCTCCCCTGAGCACAGCACCCTCCCCTGAGTACACTGACCTCTCCTGATTACACCGCCCTCCCCTGAGTACCCTGTGTGACTGTGTGACCAATAGCTTACATATTCACCTGCAGCACCATTACAGGTGAAATAAATTATTATTCACAGGTCCTATTAAAATCATTGGACAGTCTGTTCACTGACCTGACCTATTGGGTCCTCCAGAGTGAGAGACACTCTTTGTAGCAATTTCTACTGTACTGTTATATTCCCTGCAGTGTCACCACAGGTGAAATTAAGTATTACATAGGTCTCCGTTATGTCAGTCAAATGTCCTTGTAATGCAAAAAAAAGTGCAGGGTCTTTACCTGTAAGGGACACTCCATGTCTGCTGTAGCTGATATATTCCCCTGCAGCACCCCCACAGGTGATATGAGGTATTACACAGTTCTCATTACAATCAGTGGACTCTCTGTTTACTGAAGTATAGGGTCCTCCAGAGTGATAGAGTGGCCATGTCTACTGCAGCTCAATAGGAAACTGTCCATTTCTTGTAATGAAGTGCGGGGTCCTCCAGAAGGACAGACACTCTTTGTAGTCCTCTTAGGTCCCTCATTTGTGGTGCCAGGACTGAAGGAGGAAGCCACTCTCCGTTCTCTTCTCCAGTTACTAATCCACCAAGGAGTTTAGGTTGGGGAAGGAGACAGAACGCTTGTACATGGCGGGTTACAGCGAGTTGGGTTTATTGTAGAAATAAAGAAATTGATGTCAGAATCTACTGGAGAAGTGAACGTAAACATTGGCTCATTAGGCAGCGAATCAATATGGTCCTTGGCCCTCGTCCAGCATCTCCGCACATTAACAAATAATTATTACTAATTGGAAAGTTCTCCTGACTAATCGGACGCGGCTCTGACTCACGGATGTGCCCGTCTATCTGCTCTGTTACTATCTATGGAGCAGTATGGACACCCCTCTGACTCACGGATGTGCCGGCCTATCTGCTCTGTTACTATCTATGGAGCAGTATGGACGCGCCTCTGACTCACGGGTGTGCCGGTCTACCTGCTCTGTTATTAAATATGGAGTAGTATGGATGCGGCTCTAGCTCACGGATGTGCCGGTCTATCTGCTCTGTTACTATCTATAGAGCAGTATGGATGTGGCTCTAGCTCACGGATGTGCCGGTCTATCTGCTCTGTTATTATATATGGAGTAATATGGATGCGGCACTTGCTCACTGATGTGCCGATCTATCTTCTCTGTTATATATGGAGCAGTATGGATGCGGCTCTGACTCACAGATGTGCCGGCCTATCTGCTCTGTTATATATGGAGCAGTATGGACACATCTCTGACTCACGGATGTGCCGGTATATCTGCTCTGTTACTATCTATGGAGCAGTATGGATGCGGCTCTAGCTCACGGATGTGCCGGTCTATCTGCTCTGTTATTATATATAGAGCAGTATGGACACATCTCTGACTCACGGATGTGCCGGTGTATCTGCTCTGTTACTATCTATGGAGCAGTATGGATGCGGCTCTAGCTCACGGATGTGCCGGTGTATCTGCTCTGTTATTATATATGGAGCGGTATGGACACATCTCTGACTCACGGATGTGCCGGTCTATCTGCTCTGTTATTATATATGGAGCGGTATGGACACATCTCTGACTCACGGATGTGCCGGTGTATCTGCTCTGTTACTATCTATGGAGCAGTATGGATGCGGCTCTAGCTCACGGATGTGCCGGTGTATCTGCTCTGTTATTATATATGGAGCGGTATGGACACATCTCTGACTCACGGATGTGCTGGTCTATCTGCTCTGTTACTATCTATGGAGCAGTATGGATGCGGCTCTAGCTCACGGATGTGCCGGTCTATCTGCTCTGTTACTATCTATGGAGGAGTATGGATGCGGCTCTAGCTCACGGATGTGCCGGTCTATCTGCTCTGTTACTATCTATGGAGGAGTATGGATGCGGCTCTAGCTCATGGATGTGCCGGTCTATCTGCTCTGTTACTATCTATGGAGCAGTATGGATGTGGCTCTAGCTCACGGATGTGCTGGTCTATCTGCTCTGTTACTATCTATGGAGCAGTATGGACGCAGCTCTTACTCACGGATGTGCCGGTCTATCTGCTCTGTTACTATCTATGGAGGAGTATGGACGCAGCTCTGACTCACGGATGTGCCGGTCTATCTGCTCTGTTACTATCTATGGAGGAGTATGGACGCAGCTCTGACTCACGGATGTGCCGGTCTATCTGCTCTGTTATTATATATGGAGCGGTATGGACGCTGCTCTGACTCACGGATGTGCCGGTGTATTTGCTCTCTTATTACATATGGAGTAGTATGGATGCATTTATAGCTCACGGATGTGCCGGTCTATCTGCTCAGTTACTATCTATGGAGCAGTATTGACGCGGCTCTAGCTCTCAGATGTGCCGGTCTATATGGTGTGTTATTATATATGGAGCAGTATGGACACGGCCCTGACTCACGAATGTGCTGCTCTATTTGCTCTGTTACTATCTATAGAGTAGTATGGACGCGGCTCTAGCTCAAGGATGTGCCGGTCTATCTGGTTTTTTACTATCTATTGAGCAGAATGGACGCAGCTCTGACTCGCAAATGTGCCGGTCTATCTGCTCTGTTACTATCTATGGAGCAGTATGGACGCGGCTCTAGCTCACGGATGTGCCGGTCTATCTGCTGTGTTATTATATATGGAGCAGTATGGACACGGCCCTGACTCACGAATGTGCCGGTTTATCTGCTCTGTATTATATATGGGGCTGTTTGGACACGGCTGTGACTCACAGATGTGCCGATCTACAGTATCTGCTCTGTATTATATATGGAGCTGTAAGGACGTGGCTCTGACTCACGGATGTGCTGGTCTATCTGCTCTGTTACTATCTATAGAGCAGTATGGACGTGGCTCTAGCTCACTGATGTGCCGGTCTATCTGCTCTGTTATTATGTATGGAGCGGTATGGACGTGGCTCTAGCTCACTGATGTGCCGGTCTATCTGCTCTGTTATTATGTATAGAGCGGTATGGATGCGGCTCTAGCTCACGGATGTGCCGGTCTATCTGCTCTGTTATTATATATGGAGCGGTATGGACGTGGCTCTAGCTCACTGATGTGCCGGTCTATCTGCTCTGTTATTATGTATGGAGCGGTATGGACGCGGCTCTAGCTCACAGATGGGCCGGTCTATCTGCTCTGTTATTATATATGGAGCAGTATGGATGCGGCTCTAGCTCACGGATGTGCCGGTCTATCTGCTCTATTACTATCTATGGAGCGGTATGGACGTGGCACTAGCTCACGGATGTGCCGGTCTATCTGCTCTGTTATTATATATGGAGCAGTATGGATGCGGCTCTAGCTCACGGATGTGTCGGTCTATCTGCTCTGTTATTATATATGGAGCAGTATGGATGCGGCTCTAGCTCACGGATGTGCCGGTCTATCTGCTCTGTTATTATATATGGAGCAGTATGGATGCAGCTCTAGCTCATGGATGTGATATCTATAGAGCAATATGAAGATGTATTTGACCCCTGTGCCGTACACTGAGTAGTGATTGTACCTGATATTGCAGCTCATCCTATTCAGAGATTGGATTTGATATCCTAGGGGTAGGCCATCAGTACAACAAAACACATATATATGACATGGGACTGAAATATACGTATTGATTATTTTTTAAATTATTTTAAGTTTGAGTGCGATGGAACTACAAATCTTTCCATTATAGTTTTTCCCTGCCAGTTCCAGTTGGTTTTGGTAGAAAAAAAGACTGACGAAATACTATGTGTGAACACAGCCATGATTTGTCCAGATATTTCCATGTGGTAATTGAGACACAATACAGGGTGACTTATGTGCGTGGAATCGCTGCAGTGGGAATAAATCCACATATTCTGCTCGATAACTGCTCGTTCCACATGGATTTTGAGGCCAAATTTTCTGCCTCTGGCAAAATCCAGGATTAGAAGAAACACTACTACTTTCTTGCAGAAACAGCACTACCCCTGTCCTCAGGTTGTGTGTGGTATTACAATTCAGTTCCATTCACTGATGCTAAAACCCCACACCCAGGACAAGAGAGTGGTTGTTTTAAATTCCCTATCTGAACAAGCCCCTAATATATGACTATTAATGCGATAATATATTTATTTTAATAATATTCTATTTCGCTGTGGTTTTTTTTTGCTATTTTTTTATTATTTAAATTTCATTGCATTGTGGGTTATTATTATTAGTAAAAATGTATTTATTATTATTAGTGCCATTTTTATGTTCCTAAATATATATATATATATATATATATATATATATATATATATATATATATTCTATATATATATATATTCTATATATATATATATATATATATATATATATATATATATACTGTATATATATATATATATATATATATATATATATATATACATATATATATTTTTTTTAATATGGTTATTATTATATTATTTATTTACTTTATTTTATTTATTATATTTTTTATTATAATTATAAATTATAATTTTTATTATATATAACATAATTACTAGAATGCAAATAATATATATAGTTAATTATTATATTAGTTATTATATAATTTTATATATATACAGTATATATATTTATATATCACATAAATATATGACATAACTATATATTTGCTTTCCAGTAATAACTTTATAATAGTCCTAAATAAGCTCAACAATAACAAACATGAAAACAAACAACTTATCCATATTCCCGTTCCTCTCCCCTCCCGGACAGTAATAAGTAATAACAAGAGACCATTGTCAGGAGTTAATTGTTTCCTCCTGCTCTTTGATCTTTAGTCTCTCTTCACACTGTTTCCTGCTTCCCCACATATCATGTATACATGAGGTATGGCCCTTATATACACTATGGCCGAGCCTGGTAAGAGACTGTATGTATACCACTGGTTTCCAACCTGTGGCTCCACTGGGGGTTGTAGTTTTGCAGCAGCTGGATTGCTGTATACATCTCTAGGCATGCTGGGAGTTGTAGTCTTGCAGCTGGATTGCTGTATAGTGATGTAGATTAATACCTCTATGTTGGCAGCACTGCCTCCCCCCCTCCGGAGTTTCTCTATTACACAGGCATGCTGAGAGTTGTAGTCTTGCTGCGGCGGGATTGCTGTATACATATATGGACATGCTGGGAGTTGTAGTTCTGCTGCGGCTGGATTGCTGTATACATCTCTGGGCATGCTGGGAGTTGTAGTCTTGCTGCGGCTGGATTGCTGTATACTGATGTATATTATTAGCTCCATGTTGGCAGCACTGCCCCCCCTCCATTACTCCGGAGCTCCTCCATTACACGGACAGATAATCAAAGCGTTGGCAGGGGGCAGAGGTCAGCGCCATTGGACATGGATTCCGTGGGAATACAAATAATGAACGGGCAGAGGTTAACTAGATTTTTAGTTAATCACTACAAATATTATCTCTCTGTGAGCGGAGAAAAAGGAGCTGAGATACCGGGGCGGCTGATTGTGTCCTGACCCCTCCGCAGGCTGCGCCCGTCACCCCCCGTGTGTTTTCCTGCCCGCTCAGTGGGCAGCCGTCTCGGAGGGGTCCGGTATAATTAGTCAGAGACCACTGGGGGCGGTGGCACTTGTTTTCAGGTCATCTGGCTCTAATGGGCTCTCACTGGGAGGGGATTTACAGCTAATTGACAGCCGCCATCAGGTAATGAAGTCTTTGGCCCCTACCAGCCAGGGGGCCGTCACACAAAGACCTCGCCATTTGTCGTACAATGACCTGGTAGCTCTGCCAACAGGGGGGGCACGGGAACACAAAGCGCCCCGGCTTAGGGGGGTGATAAAGAGTATGGCCTGAATTATAGGGACGGTGGGGGGATTACTGATGGGAGGGGGACACAAAGGAAGCGCCATTGTTTTATGGGGCTGCCGGAGCTGGAGATTATTACTACTTAGAGACTATCGGCGGGGACGCCGGCTTGTTAGGAAAGTATTCACACCCCACGAGAAAGCTTCCAGCCTCATTTCCTCGAGAATCACGGCTATTTAGCCTTTATTTCACTAGAAGATTCTAAGCCTTTGAGCAGCAGAGCTGCGTGTGTCAGGACAGCGGAGCTGCATGTGTCAGGACACCAGAGCTGAGTGTGTCAGGACAGCGGAGCTGCATGTGTCAGGACAGCGGAGCTGCATGTGTCAGGACAGCGGAGCTGCGTGTGTCAGGACAGCGGAGCTGAGTGTGTCAGGACAGCGGAGCTGCGTGTGTCAGGACAGCGGAGCTGCGTGTGTCAGGACAGCGGAGCTGCGTGTGTCAGGACAGCGGAGCTGCGTGTGTCAGGACAGCGGAGTTGCGTGTGTCAGGACAGCGGAGTTGCCTGTGTCAGGACAGCGGAGTTGCCTGTGTCAGGACAGCGGAGTTGCCTGTGTCAGGACAGCGGAGCTGTGTTTGTCAGGACAGCGGAGCTGAGTGTGTCAGGACAGCGGAGCTGTGTGTGTCAGGACAGCGGAGCTGTGTGTGTCAGGACAGCGGAGCTGTGTGTGTCAGGACAGCGGAGCTGAGTGTCAGGACAGCGGAGCTGCGTGTGTCAGGACAGCGGAGCTGCGTGTGTCAGGACGGCGGAGCTGAGTGTGTCAGGACGGCGGAGGTGAGTGTGTCAGGATGGCGGAGGTGAGTGTGTCAATACGGCAGAGCTGAGTGTGTCAGGACAGCAGAGGTGAGCGTGTCAGGACAGCAGAGCTGGATGTGTCAGGACAGTGGAGCTGAGTATGTCAGGACAGCGGAGCTGAGTGTGTCAGGACAGCTGAGCTGAGTGTGTCAGGACGGTTGAGCTGAGTGTGTCAGTACGGCTGAGCTGAGTGTGTCAGGACGGCTGAGCTGAGTGTGTCAGGACGGCTGAGCTGAGTGTGTCAGGACGGCTGAGCTGAGTGTGTCAGGACGGCGGAGCTGAGTGTGTCAGGACGGCGGAGCTGAGTGTGTCAGGACGGCGGAGCTGAGTGTGTCAGGACGGCGGAACTGAGTGTGTCAGGACGGCGGAGCTGAGTGTGTCTATACGGCAGAGGTGAGTGTGTTAGGACAGCAGAGCTGAGTGTGTCAGGCCAGCGGAGCTGAGTGTGTTAGGACAGCAGAGCTGAGTGTGTAAGTACAACACAGCCTAATCTGTCATTTAGCCCAGTTAATAATGATCTCATGAATGGTTACGTTATTCACACACACACACCCCAGCCGGGTATACAGATGTATGGTGCAGTACTGGGATGTGTTATACCTGCTTATTATGGCATCTGGTGGAGCCTGCTGTGATTTACTGTATGGATGGTGTCAGTGAGGTATTATCAGGAAACGGTAATAGTGATACTGAGGTATTATCAGGTAGTAATAGTGTTAGTGTGGTATTATCAGATAGTAGTAGTGTTAGTGTGGTATCAGGTAGTAGTAGTGTTAGTGTGGTATTATCAGGTAGTAACAGTGTTAGTGCGGTATTATCAGGTAGTAACGTGTTAGTGCGGTATTATCAGGTAGAGGTAATAGCGTTAGTGTGGTATTATCAGGTACTAGTAGTGTTAGTGTGGTATTATCAGGTACAAATAGTGTTAGTGTGGTATCAGGTAGTAGTTGTGTTAGTGCGGTATTATCAGGTAGTAGTATTGTTAGTGCGGTATTATCAGGTAGTAACAGTGTTAGTGCGGTATTATCAGGTAGAGGTAATAGCGTTAGTGCGGTATTATCAGGTAATAGTAGTGTTAGTGCGGTATTATCAGGTAGTAGTAGTGTTAGTGTGGTATAATCAGGTAGTAGTAGTGTTAGTGAGGTATTATCAGGTAGTAGTAGTGTTAGTGCGGTATTATCAGGTAGTAACAGTGTTAGTGAGGTATTATCAGGTAGTAATAGTGTTAGTGCGGTATTATCAGGTAGTAATAATAGTGTTAGTGTAGTATTATCAGGTAGTAATAGTGTTAGTGAGGTATTATCAGGTAGTAATAGTGTTAGTGCGGTATTATCAGGTAGTAATAATAGTGTTAGTGTAGTATTATCAGGTAGTAATAGTGTTGGTGCGGTATTATCAGGTAGTAATAATAGTGTTAGTGTAGTATTATCAGGTAGTAATAGTGTTAGTGAGGTATTATCAGGTAGTAATAGTGTTAGTGAGGTATTATCAGGTAGAGGTAATAGCGTT
Source organism: Dendropsophus ebraccatus (assembly GCF_027789765.1). Lineage (NCBI taxonomy): Eukaryota > Metazoa > Chordata > Amphibia > Anura > Hylidae > Dendropsophus > Dendropsophus ebraccatus. The sequence goes on along the minus strand of NC_091460.1, from coordinate 19,798,170 downwards.
AGTGAGGTATTATCAGGTAGTAGTTATGGTCTTAGTGAGGTATTATCAGGTAGTAATAGTGTTAGTGTGGTATAGTCAGGTAGTAGTATTGGTGTTAGTGAGGTATTATCAGGTATTAGTTATAGTGTTAGTGAGGTATTATCAGGTAGTAGTATTGGTGTTAGTGAGGTATTATCAGGTAGTAGTTATGGTGTTAGTGAGATATAATCAGGTAGTAGTTATGGTGTTAGTGCGGTATTATCAGGTAGTAATAGTGTTAGTAAGGTATTATCAGGTAGTAGTTATGGTGTTAGTGCAGTATTATCAGGTAGTAGTTATGGTGTTAGTGCAGTATTATCAGGTAGTAGTTATGGTCTTAGTGAGGTATTATCAGGTAGTAGTTATGGTGTTAGTGAGGTATTATCAGGTAGTAGTTATGGTGTTAGTGAGATATAATCAGGTAGTAGTTATGGTGTTAGTGAGGTATTATCAGGTAGTAGTATTGGTGTTAGTGAGGTATTATCAGGTAGTAGTTATGGTGTTAGTGCGGTATTATCAGGTAGTAATAGTGTTAGTGTGGTATTATCAGGTAGTAGTTATGGTGTTAGTGCGGTATTATCAGGTAGTAGTTATGGTGTTAGTGTGGTATTATCAGGTAGTAGTATTGGTGTTAGTGAGGTATTATCAGGTAGTAGTTATGGTGTTAGTGAGGTATTATCAGGTAGTAGTTATGGTGTTAGTGTGGTATTATCAGGTAGTAGTTATGGTGTTAGTGAGGTATTATCAGGTAGTAGTTATGGTGTTAGTGAGGTATTATCAGGTAGTAGTTATGGTGTTAGTGTGGTATAGTCAGGTAGTAGTTATGGTGTTAGTGAGGTATTATCAGGTAGTAGTTATGGTGTTAGTGTGGTATAGTCAGGTAGTAGTTATGGTGTTAGTGAGGTATTATCAGGTAGTAGTTATGGTGTTAGTGCAGTATTATCAGGTAGTAGTTATGGTGTTAGTGAGGTATTATCAGGTAGTAGTTATGGTGTTAGTGAGGTATTATCAGGTAGTAGTTATGGTGTTAGTGCAGTATTATCAGGTAGTAGTTATGGTGTTAGTGAGGTATAATCAGGTAGTAGTATTGGTGTTAGTGAGGTATTATCAGGTAGTAGTTATGGTGTTAGTGAGGTATTATCAGGTAGTAGTTATAGTGTTAGTGAGGTATAATCAGGTAGTAGTTATGGTGTTAGTGTGGTATAGTCAGGTAGTAGTTATGGTGTTAGTGAGGTATTATCAGGTAGTAGTTATGGTGTTAGTGCGGTATTATCAGGTATTAGTTATAGTGTTAGTGAGGTATTATCAGGTAGTAGTTATGGTGTTAGTGAGGTATTATCAGGTATTAGTTATGGTGTTAGTGAGGTATTATCAGGTAGTAGTTATGGTGTTAGTGAGGTATTATCAGGTAGTAGTTATGGTGTTAGTGAGGTATTATCAGGTAGTAGTTATGGTGTTAGTGAGGTATAATCAGGTAGTAGTTAGGGTGTTAGTGAGGTATTATCAGGTAGTAGTATTGGTGTTAGGCTAGGTTCACACTGCGCTTTCAGCATCCGTTTAACGGATCCGTTTTTTTTTAACGTCCAGAAAAATAGGGTCAGCAACGTTTTTTGGTCCGTTTTGGTCCGCCAAAAAAAACGGATCCGTTTTTTTTTTGTAATGGAAGTCAATGGAAAAACGGATGCACACAAATGAATCCGTTTTTTGCAATCCGTTTTTCATGCGTTTTTTGCAAAAAACGGATGCGTTAAACGGATGCTGAAAACGCAGTGTGAACCTAGCCTTAGTGAGGTATAATCAGGTAGTAGTTATGGTGTTAGTGAGGTATTATCAGGTAGTAGTATTGGTGTTAGTGCAGTATTATCAGGTAGTAGTTATGGTGTTAGTGAGGTATAATCAGGTAGTAGTTATAGTGTTAGTGCAGTATTATCAGGTAGTAGTATTGGTGTTAGTGAGGTATTATCAGGTAGTAGTTATGGTGTTAGTGCAGTATTATCAGGTAGTAGTATTGGTGTTAGTGTGGTATTATCAGTTAATAATAATAGTTTAGTGTAGTAATATCTGGTAGTAGTAAAAGTGTTGGTGAGGTATTATCAGGTATTAGTTATGGTGTTAGTGAGGTATTATCAGGTAGTAGTATTGGTGTTAGTGCAGTATTATCAGTTAATAATAATAGTTTAGTGTAGTAATATCTGGTAGTAGTAAAAGTGTTGGTGAGGTATTATCAGGTAGACGTAATAGTGTTAGTGCAGTATTATCAGGTAGTAGTAGTAATGTTAGTGCTAATGATGGGGTAGTAGTGGTGTTAGTATGGTTGGATGAGGAAATAGCAGTGTTAGTGTAGTAAAATGGGTGCTAGTGTATGAGGTAGTAGTAGTGCAGTATGATGAGTATGATGAGTGGTAGTAGTTTTGTTAGTGATAGTGTTAGTGCGGGAGGATCAGATAGCAGTAGTGGTAGTGTTAGTGCGGGAGGATCAGATAGTAGTAGTGTTAGTGCAGGAGGATCAGATAGTAGTAGTGGTAGTGGTAGTGCGGGAGGATCAGATAGTAGTAGTGTTAGTGCAGGAGGATCAGATAGTAGTAGTGGTAGTGGTAGTGCGGGAGGATCAGATAGTAGTAGTGTTAGTGCGGTAGGATCAGATAGTAGTAGTGTTAGTGCGGTAGGATCAGGTAGTAGTGTTAGTGCGGTAGGATCAGATAGTAGTAGGAGTAGTGTTAGTGCGGTAGGATCAGATAGTAGTAGTGGTAGTGTTAGTGCGGTAGGATCAGATAGTAGTAGGAGTAGTGTTAGTGCGGGAGGATTAGATAGTAGTAGTAGTAGGAGTAGTGTTAGTGGGGTAGGATCAGATAGTAGTAGGAGTAGTGTTAGTGCAGGAGGATCAGATAGTAGTAGTGGTAGTGTTAGTGCGGTAGGATCAGATAGTAGTAGTGGTAGTGTTAGTGCGGTAGGATCAGATAGTAGTAGTGTTAGTGCGGTAGGATCAGGTAGTAGTAGTAGTAGTGTTAGTGCGGTAGGATCAGACAGTAGTGATAGTGTTAGTGCGGGAGGATCAGATAGCAGTAGTGGTAGTGTTAGTGCGGGAGGATCAGATAGTAGTAGTGGTAGTGTTAGTGCGGGAGGATCAGATAGTAGTAGGAGTAGTGTTAGTGCGGGAGGATTAGATAGTAGTAGTAGTAGGAGTAGTGGTAGTGCGGGAGGATCAGATAGTAGTAGTGGTAGTGTTAGTGCGGTAGGATCAGATAGTAGTAGTAGTAGTGTTAGTGCGGTAGGATCAGATAGTAGTAGTAGTGTTAGTGCGGTAGGATCAGATAGTAGTAGTAGTAGTAGTGTTAGTGCGGTAGGATCAGACAGTAGTGATAGTGTTAGTGCGGGAGGATCAGATAGCAGTAGTGGTAGTGTTAGTGCGGGAGGATCAGATAGTAGTAGTGGTAGTGTTAGTGCGGGAGGATCAGATAGTAGTAGTGGTAGTGGTAGTGCGGGAGGATCAGATAGTAGTAGTGTTAGTGCGGTAGGATCAAACAGTAGTAGTGTTAGTGTGGTAGGATCAGTTAGTAGTGTTAGTGCGGTAGGATCAGATAGTAGTAGGAGTAGTGTTAGTGCGGGAGGATTAGATAGTAGCAGTAGTAGGAGTAGTGTTAGTGGGGTAGGATCAGATAGTAGTAGGAGTAGTGTTAGTGCGGTAGGATCAGATAGTAGTAGTGTTAGTGTTAGTGCGGTAGGATCAGATAGTAGTAGTGTTAGTGCGGTAGGATCAGGTAGTAGTAGTAGTAGTGTTAGTGCGGTAGGATCAGGTAGTAGTAGTAGTAGTGTTAGTGCGGTAGGATCAGATAGTAGTAGGAGTAGTGTTAGTGCGGTAGGATCAGATAGTAGTAGTGGTAGTGTTAGTGCGGTAGGATCAGATAGTAGTAGGAGTAGTGTTAGTGCGGGAGGATTAGATAGTAGCAGTAGTAGGAGTAGTGTTAGTGGGGTAGGATCAGATAGTAGTAGGAGTAGTGTTAGTGCGGTAGGATCAGATAGTAGTAGTGTTAGTGTTAGTGCGGTAGGATCAGATAGTAGTAGTGTTAGTGCGGTAGGATCAGGTAGTAGTAGTAGTAGTGTTAGTGCGGTAGGATCAGGTAGTAGTAGTAGTAGTGTTAGTGCGGTAGGATCAGATAGTAGTAGGAGTAGTGTTAGTGCGGTAGGATCAGATAGTAGTAGTGGTAGTGTTAGTGCGGGAGGATCAGATAGTAGTAGTGGTAGTTTTAGTGCGGTAGGATCAGATAGTAGTAGTGGTAGTGTTAGTGCGGTAGGATCAGATAGTAGTAGTGTTAGTGCGGTAGGATCAGGTAGTAGTAGTAGTGTTAGTGCGGGAGGATCAGATAGTAGTAGTAGTAGTGTTAGTGCGGGAGAATCAGATAGTAGTAGTGGTAGTGCGGGAGGATCAGATAGTAGTAGTGGTAGTGTGGTAGGATCAGATAGTAGTAGTGGTAGTGTTAGTGCGGGAGGATCAGATAGTAGTAGTGGTAGTGTTAGTGCGGTAGGATCAGATAGTAGTGATAGTGTTAGTGCGGGAGGATCAGATAGCAGTAGTGGTAGTGTTAGTGCGGGAGGATCAGATAGCAGTAGTGGTAGTGTTAGTGCGGGAGGATCAGATAGTAGTAGTGGTAGTGGTAGTGCGGGAGGATCAGATAGTAGTAGTGGTAGTGCGGTAGGATCAGATAGTAGTAGTGTTAGTGCGGTAGGATCAGGTAGTAGTGTTAGTGCAGTAGGATCAGATAGTAGTAGGAGTAGTGTTAGTGCGGTAGGATCAGATAGTAGTAGGAGTAGTGTTAGTGCGGTAGGATCAGATAGTAGTAGGAGTAGTGGTAGTGCGGGAGGATCAGATAGTAGTAGTGGTAGTGTTAGTGCGGTAGGATCAGATAGTAGTAGTGGTAGTGTTAGTGCGGTAGGATCAGATAGTAGTAGGAGTAGTGGTAGTGCGGGAGGATCAGATAGTAGTAGTGGTAGTGTTAGTGCGGTAGGATCAGATAGTAGTAGTGTTAGTGCGGTAGGATCAGATAGTAGTAGTGGTAGTGCGGGAGGATCAGATAGTAGTAGTGGTAGTGGTAGTGTTAGTGGGGGAGGATCAGATAGCAGTCGGGGTAGTGTTAGTGCGGTATGACATGATAGTGTTAGCCCTGTGCTGTGTGTCACCTGTTGGAGTCCATCATGTGCCCCCTTTCCTCTTATATAATAGCCGCACCACAGATATAATAGGCCATCACAGAGTGTTTATTTTGCCTCTCTCCCGGCCCGCTCCTGTCACCCTGCAGTACGGGACACAGATACAGGTCGGATGCAGTTTCTGATAATCCTCGCTGCTTAAGAAACAATTAGTGTGGTAATATGATCAGATGTGAGTTTGGCTGTCAATCACCGCCCTAATGTGATAAGGATTCTGTGTAATCCACTTCATACCGCCGCACATGGATGGGGGGGTCAGTAACATGTAGGTGGGGCTCATCCTTATCACTGATCCTCTAAGCCTCCTGATCTCACTTTACACTGCTCATTTCTTTAATGTCTTTCTCCGAGGATATATTATAGGAAATACAGCAGCCATCACCCAGCAGAGGTACGGCTGCCAGAGAACCTTACAACCCAGTGCCTCGCTAGATGCCGCCATCATGTGACCAAATGTGGACACGGACTTCAATATTACATCCCTACTTAGCAATCTATTATCTCCTTCTCTCTGGTGTTCTCTGTAGCTTACAATCCTTTCATCCATGATGTAATAGAAGTCGGTTCTCTATGTTCTGACCTTCTGCATGGCTGCAGTGTAAAGAATGGGAGGGGGGGGGGGAGTGCAACAACCTTCCCTAGAGGAGGTGGATTTTAGACTGCTTGACAGTACTGTTTCTTCTTGTGGAGACTCCTAAGTCAAGCAATGGCTCCTGGGAATAATATGTAAATTAGCTCTCCTAGATAAGGAAGTAAGTTGACTCTCTGGTTCCATCTATTGGCAGTTCTGAAGGAACAGAGCAGTAGCCAATGTCGAAAGGGTGTTCATTTCACTTTAAGAAATGTCCTAATTGTCATCATGTGTTATGTGTGTTGTTGTTTTTTGTGCGCCTGCAAACATTTTGTGAGGCGGGGCTTTGACTAGGAAGGTAAGGGGGTGCCACCATATTTTGTAGGAGTTGCTAAATTTACCTTCCTAGTTGCCAGCTTTACGTAGGAGGTACTAGGCCCAGGAGGAGCCCATAGATGATGTGGTAGTATACTGGTAGGAGTGGATAGCGAAGCGACTTTATAGGAAGTGTTTTGGCTCTAGGGGGTCACTGGTTAAAGTGTGTAGGTAGAGAAGGCCTGGATCCAGTCCCCGAGGAGCACATCAGTGGGCTTATGGCAGAAGCAGGTGACTGGGAGCCTAAGTAAAGCTGTAAGTAGCCACCGCAAGACTTCCAGGGAGGTTGAGACCTGCAAACCTATAGAGGCGAGAGGGGCTGAACTGCCAGGCTAGGGTGTCATCTCCAAGATGCTGGTGAAATAGGGTCTCCGGAAGACTGGTAGCAACTTGAAGCCATTCTTAGGCCAGCCCTGAAGTAGCAGCAGCAGCAAATACATAGAGTTGTTGCCCCGAACCATCACAAGACTTGTGTGAGTAGGCTGGTGTAGGTGAGAGGGAAAATGCCGAGCTCATTGGGCTCTTAGAGGAATCAATAATCTGGAGAGAGAAGGATAAAGTATTACACTGTGAACTAAAAGATTATGTCAACCTGTGGGGTTAAGGCGGCTATAATCGTACATCTATATTGCTGTTCTTGCACGATAAAGTGAGCGGTTGGCTTGCCAATTGGTGACCCGTAGCCTTCCACATATGAGTCCAAGTGCGTCCTGTATGTTCACAGCTTTGACTAGTTGGGTAGCCGAGGACAGGTAATGGCCACAAGAACCCGTAGAGGCACAGTCTGTACACAGTGATTGATGCAACCCTGTATGAAACCCACAGCCGCACTGTATTATGGGCAAAAGCTGACCAGGCCTTTGGTTGCAAGGTGAATGAAGTGAAGCATCTCACAGTCCATGTGTGGATCATCTAACAGTCCATGTGTGGATCATCTCACAGTCTATGGTGTGGAGCATCTCACAGTCCATGGTGTGGATCATCTCACAGTCTATGGTGTGGAGCATCTCACAGTCCATGGTGTGGAGCGTCTCACAGTCCATGGTGTGGAGCGTCTCACAGTCCATGGTGTGGAGTATCTCACAGTCCATGGTGTGGATCATCTCACAGTCTATGGTGTGGAGTATCTCACAGTCCATGGTGTGGAGCGTCTCACAGTCTATGGTGTGGAGTATCTCACAGTCCATGGTGTGGATCATCTCACAGTCTATGGTGTGGAGCATCTCACAGTCCATGGTGTGGAGCGTCTCACAGTCTATGGTGTGGAGTATCTCACAGTCCATGGTGTGGATCATCTCACAGTCTATGGTGTGGAGCGTCTCACAGTCCATGGTGTGCAGCGTCTCACAGTCCATGGTGTGGAGTATCTCACAGTCCATGGTGTGGAGTATCTCACAGTCCATGGTGTGGAGTATCTCACAGTCCATTGTGTGGAGCATCTCCCAGTCCACAGTGTGGAGCATCTCACAGAGTCCACAGCTCTGGCATTAGGACCCCTCATAGTAGGTTTTTCTGCAGCCATAAGGCTTCTGCAAGTATCACTTGTATCAGGCCAGTGTTGTGAAGACAAGTTGCTTTACTGAGTCTTCCCACTGGGGGGGGGGGGGGGGAGCACCCTCTTACATGATACTCTCATCTTAGTCTACCTGGGACTCCACTAGACAGTGCAGTAAAGCTGGAGAGTCCCCAACCATAGCAGTGCTCTAATGAAGCAACTATATGCTAAACTTTAAGTAGTTTAATCTTCTAATATCATCCCAGTCCTAAAAATAAGCCCTCGCGTTCAGCCATCCTCCCTCCACCGGCCTGTCTTCACTTCTTAATAAGATGACAAGGCCTCGGGAGACGTGATGGCGGTGCAGATATCGGCGCGGAAGCGATTAATTAGGGATCCTGAGCCGTCAGATGTGACAAGTGTGATTGACGGCTTGTATCAGCTCAGGACAAGCCGTAATGACACTAATAATTCTATATACATGTAACCACATCACAGGAGTCACGAGTAACCTCTTATATGGCAGCGAAGTGACGCCAATATGTGAGAACCCTGTGCCGCGAGAGAAGAATAGATGTTATTAATTATTAATTGGCTGGCCTAAAAAAACTTGTCTCCAACCCCCCCCCCCCCCAAACACACACACAAATCAAAATAACAATAATATTTCACTGCTAACTTCAACTTAGAGACTTGTAGCTGCCTTAAAAATTCATTGGTAGCTTAGATCGCAGAGTGCCAGGGGGCTATCGAAGGGAGCCTATCTCTATGTTAAACCCTTAAAAGAGAAGTCCAGCAAAAAATTTTATGAAAGTGTTGTATTGCCCCCCCCCCCCCCCCCCCCACACACACACACAAAAGTTATACATATCACCAATATACACTTATTACGGGAAATGCACATAAAGTGCTTTTTTCCCTGCACTTACTACTGCATCAAGGCTTCACTTCCTGGATAACATGGTGATGTCACTTCCTAGATAACATGGTGATGTAACTTCCTGGATAACATGGTGATGTCATTTCCTAGATAACATGGTGATGTCACTTCCTGGATAACATGGTGATGTCACTCCCTGGATAACATGGTGATGTCACGACCCGACTCCCAGAGCTGTGTGGGCTGTGGCTGCTGGAGAGGATGATGGCAGAGGGACACTGAGGGACACAGGGCACTGGAGGGACACTGAGCATCCCTCTGCCTTCATCCTCTCCAGCAGCCACAGCCTGCACAGCTCTGGGAGTCGGGTCGTGACATCACCATGTTATCCAGGAAGTGAAGCCTTGCTGCAGTAGTAAGTGCAGGGAAAAAAGCACTTTATGTGCATTTCCCGTACTAACTGTATATTGGTGATTTGTATAACTTTTGGGGGGTAATTCAATACTTAAATAACATTTTTGCTGGACTTCTCCTTTTAAGGTAGCCACATACATGAAATAGCTGTCAGCCAAACATTCCATTGGCCAAGTTCCGTCTCACACACTCCCACCATACACATGAACGCTTGGCCAACGGGTATCTCTCCTTATCCCATGGTGCATGTAAACTCTTGGTCAATGGGTATCTCTCCTGATCCCGTGGTGCATGTGAACGCTTAGTCAATGGGTATCTCTCCTGATCCCGTGGTGCATGTGAACGCTTGGCCAATTAGTATCTCTCCTGATCCCGTGGTGCATGTGAACGCTTGGCCATTGGGTATCTCTCCTGATCTCATGGTGCAGATGAACCTGGATGGTATCTTTTCTGATCCCATGATGCATATAAAGATCCAAATCAGCTGACATTGATGAATGTTTGGCAGATAGCTGTCTTCCCACTCTCACCACACACCATGCAAATAAAGACTTAAGGCCCTATTCCACGGAACGATTATCGTCCGTATTCGGCTGATATCGGCCGTTACGAACGATAATCGTCCCGTGGAATAGAGTGCAACGATCAGCCGACATCGTTCATGTTGGCTGATCGTTGCAGTCGCTTGTTTTTCAACATGTTGAAAAACAAGCGACTGATATAGCAGCGATCTGCTGCCGTCGCTCCATTGAATAGGAGCATGGGCAGCAGACGCTGCTATATCCTATGGGCTGCCCGGACGATCTAGCGATCTCCCGGGCAGCTCCCCTCCGCCCCTCCCGCACTCACCCGCTCGCTGCAGCCGAGTAAAATAGCGGCGGCAGCGAGCGGGGAACGAGGAGCAAACGAGCGCTGAGAGCCTTTAGCATTAGTCAAAAGCTATCTCTCCCAATCTCCCCATACACATGAATCCCCAGTTTAATTGACCACTATTTTCCCCAATCGAACCCTGCACACAAATACTCTGCTCAGACGAAATTTATCTTTCCCAAAACCATCATACACATGAAGGCTCATTTACCTGAGAGCTCTCTCTCAATCCCACCATACACATCAACCCTCATCCTGGTCTACTGCTATCTCTCCCAATCCCACCATACACATGAACACCCATTTTTGCCTAATACTATCTCTCCCAATTACACCATACTTATGGACACTCCGCTGGGATTACTTTTATCCTTCTCTATCCCACCATACACATCAACCCTCATCCTGGTCTACTGCTATCTCTCCCAATCCCACCATACACATCAACCCTCATCCTGGTCTACTGCTATCTCTCCCAATCCCACCATACACATCAACCCTCATCCTGGTCTACTGCTATCTCTCCCAATCCCACCATACACATCAACCCTCATCCTGGTCTACTGCTATTTCTCCCAATCCCACCATACACATCAACCCTCATCCTGGTCTACTGCTATCTCTCCCAATCCCACCATACACATCAACCCTCATCCTGGTTTACTGCTATCTCTCCCAATCCCACCATACACATCAACCCTCATCCTGGTCTACTGCTATCTCTCCCAATCCTACTAAACACATGAACACCCATCTTTGCCTACTACTTTCTCTCCCAATTCCACCATACACATGGACACTCTGTTGGGCCTACTGCAATTCTTCCCAGTTCCACCATATATGTGAACACTATATGTGAATACCACCATACATGTCAATACCCATCTTGACCTACTGTGATCTCTCCCAATACAACATACACAGGAACACTCATCCTGGCGTACTGTTATCTCTCACAATCCCACCATACACATAAAAACCTGGCCTACAGCTATATCTTCCTATCTTACCATATACATAACCACCCATCCTGGCCTACAGCTATCTCTCCCAATCCCATCATGCACATGAACACTTTGGTCCACAGCTATCTCTCTCAGTCCCACCATACACATGAAGGCTATTTATCAAAAGAAAGGAGGATAACTGGCTGACACTGATATAGCAAGGACTCTCTGAGTTGTTCTTCAATTGGGTCACACAAATCAGCACCAACCCATCCAGTAACCAGCTCAGCTACATCCTTAGACCCTCACACAGTGACATAGAACATGTCGGCCTTGCTGTCTGGATAAGCATTACGGTTCAGTAGTCAGAGATGGTAAGGAGAAGGACATTGGCACTGAACAGGTTACAGCTGGAGTATTTATGTATTTCATAGGTTGCTCTACCTTCTTGCACAACATACGTTCAGGTTATTTGTCACCGTCTCCTACGTGACAAAGCCCCTGTGGGTTTTTTAATCCCAGCTCCCTCTCCCCGATAATTGTGAGCAGCGCGCGGGGAGAGTGTGTTTGACAGCTTGTGAATCTGCTGTTACTGCCCATAATCACTCTGGGCCGAGGCACCGGGGGGCTCCGGCCTCCACTGCGGCTAAGTGCGATGTGCTCCGACATCAGCTCCGCCAACTTCTCCACAACAGGATGGAGCGGTAATTGTAGGCACCACCGTCCAGGCCTTTATTCTGCCACCAGATCACATTACCGTTACTATTACTACTGGACCTGAAAATAAAATAAATGTATAAAATATAACTAAAAACTTCAACTATAAAATAACTTTAAAAAAAAGTTTTACTGTATGAATATAAACTGAGTGACTCTCTCCCAATCTCTGGAAATCCACAAGAGGCAAAACCCTACAGACAAGGTCCTGTGTGAACATGGCCTAAGAATATCACGATGAAACCAGCCCACATCTTCCATCTTCATGGCCCCAGCTGGCTAGAGAAGGTCCAAAAACTTCATACAAGTACAACTTCTTTCCATCCAAATGATAACAAGCTCTTCAGGAATCTTCTTCTTCTTAGTCACTTGTTAGAACAGTAGTGTGTCCTCCAGAGTTGCCCTACCTGCAGAGACAAGAAGCTGAACCATCGTCAGCCGTGTTGTAGGTTATAGAGAACGTTGTTTGGTCACATAGTCACCTCCGCTCTTTCCTCCGTTCTCACTACAACTTCTATGCTGAGACTGTAAGCGCACACATGACAGCCCACGTTTTTTATCAGATGTCGTAAATCCATTTCTGTTCATTTCAATGGAGACAGCAACCTATATATGTCTTATTCCTAAATGATTAGGTGTCTGATGCTCTAGACCAGTGATTTTCAACCAGTGTGCCGCGACACATGGTCGGTGTGCCGCGGGGAAAGTTCCCCAATCTATGGTGCCCCTGTGAAACAGGAGAAAACAATGGGGGAGAGAAACCTGGGGATGGGGGAGAAACAGGGGAGAGAAGCAGGGGGGAGAGAAACATGGGGATGGGGGAGAGAAACAGCGGAGAGAAGCAGGGGGGAGAGAAGTTTGGTGGAGAGAAGCAGGGGGGAGAGAAGCATGGGGGAGAGAAGTATGGTGGAGAGAAGCACAGGAGAGAAGCACAGGGGAGAGAAGCAAGGGGGAGAAGTATGGTGGAGAGAAGCAGGGGGGAGAGAAGTATGGTGGAGAGAAGCATGGGGGAGAGAAGTATGGTGGAGAGAAGTATGGTGGAGAGAAGCATGGGGAGAGAAGTATGGTGGAGAGAAGCAAGGGGGAGAAGTATGGTGGAGAGAAGCATGGGGGAGAGAAGTATGGTGGAGAGAAGTATGGTGGAGAGAAGTATGGGGGAGAGAAGTATGGTGGAGAGAAGCAAGGGGAGAAGTATGGTGGAGAGAAGCAGGGGGGAGAGAAGTATGGTGGAGAGAAGCAGAGGAGAAAAGCACAGGGGAGAGAAGCAAGGGGGAGAAGTATGGTGGAGAGAAGCAGGGGGGAGAGAAGTATGGTGGAGAGAAGCACAGGAGAGAAGCATGGGGGAGAGAAGTATGGTGGAGAGAAGCACAGGAGAGAAGCACAGGAAAGAGAAGCAAGGGGGAGAAGTATGGTGGAGAGAAGCAGGGGGAGAGAAGTACGGTGGACAGAAGCACAGGAGAGAAGTAGGGGGGATAAGTATGGTGGATAGAAGCACAGGAGACAAGCAGGGGGGAGAAGTATGGTGGAGAGAAGCACAGGAGAGAAGCAGGGGGGAGAGAAGTATGATGGACAGAAGCACAGTATAGAAGTAGGGGGGAGAAGTATGGTGGAGAGAAGCACAGGGGGGAGAAGTATGGTGGGGAGAAGCACAGGGGGGAGAAGCACAGGGGGGAGAAGAGAACAGGCCCAGGTTTCACACTGAGTGAGTATAAATACATTAAGAATCTATATTATTAACTATATGTATAATATGTACTGTTTTAGTGTCATTTTGTGCCATTTTGGTTGGTGGTGTGCCCCGGGATTTTTTAAGTATAAAAAGTGTGCCGCGGCTCAAAAAAGGTTGAAAATCACTGCTCTAGACCCTGAGTGACCAAAGCATCATCTCTGATCTTCTGCATCTTCTCTTTCCAGGTCGGCCTTAACTCTCTGGTTCAAAGAGCAAACAAATTTTCTCCTTCTACCAGACTCTTCATCCAGCGATTTGTCCCGTTTCCAGCTGTCGGTAAGTCCATAGAATAAACCACAATTTATCTTTTGACACCTTTTAACCATTTGTTAATGTTGAGGGTTGAGGAAGAGCAATGCTGTGCCACCAGAGATGAGGCACCTGAAGCATGCTCAAGTCCGATCATTTAAAGGGTTATTCCACTCAGACATAACTATTGATATGTAGCTGCCCATGGTGAGACTAACAATTCTTTCCACACTTTTTATTATCTATTCTGTTTCCTTCCCCCAGTTCTCAGCTGCTGCTTTCTGCTAAAGACCAAAAAATCTGTGTGTGAGCCTTTCCCTCTGTCTCCCCCTCCTCCCCCTCCCTTCTTTGTAATGCCAGGAGAATTACGTTCATTAGCAACTTGACCTCAGAATAACCCTCCCAGCATTACAAAGAAGCTACAAAGTGGCAGATAAAGCCTGTTAGGGACTTTTTTACATCGGCTGTCTCAGAAGGCAGGGGGGAGTAGGGGGAGACAGATAGGAAGGCTCACACACAGATTTTTGTGTTTACAGCAGAAAGCAGCAGCTGAGAACTGGGGAGAGGAGACTGAATAGATAATAACAAGTATGGAAGGAATTGTTAGTCTCACCATGGGCAGAAACATATCAAAAGTTATGTTTGAGTGGAATACCCCTTTAAATACAGGTGGCTGAAGAAGTGGCTGCACCCATGTTTTCCAGGACTCCCTAGGGCTGCATCCAACTTCTTCAACCACCAGTATTCAAATGCTGAATGATCAGACTGGAGCACGCTCGAATTGCACTCATCTCTACATGCCGCCCACTCCGCAGTGCAATGGAGAGCAGCTACACTCACAGTCAGCTCCCACATCAAACTTCTGCACAAGAATACCAGCAGAAATCGCCTATAATGACTGTATAGCAACATGGAGGCAGGGCTGGCTAGTGTTTTGTTTGCACACAACAGATCAGCACTACAACTGTACAAGGGTCCAGAACATCTACCCAAGCCTCTAATGAAGACAGAGGATAGACTGCAGACTACCTATAGACAATACAGCCAAGCTTAAGTAGAAGTGGCCGGTAGCCGTAGCCAAAAGGTGGTGACTTGTATCTGTCTTTTTTTATGTCAGCGCACCAGTCCAGATGGATGAGAGCGTTACCTCAGCCGGGTGGTGTGTCCTGTCCATGAGAGTCTCTTATTCTTGTAACTTGTTTTCTTCTTATTAGACGACTGATCTTCATATCTCACCACTAATTGCAGTTGCCTCCTCTCATTTCATTGGGGGATTGTGGTGAACAGATTATTAGACTTACACTGAAATCTCTCAGGATTAGGGAAGTCTCCTCTATGCGCGCCCTCGGCTCTTTGGTTAATTAGTAAACCTGCCTTGTGCCATGCTGGGGTGGGCCACTAACCACAATGATGCCGGAGTAGGTGTTTACATTGGTATTCATTGCCCGACTGCTGGTATTTTATGTCAATTAAATCCATAACTAAAGCCTTGTTAGATAAACGCGCTGGTATCAGCCGCATCAGTATGTAACACAATATGTAACACTTAATACTGTAAACCTTCAGGCAGAGCTCTAAACCACCTCATGTTCGCAGTACATTATATCATCAGAGGTGTATGTATGAGTCTACTGCACATTATGGTCGTACATTTAATATTTTGTTTTTCCCTGTGACAATAAGAGAGCCCTTACTGTGCCCTTAATTGCCCACAATTTCATAGAATCCTCAAGGGAGTGGCTTCATCAGCTGGTGGGTGTGGTTTGTTACTTGCTCTAGGTGTCACGAGATCCTCACGGGAGTGGCTTCAGCAGTGGTTTGTTACTTACCCTTGGTGTCATAGGATCCTCAGGGGAGTGGCTTCAGCAGTGGTTTGTTACTTACCCTTGGTGTCATAAGATCCTCAGGGGAGTGGCTTCAACAGCTAGTAGGTATGGTTTGTTACTGGAGATGAGCAAAGCAGCCGGATTTCTGGTTCGTATGAATCAGAAATCTCGGCGTCTGTTCCCTCCGTGCAGCGGGTGGATACATCGTAAGAAACGCCTGGAAAACTGGGATACAGCCATTGGCATTGGCCGTATCCCAGTTTTCCAGGCGTTCCTTATGATGTATCCACCCGCTGCACGGAGGGAACAGCGGGAGTCAGCCGTTGAGATTTTTGATTCATACGAACCAGAAATCCGGCTGATTCGCTCATCTCTATTTGTTACGTGCCCTCTGTGTCACAAGATCCTCAGGGGAGTAGCTTCAGCAGTGGTTTTTTACTTACCCTTGGTGTCATAAGATCCTCAGGGGAGTGGCTTCAGCAGTGGTTTTTTACTTACCCTTGGTGTCAAAAGATCCTCAGGGGAGTAGCTTCAGCAGTGGTTTTTTACTTACCCTTGGTGTCATAAGATCCTCAGGGGAGTGGCTTCAGCAGTGGTTTTTTACTTACCCTTGGTGTCATAAGGTCCTCAGGGGAGTCGCTTCAACAGCTAGTAGGAGGGTTTATCACAATTAACACTAGTTGTGTAATAGTGGCCTTTCTCAATCTTCCTTGATTCTCACGATTAACATAACGGAATAGTTATCTGTATAGAAGGTGGGGTATAAGCAGATGCCAGACAGTGCAAGAGAGATGTTTCTTCCTCCGATGGCAGATGTGGGAGGGTATTCTGCTGAGCCCATACAGGAGGAAATTCATTGTGAAATGAAAGCTCTTCTGCTATTTCTGAGAAGGTTAATATGAGAGTGTAGGCATCATACATGCCCATTGGGATATGTACTACACTAGGATGTGTATATTCTATGTAGTACATCCCCCCCTCCCCCCCAACCACACACACACTCACATCCTTATGTCTTCAAGGCAGTTTCATATTAACAACTGTAAATATGGCATATGCAGTTTTATATATGCATGTATACATACATGTGTGTATATGTGTGTATATATAATATAGCAACAGAAAGTAATGATCCCCGGGTGCTGCTATCTGTACTATTTCTGTACAAGGCCCAATCTGGTACACACCCCGAGAGGCCATGGGCAAACACATGCCAAGTGTCACCCACTAATTAATCCTGTTAACCATTAAATATAATGTACATGATTCATAGATAGAAGATAGATAGATAGATAGATAGATAGATAGATAGGAGATAGATAGATAGATAGATAGATAGATAGGAGATAGATAGATAGATAGATAGGAGATAGATAGATGCATAATGATGTGCTGCAGGGTTTAGTGCCCCATAGGCTGATACAAGTCATGTGAACACAGACAAGTAGGGGCAGGGGAGACTCATTTCTAATCACTGGTTTTGTTCTTTGCTTCACATTAGACACAAGGGCCATAGATAGTGTCCTGACATTGCTTTCTGCCCATTCGGTTCTCCTATATGCCATCTTGTATTTGTACCCCTTGTAATACAGTGTTGACTGTCCATGACACATACCCTGCTGTGAACAGCGCCCCCTTATGCTTACCGTCACGTCTCATGACCTTCATGTTCCCTCTCTGCAGCCAGTGCCAATATTTGCAATGTGGTCTTAATGAGACACAGCGAGCTGGAGGAGGGCATCGATGTACTGGACGGCAGCGGGCAGATTGTTGGCTCATCACGAATCGCTGCCAAACACGTATGTATCTCATACTTCTTCTACACTATGACGTCATGAGCCTATGATGATGTCACTGTCATCATAGCCATTACTGCCAGGCTGTCCTTCATTCAGTCTCACTAGACTGTAGTGGTATTGTTTCTTTTAACCAGATTTAGCCTGGGTTTACATACAGTATATTTCAGGCAGTATTTGGTCCTCATAGCAACCAAAACCAGGAGTGGATGAAAAACACATAAAGGCTCTGTTCACACAATCTTGTAATTGAGTGGATGGCCGCCATTATCTTAAAACAACGGCTGTTATATTGAAATAATGGCAGTTATTTACTGTTATATGGCGGCCATCCACTCAATTTCACCATTGTGTGAACAGATCCTTTCTGTGTTTTCAATCCACTCCTGGTTTTGGTTGCTATGAGGCCCTGACATGAGGACCAAATACTATCTATCTATCTATCTATCTATCTATCTATCTATCTATCTATCTAGATACAGGAGAAAGCCGCACGTCCAAAACCTGGTGAAGCGGGTGCTGTATGAAGTCAGTTCCTCATCTTGGGGATCCCCAATAGTATGCACAGATATTCCGCAGCACACCAGCATAGGTGGAAAAGGTGAAATATTTATTACAAAGGATGTAAAAAATACAGAGATGCGACGTTTCGACCCTCTCACAGGGTCATTATCAAGCATGCTTGATAATGACCCTGTGAGAGGGTCGAAACGTCGCATCTCTGTATTTTTTACATCCTTTGTAATAAATATTTCCCCTTTTCCACCTATGCTGGTGTGCTGCGGAATATCTGTGCATATCTATCTATATCCTATCTATCTCCTATCTATATATTTATCTATCTATCTATCTATCTATCTATCTATCTATCTCCTATCTATCTATCTATCTATCTCACTATCTCCTATCTATGTATGCATCTCCTCTGTATATATAGTAGATAATATATGTAAGCAGCGTTGTTCTCTCTGTGCATTGTGCATGCAGAGTACAGGCTCCGCTCAGTCACAGATCTATGGTGCGAAGTCTCCAGCTGTTTCCATTTTCCCTTTACACACCTTAAGAGCGCTCAGAGAAGGGGCCATATGCTTCTGTCTTGTTATAAATAGTGCTTTTTCTTGAAGCCCTTCTTCCCTCCATCCCTTGGGGTTTATTAGAATACTAATACTGTCCTCATTTATAAATGGATCTCTGCAAAAGTTTGACGAAGTTCTGACTTTTTTCACACCTAGTACAGAGAAAACAACAGAGTATGGCAAAGAGAGAAAAGTAGATAAATAGATACGTAAAGATCACTTATAATACTTATCAGGAGGATCTGGAAGACTCTGTGATCGATAGATAGATAGATAGATAGATAGAGAGATAGAGAGATAGAGAGATAGATAGATAGATAGATAGAGAGATAGATAGATAGATAGGAGATAGAGAGATAGAGAGATAGAGAGATAGATAGAGAGATAGATAGGAGATAGATAGGAGATAGATAGAGAGGGGCCCCAGGCAAAGCAGAGCCCCAAAACATACCCTCTGGAACCCAGCCCAACCAGACAATCCCACCATACCACCTCACAAAAGCTGGGATCAGGAACACAATAACCAGGAGACAAGAAGACTACGTCCAAGAATGGAGGGAGGAGGTCAGGGCATCCCAGAAGCTGGCCGTGTACCAGAGCCTGCAGAGGGAATACAGACTGGCCCCATATCTGGAGGAGCTTCCCAACCCCAGAGACCGGAAGATCCTGAGCCGCTACAGACTGAGCGCCCACAACCTGGCCATTGAAACTGGGCGGCACCGACAGAGCTACATCCCCAGGGAGAGCAGACTGTGCCAGCAGTGCGACCAGGAGGCCGTGGAGGATGAGGCCCACTTCCTGCTACACTGCCCCAAATACTCAGCAGTGAGGGACACTCACTATAGGAGACTCTCCAACCTCCTCCCAGGCTTCTCCACCATGGAGGAGGAAGAGAAACTACCCATCCTGCTGGGAGAAGAAGAGACCACAGCGACTATAGTGGCACAATACGTCACTGCCTGCCATAGACTGAGAGGAGCGTGATACGTCATGGACTCCGATACCCCAACCCCGATAGGTCATGGACTCCAATACCCCGACCCTGAATGTATCCCCCCCCACCACCACCATCATACATCATGAACCCCTGTACACCGACCCCGGGTGAATCCCATTTCCTCAACTCCCTATTCTCCCCATGCTTTGGCAATGCTAATGTGTAACTTGGACCTGCCAATAAAGCTTTTTTGATTTGATTTGATTTGATTTGATTTGATTTGATAGGAGATAGATAGATAGATAGATAGATAGATAGATAGATAGGAGATAGATAGATAGATAGATAGATAGATAGATAGATAGATAGATAGGAGATAGATAGGAGATAGATAGATAGGAGATAGATAGATAGATAGATAGATAGATAGGAGATAGATAGGTAGATAGATAGGTAGATAGATAGATAGGAGATAGATAGATAGATAGATAGATAGGAGATAGATAGGTGATAGATAGATAGATAGGAGATAGATAGATAGATAGGAGATAGATAGATAGATAGATAGATAGATAGATAGGAGATAGATAGATAGATAGATAGATAGATAGGAGATAGATAGATAGATAGGAGATAGATAGATAGATAGATAGATAGATAGATAGATAGATAGATAGATAGATAGGAGATAGATAGATAGATAGATAGATAGATAGATAGGAGATAGATAGATAGATAGATAGATAGGAGATAGATAGATAGATAGATAGATAGATAGATAGATAGATAGATAGGAGATAGATTTGAGTCTTAATGTCTTTCTATCTTTCTTTCTTTCTTTCTATCTGTATGTACATACTATATATGTATCATATGCCTTCTGGGATGAGAATACACCTTGTTGCAGAGACTCGGTAGTGCCGTCTGGATACATCCGCCATCTCTTACACTATTCACCAAAAGCGCAGAGATAACTAAGTTGTATTTACCCTGAACTTCATATAGAAAACCATATGGATGAGGAGGATTCTCCGCACAATCATTGAGTCATCCCACCAATAGACTCCCCCTCAGATACGTCTGTTCTGTACACCAGCCAGAGGCTATAGATAATTCCTCCATTTTTGTGCCGTCTGGTCCAGACTTTCAGGGTTTTCTGTAATTCTTTAATCTTTATTCACATTTACAAGCAGAATAGAGATTTCCTCTATAGAAGTTATTAAAGCCGCCCCTGTATTACATGGATGATCATTTCACTGTACGGTCACCATGTTATACTACATTTCTTCTACAGAGTTGGCTGCTGATCTGCAATCAGTCTATAGGAGTGTCAATTTTTACAATAGAAACTTACGTAAAAACTACAGATCCCTTTAATTTATCAAATTCCCTATTGAAGATCCACAAAAAATACATATTACGCATGCACTGCGGGCAGGTTTTTTCTGCAGATTGTAGACATCCTATACAGACCTTAAAAGCTACTGAATCTGTGAATGAGAACTTACACAGTCATTTTTTTTAGGAGCATACTTACCTCCCCTGCTTTTCCACTGCAGTAGCCCTCACATGCTCTGGTCATCACTCCTGTGCTGTTTGTACCCCTTCATATGACCTCCCATTCCCCCACTCTCCTCTGTGACTGGCAGAGCAGGGAACAGACATCATGAGAACAGCACAGGACTGGTGGCTGGGAGCTTCAGCATTGGGGAAGTGCGGGGAAGGTAAGTACACATTCTTTTATGGGTTTATGGCATGGAAGTCATATAGTGAACTATTGGGTTTCCTTTGAACGCCCTGGTTTGTACTGTTCTCTGCAGATTATAATATATTCTTTGTGGTGATTATACTATCTCCTCTGTACCTAGGGTTCCTTGTATCTCTCTACCTCCTTGGTTACTGTCCTTCTTCCTTTGTTATTGTTTTTTTATGTGTCACTTTGAAGTTGCCGCATTTTTTCTCTTTTTTTGTTGTGTGTTTCGTTGTTTCATATTTTTCTCAGCTTTGTGTCTCTGGGTCCTAAAGCCTTCTTCTTGTCTTTGCTGGGGAGATTTAAGGCCCTATTACACGTAACGATTATCGGCCATATTCGGACGATATTGGCTGTTACGGCCGATAATCTCTCTGTGTGAGAGAAGGCAACGATCAGCCGACATGAACGATGTCGGCTATTGGTTGCAGTCGTTTCTCTTTCAACATTGTTGAAAGAAAAACGACTCGTACAGCAACCATCTGCTGCCGCTGTCGCTCAGTGGAATAGGAGCAGACTGCTGCTATATGCTATGGGCTGTCCAGACGATCAGCGATCAACCGGGCAGCTCCCCCCCGCTCTCACCCACTCGCTGCTGCCATGCGTAATAGCGGATAGCGCTCGTTTGCTCCTCGTAGTCTCCCCGTGGAATAGGGGCTTTAGTCCAGGGATTCCTTACAGACAGTGCAAGGACTGTGAGGCTAGTTTGTCCTGTAAAACATTGAGGGAAAGATTAGGGACATATAGTCAGTCCTTGTATTGATTACTGTTTTGTCATCTTCTGCTTCATTCCTGAATACCTTCATCATCATTCGCTTTCGTCTTCATTCATTCCATCTACTCTGGTTGCTGCAGTCTATTGGTGAGTGGCTACTCTTGTTATTGTTACACACTTGTATTCATACATGCTTTGTATTATTTTCTTGTATGTGACTATTTACGTTTTGGCTGTTCTGTAAGTCCTGGGGGTATCTGAGTTGTGGGAGACACAGTACAGACCCAGGAAAAGTGACCACAAAAGATGTAACCCAGTCCTGCCACCTAGTGACCAGCTGGCATTGTTACCCATGTTAACTTGCCATGGGTCATTGTTTTTCTGGAAATATTAAATTTATACAATGTTTTCTTTGAAATATCAAATTTACACAATGTTTCTCTGGATAGGGGGCTTAAATCTGGGCTAGGAACAGCCAAACACTGCTACATAATGGGACCTTGTGGAAGACAGCAACAGTACAGTTATACTGCATTAGTAAGGGCTGCCCCAGGCAAAGATTTCAAATCAGACTGGGGTACAATTATGTGCTGTTCAAGTTCATATGAAGACCCTAAAAAGTGCTATGTTTCTATGTTCAGCATTGAGGATCATAGAAGCAGTGGTCAGCCATGGAAACTCAGAACTAGCATAAAACAGGGGGACCCGTACTAGGAGAAGTTTGGCCAGAAGTGGTCTTCATGTGGTCAACAACATCCCCCAACATCCGGCCAATGTCAATAATACCTATTGTCATTATAAAGAAGTCCTGGAAGTGATGATATGGCCCCCACGGAGCCCTGATCCCAACATTATCCAATATGGCAGAGTCAGAAGGGGTTTTCCAAAGAGCAGAAAACGGACAAGGCTTTCTGCTTCCCACTAGAGATGAATGAACCTCCAGCCTGATTGGGTTTGTCTGAACATGAGCGCTGAGGAAAGTTGGGTCCAAACCAAACTGAGGAAGTTGGGTCCAGCAATCAAAATGCCTGGAAAACATCAGCTTGAAACCGAGCAACGTCACGTTTCAGGATCTCCCAGCCCGGGCGATTGTTAAATCGTCCATGCAGCCCATAGAAAATAGCGGCAGTCTGCTGCCGTATCTCCTATTACACGGAGCGATGGCAGCAGATCGTTGCCAGGCTGATCATTTGTGTTTGAGTCTGTTGAAAGACAACGATCTTACTGCTCAACTGCATGAAGGCAATGACTGCTCCATCCAAAGCTGGTTTTACTGGGTTCGGTTTGTTTACTAAAAGACCCTCATGCCTCCCCTCATTTCTTTCCATTATCTCCCTTTCCTTCTCCAGATGTCCTCTTTCGGTTATGTGACTCTTGGAGCTGTGTTTGTTGGTAGAGGATTTTGTCGCCTTCGTTCTTCATCTCCCGTCTAACCTCACCCTCCTTTGTCTTTCCAGGCGCTGCTAGAGACGGCTCTCACCAGAGTGGTGCTCCCCATGCCTATCCTAGTTCTACCTCCCATTATAATGTCTGGACTTGAAAAGTAAGTGCTTCACCCTCTTACCAGACCTGTTGGTATACTCCATCCCATAGCAGTGATTACAGTAATGCCTGCTGCCCCCATCCTGTATTCAGGACATTTCCCCCTCTCCTGGTTTCCTTACATTGCTGCATTTGTGCAGACATTTTCCCTTGGAAACTTGGAAATAGTCCGACTCCGATTGTGCCTTTTCTTCCAGAAACAGCACCAATCTTGCCCTCAGGTTGAGCGTAGGGTTTTGTAGTTTAGTTCCATTCAAGTGAATCCAGCTAAATTGCAGTACCACACACAACCTGAGGACAGGGGTGGCGCTGTTTTTGCTATGTTTTTCTAATCCTAGATAAGCCCTATAAATGGTCGTCGTCATTTCAAACTGTAATACAGAAAAATAACTATTATTTAATTAGAGGTGAAAATCTCCTGACAAGACCACAAAGAACACACTGTGAAAATATACATTAAAACACAGAAAAAAAAACATAAGCTCAGTCTTACATCCAGGAGCATTACCACTCACCGAGCAAATAACCTGCAAACCCTTATTTACCCCTAATCTAATGTATAAGGAAAACCAGTAATGTAATAATACAGACAGTCGGTACTAGGGTAGTACAATTGCATAGTGTGTGTAGTTTTTCTTTTATATGTTTTTTTTTTAGTTTTCAAATGGAACCAAACAGCAAATAAAGACATATTATAGAAATAACAGTTATTTCACTCCTCCTAGCATTGTGTGGAAGTGCATTCCTATAGCACACAGCTTCTTTCTCTGTCTGTTAGTCTTATATGGTTTGTGTGTGCTGATTGCACTCCGTTTGGTATTAGTGGTGCCCGCTGGTCCTTGCATTGTTTTATATCGGTTCTCTTTATCCCAAAGGAACAGCTGTAAAGTCTTGGCCACTAGGTGTCACTCTTGCCTGCAGTTTGCGGACCACTGCCTGTTGTTAGGGGAAATCTGTCTCCAGTGACAGACACAGAAAGTGGGGAGGGGCTTAACCACTGCTCTTACTGTATGTCGGTGGAAGAGCTTGTATCATCTCCGGAAAATACCACAAAATGAACCAGAGGTAAAGGGCCTATTGCATGTGCCGATCTGTCAGATCTGTGCAGGTTTGCTCCTGGATTGCTGCACTGGTTTGCTTTGTTTGCATCCGTTTTGATCCGTTTTTCCATTGACTTCCTTTATAAAAAAAAATAAAAGGTTCAAAACGCATGTTTTTTTTTTTTTTTTAAATACACAAAAACGTGGTCAACCACATTTTTGTGTACATTAAAAAAACGGACGTGTTTTGATCCTTTTTGTTATACAATGGAAGTCATTGGAAAAACAGATCAAAACTGATGCAAACAAATACATCGTTTTCCATCCCCCTTTTTTTTTTTTTTTTTTGCAAAAACTGATGAAAAAAAACATAGGCCTAACGGCCCTATTACACGGGACAATTATCGGGCGAAAAATCGTTATATCGTTCGAATTTAAACGATAGTCATTCTGTGTAATTGCAGGCAACGATGGAAAGGACGTTCGTATGTTGTTGACTTATATCTGAACCTAAAATTATCGTTAATCGTTCACTAATCATTCGCTGTAATTCCACATTCGTTCGCTCAAGTTCCGCATCTTTTCACTAATCGTTCAGTGTAAGGGTCCATTTACACAGAAAGATTGTCTGACAGATTATCTGCCAAAGATTTGAAGCCAAAGCCAGGAACAGACTATAAACAGAGATCAGGTCAAAAAGAAAAGCCTGAGATTTCTCCTCTTTTCAAATCCATTCCTGGCTTTGGCTTCAAATCTTTGGCAGATAATCTGTCAGATAATCTTTCTGTGTAAATGGACCCTCATTGCACATTGTCCATTGTTTTGCTGGGATCAGAAGGAGTAAATGATCATAGAAACTATCGCAGTAAAGATCATAACTAACGTCCATCGTTCTGTGTAATGTGGTGAACGATTTTAGGTTTACGATAAACAATCTCATTTGCGATCGTTTATTGTTAGTCGTTAATCGTTAAAAATCGCTCTGTGTAATAGGACCCTAACTTGCATATTTGTGACCAGCCTTCCTCTAATTATAATATATCATCTCATTGCTGGCATCAGGGTGGACTGTCCATTGCATCTCTGGCTCTCCGCGGAGTCTGTAGACCAGTTGGGGCAGATGTCCCAGTCCCGGCCGGCTGGATGGATGGATGGATGGAGAGCTGAGCTCTTTGATGTGAGAGGCTGTCAGCCTGCAGGACACGAGGTCACATAGCCCAAATAGATTCCTCTCCATTACCTACAATAGCTTCAAAGTCAGGCCTGCCCCTTATCTGCTGTGCGGATTTATTGCCGGCTAGTTTCCATGTTGCAGGTTATCTCCCTGTGATCTGAGACATGATCTGTCCTGTGTTTTACGAGGGCTCCTACCTGTGGCTTATCTCTCCATTAGCAGCTGAAGATACAGCAGTGTCACGTCGGGTGGAGATCCGTCCGATGACACCTCAGGTGTGCACAGGGAACCAGGGGAGATTACATGGAGGACACATCTTCTGGTTGTAAGATCTGACGGATAAGCAGAGCCTTCAGCTCCAATAAATACATGTCCAAGAGCAATGCTTTGGTGTCAGGTATTTACATAGGGCGTCCACCATTAGGGCATTTATGTCATGTTACTGTACTGCATTCACAAGATGACCGACATGATGAAAGGAAGCGGGTGCTTTATAAACCCCCCTCCCCATAGTATTATCACATGTTCAGGGCCTCCCTTATGTATATGCATTTAGTATATAAAGGGATGGAACACATGCCGCCTCATCACCACCACCCTCGCTCTTCATGTCTTTTTAATTGAAACAAATATTTTTTTAAGCAAGAGCTCAGTTCTGTATCATCTATCACCCAAGTGCACAAGGATGCCCTCTCGAAAAAAAATGAGGCCCCACAAACTCTGAAGGCCAGAAAGCCCCTCCAAGGCTACCGTTCTCCAAAGTCTAGGGAGTATCTTGCTCCTGCCTTGCACTTGGGCTGCCACCCCCATTGTCCACCAAGGAGATCATGTTGATCCTCCCAGGTGAGGGTCGGTGATACAGGAGGGTGTAAAACCAGAAGACTATATAAACCCTAGACCATTTGGAAGGACCTACCATAGGGCATCATACCCTGGTAAGAACCAAGTGACAGCTTACATTGGCATAAAAAACTAACTGTGATAGCTAAAGATGTGCGCCATGAATACCGCCCGATGTGCCGTCTCTAAGTAGGGTCCTGTGCACAGTGAGTTCAGAGGTCACAACTCCAGGGGCAATGGTACACCTCTACTTGGGTTGAGTAGAGCAGATTGGATCACCTACAGAATGGGCCAACCTGTGTACCTCCAGAACATCGCCTCCCTGTATACCTACCCATCCATTATAATCATCAGCCCAGGCAATAGCCATTGATAAGAATTCTACAGATACCTCACTTGATCTTAGCCAAAAGATGTATCTGTGTACAAGATGAGGGAGGCCATGCATGGACCAAGGATTGCCTTGTTCATGTTCCTTTGATCCCTGTTCTTCTTCTGTTGTTTCTCTTTGTGGAGGCCTCCAGCTGGCACAGCGAGTCTTACAACTAATGTTCCCTTTGAAAGAGTATGCAAATTAGTTTATATCCAGAGTGATGGAAATCGTCTCTAGTGCCACCTATTGGTGGTAGCTTACCTGTGTGTCACTGTAGGAGCCATTAAAGGGGTATTCCGCTGAAACATAACGTCTCATATATTGCTGCTCATGGTGAGGAAGTAAGAAACAGCCTATTCTTACCTCGGCCAGTGATTGGCTAAGTAGGCTTTCACCTCTAGATAAGTTCATCTCGAAAGTGGAGGTGAGATATCTTCTTTCCATGGGCAGCAATATATGAAAAGTTATTTACGAGTGGAATACCCCTTTACCCTGTTCCAATCCATGACCTAAACTTTTGGTCTGCATTGGGTAAGAGAGCATGATGTGAGATCAGGAGCCAGGTCTGTGTTACACCCGGTGTGTGCTACCTGCTATCTACAGTAATGACCGACATCAGAGACCACTCCGATGCCGGTCATGTAACGGTTTAGACCTAACTTGTCAGTTTTACTGTTCGAATTTAAATAATTTAAATAATTGCATTTGATTTAATTTCCCCTATGAATAATGTCTTCTGGCTTTGTAATATATGGTTAAATAAAGGATGCCATTAAAAAGTACAACTTGTCCCGCAAAAAACAAGTCTCCATCAGACTCAGTATCAGTGGAAAAAAAAAACATTGTGGATCATCAAAAGTGAGGAAGAGGAAGAAAATTAATTAAAAATAAAAAAAAGGGAGGGGTTAAAGGGGTAGTCCACAAGAAAAAAAAATCTTTCAAATCCGCTGGTGCCAGAAAGTTTAATAGACTTATAATTTACTAAGAAAGTTTTATAGATTTGTAATTTACTTCTATTTAAAATTCTCAAGTCTTTCCAGTACTTATCAGCTGCTGTATGTCCTGCAGGAAGTGGTGTATTCTTTCCAGTGTGACACACTGCTCTCTGCTGACACCTCTGTCCATGTCAGGAACTGTCCAGAGCAGCAGCAAATCCCCATAGAAAACATCTCCTGCTTTCCAGACTGGAAAGAATACATCACTTCCTGCAGGACATACAGCAGCTGATAAGTATTTTTTTGGTAAACCACCCCTTTAAAGACCTTAATGTAAACTAGGCATAACACAGTATATACGGTTTATCCAAAGAGCTGATCCTCCTTTTCAGCATAATAGTGAATAAGTGGACAAAGTGAGATCTATATAATAGGATTGGTGATTTCATTGTAGCTGAGTTTGACACTATTATAGTATTCACTGTGCATTGTCCAGGCTCCTATGGGTGTGTACACTAATCTCACACCAGTGTTCTAGCCTACAGCATCTAACATGCCAATGAAAGCTGAGAAGGGATGACCCAGGAACGTCGGACACTTCTCTGACCGAGAGACGTCGCGGGACAATACTTGCCCAGTGCTTGTTTAGGAAGCAGGAAAGTGCTGAAAGACGTTCCTCTGGTGCAGTGCCCCTGTAATCCTGTAGAGGGCACAGTTGCAGTGGCCCGCTGCTGGGAAGGGTTAGTCTCTGGCTATACTTTATGTGCTTCTCACATTGCAGAAGAAGACGGTCTCCGTTATCAGGAATAAGTGTCAGTGCTGCAGAGCATTGCACCCCTATACATCCCTCTTTCCATAACAATGTGATACAATGTATTGTACAGAAATAATTGAGCAGCTGTAAATATTTAGCTTTTCTGTTTTTGTTCGGATTTTGTGATATTTTCTCTCCGCATCCAGAGCTACTTTCATAATTCTGCTGGTTGCCCTTGGATACAGAATCGGATTTAGCTCCAATTATTCCTCCGTGTTCCGCTTCCCTATTTACATTCTGTCCTTCTGCATATAATGCGGCACAGGGCAAGTGCTGGGGCCCCTGCCCTACCGGAGCCCATGGCAGTCTGGGCACATGCCCTCTACTTATACCAAGAGTAAAGGTGATCCGCACCTTCAGTGACTAGTCGTCTGCCTGACAGCTATTGCTTCCTACCTCCCCATATACATGGACACTTAATTTAATAAGAAAAGGGGGGGGGGGGGGGGGTAAGCCGCTGCCATACCCCTCTGTCATCTCCATAACCCTCTGCCCCTCCGCTTCCTTTTCCGGATTCCCTTGTCCTCCGGCCCCTCTCTCCAGGGTAAGCTACTAATCCACATCCCTCTGTCTCTTCCAGACTCCTCTGCCGCCCCCCCCCCCCCCCCCCTTCCTTTTTTTTAGACATATCTTTCTTCTATGGCTTCCTCCAGGCTTCTTCATTTTAGGCAAACACGGCTTTTATATAGCACCCTACCTTACAGAAATAAATTCTACAATCTGATCAGTCACCATGAGCAACATTACATTATTACTTTTTGTATTCTACCTTACAGACATCTGTCTCCCCCTGGCTCTCTTGCCTCCCCCTGGCTCTCTTGTCTCCCCCGGGCTCTCTTGTCTCCCCCTGGCTCTCTTGTCTCCCCCTGGCTCTCTTGTCTCCCCCGGGCTCTCTTGTCTCCCCCTGGCTCTCTTGCCTCCCCCTTGCTCTTCTGTCTCCCCCGGGCTCTCTTGTCTCCCCCTGGCTCTTCTGTCCCCCCTGGCTCTTCTGTTTCCCCCTGGCTCTTCTGTCTCCCCCGGGCTCTCTTGTCTCCCCCTTGCTCTTCTGTCTCCCCCAGGCTCTCTTGTCCCCCCCAGACTCTCTTGCCTCCCCCTGGCTTCTCTGTCTCCCCGGGGCTCTCTTGCCTCTCCTGGCTTTTTTCTGTCCCCTGGGCTCTCATGTCTCCCCCCGGCTTTTCTGTCTACCCTGTTCTCTATTTTCTCCCCCAGGAATTTCTGTCTCCCCATGGTCTCTTGTCTCCCCCCGGCTTCTCTGTCTACCCTGTTCTCTATTTTCTCCCCCAGGAAATTCTGTCTCCCCTGTGGTCTCTTGTCTTTCTTGGGCTCTTTTATCACCCCCTGTCTTTTCTGTCTCGCCCCTGGCTTTTCTGTCTCGCCCCTGGCTCTTCTGTCTCCCCCCTGGCTCTTCTGTCTCCCCCCTGGCTCTTCTGTCTCCCCCCTGGCTCTTCTGTCTCCCCCCTGGCTCTTCTGTTTCCCCCCTGGCTCTTCTGTCTCCCCCCTGGCTCTTCTGTCTCCCCCCTGGCTCTTCTGTCTCCCCCCTGGCTCTTCTGTCTCCCCCCTGGCTCTTCTGTCTCCCCCCTGGCTCTTCTGTCTCCCCCCTGGCTCTTCTGTCTCGCCCCTGGCTCTTCTGTGTCCCCCCCTGGCTCTTCTGTCCCTCCCCCTGGCTCTTCTGTCCCCCCCCCCTGGCTCTTCTGTCTCCCCCCTGGCTCTTCTGCCCCCCCCCCCCCCCCGGCTCTTCTGTTCCCCCCCCCCCCCCCCCCCCCCCCCCCCCCCCCCCCCCCCTGGCTCTTCTGTCTCTCCCCAGGCTCTCTAGTCTCCCTAGGCTCTCTGGCCTCTTCGGGGCTTTTTTCTTACCTCCCCATCTCCTCTGTCTCCCTCAGGCCCTTTTTTCACCCCCCAGGTTTCTCGGTCTCCCCCAAGGCCTCTCCATCTCCTTCAGGCTTCTTCATCTCTTCTATGCTCCTTTGTTTCCCCCCGGGCTCCTCATTCTCCTCCAGGTTTCACCATCTCTTTTAGGCTCCTCTGTTTCCTTCCAGACAGCTCTGTTCTCCTCAAGCCTCCTGTGTTGTTCTTCCAGGATCTTGTGTTTTCCTTTGCTGAAAGATTATCTCAAGAAAAAATAAAAGGATCTGGCACTGAAATTCAACATGTCCGCTCCTTCTTACCCCCTACATCATTTGTCAGGGCAAATCTGAAAGCCCCTACGAATAAGATTCCACTGAAATCAAGGTGTTTGGCCAATTTCATTATTGTATATGGAGACTTTAACGTAGACAGGATGCCCTCTGTGGTTCTATTGCCCAAAGCCCTGGATGCACATGGCACTAACCCTGTTGCCGTATTCTCTTATACAGGAGAGATCTATAGACTTGTTCCCCTCACCTGTTTCAATGTGTACTATACTACCTGGACGGAGGACTTCACGTAGGAGATCGCCCCAACAACTAAATTCTCATTTTATTTTAGGGAGCGACGAATGAAGAAGAACAATTCATACTAATAGTAATGCAAAACACGAAACGCTACATTTTCGCTATAAGCCACTTTAAATTCCTCTTTTTCTTATTCTCGGCTACAATCATCAGGTTTCCGTCTCGTGGACTAGTCGGGATTTGCTCCAGGAGCCCCTCCTCGAGGCATCTCTGCTCTACACTGTGATCCTCCTCCGTATGGAGGTAAAATCACCTCGTACATTACACCTCGGGGCCCTGGCACATTATGCAAAGCACACAGCTGTAATGAGCAAGGTGGCGAGGCCTAGCGGCAGGTGTGATGACGTCTGCTCAACAGATGTGAGGCACACACAGGGTTACCCAGCGCTCTGCTGCTGCCTGGTCATTGTGTACCTGAGACAGACGTGTCACAACTGTCAGACACAACCGGTGAAGTCACTGGCTGGATTTCACGTGCCGTGCATGCTGAACACGCACAGATACCAGAACCTCAGCTCCGCTTTTTATGTATTTCTCTTAAGGGACTGGTTTTCTTTCAAGGAGACATGACATTTTCAGTCCCATTTATTTCAGTCTCTCTCGCCACTTTATTCTAGAGATCAGTAGTGGTCTTGACTCTTCACCTAACGTATCAGAAACTAAAGTTCATATTCATTTTAAAGAACAATACTTTAAAAATTTTAGAAATCTTGGACTTTTATGAAATTTCAATTTCAGTCTTCCTCTAGTCAAGAATGATATACAGTGGTGCCTTGGATTACGAGCAAAATTTCTTCCAGGACCGTGCTTGTAATTCAAATCCACTCTTATACCAAAGCATATGTTCCCACAGGAAATCATTGATATGCTGACAATCGGTTCCACAACCCAAAAATAATCATTTTTTTATTCTGAATAACAGGTAAAACAAATGAAACAAACATTTAAAAAGAGCTGAATATTATAAGTTACTGTACAGTATAACAATTAGCATGTGGAGTATAATGTATAGGAAGTGCATAAACCTGATAACACAGCAGCAGTTTGTAGATACCAGAAAGTGAGAATCACAGAACTGTGCAGGAGGACAGTGATAGAAACTTTTCTATACAGCAGTGTGAATGGCTGAGTGTAAGTGCAGGCACATTATAGCAGCAGTGTGTATAGCGGAGTGTGAGTGCAGGCACATTATAGCAGCAGTGTGTATAGCTGAGTGTGAGTGCATGCACAATATAGCAGCAGTGTGTATAGCTGAGTGTGAGTGCAGGCACATTATAGCAGGAATGGAGAGGATGGGAAACCCAAGGACTGACAGAGACTGCAGGGAGCATGAAGGAATGAGCAGGACATATGTGGGCACATAAATGCAGCACTCTCTGTCCGGGGAGAGATAAGTTGCAGCTATGAAGATATTACCTTCACAGTCCTGTCCCCTGCTGCAAGTCCCAGCCTGCAAGTAGATCTGCTATGATTTGGAAGGTGAAGGAGAGTACAGTGCTGTAGACCACCCTGTGCAGACCATGCCCCTCCCCTACTCACCCTCCCACGCAGTATAGGGAGCTCTTAAACCAAAGCAATGCTCTTAAACCATGTCACTGTGCAAAACACTCTCAATCCAAGTTACTCTTAAACCAAGGTACCACTGTATATATTTATGAGGATCTTTAAGTGCAGCGTGTCACACAGGTCTATCACAAGCAACCTCCAAAGGTGAACGAACCCTCAAAAATTCTTTAATCCCCAAAAGATAATGGAGGTAAAGGTCAGACGTAATAGATCATACACAAGGACAGAAAGAATCAATAAGGTTTTGAGCCATAAATATAACCAAGGCATCCATCCGAAGATTTTTTTAAAAAATCCTAACATTGCTTAGCCAGAAGGAATCTTGTGCACTTGGCTTTCGGAAATGTCAGCCAACATGGATTCGTATTAGAGGCTTAGATTGCCGGGCTCAATCTGCATGCACTCGGCTTTCTTTCTCCTTGAGGAGCAATGCCTCTATCTCATTTTAGCCAAACCAGAGTCCTCCTAAAAGAGGAGTCACACTGTATAAGACTGTTTCAGTATGAGAGCTTTCATATCGAAATATATCATATATTGCCTCCTCAGAAAGATAGACTTATGTGGAAGAGAACATTTCTGTTTTGGATCAGCTTACACAGCCTTGAGCAATATAATTCATGTATCCTGCTTTAGAATACCCTACAAATTATACCACTGAAGAGCTAAACGTCTATTCGTGCTAATCACACAACATCAGGCATCATGTCTTTATCTTCTCACCATGGCTGTCAATGGAAAATGGATAACCATTGCTTTTCTTCATCATTTCCGAACCATACCAGAGTCAAGAGGACAATTTGGTGGCTAGCCTATGAAGACTACATTGAAGATCACACTTGTTATGCCAAGCCATGCTTTCCTATGGAATGTATTTCTGCCTGACAGGTCATCTATATGTTACTGGAGAGTGCTGTAGGGATTTTGGTAAAATGACATGTGTCTATTTAGTCCAGAAATCATCTGTCAGTGGGAAATATGGTGCAGGAAGTCATTGTAGTAACATGATACATACAGTACACTGTGCCGGGAGGTGTTTGTAAATCAGATCAGCGTTCAACAATTCATGCAGTGTTATATCTGTTGTTTTGGACTGTTGCTTTTGAGTAAGGTCAAGTCACGTCTGTCCTAAAGATTAGCGCAACTCGAACATGCTCTTTGAGTTGTGCTCATCTCTAGTCCCAAGCTATGGCCTAGATTGTTGATGATGGGTGGGTACAATAATACACAGTGAGGTTACATTCAGTTTATGTACAGGTTGGCCTAATACTTACCTGTAGGTTACCCTCATTCCGCCTCATGGCAGAGGCATCCCTGCTTCCCATCTAGGGAAGCCAACCTTGACTTATGTCTCCTTTATAAACACTGGAGTGGCAGCCCAGCTTTGTGAACAATGACCATCAATCCCTGGCTCTTTCAAGTACCTTCTGCCCAGACATAGAGAAGGTTTGTAAAGGCCCATCACCTTTTTGAGTGGGTTGTAATAGACTGTATCCATGTGTCCTTTTGTATACACTTGAGTGATAGAGAGCACTTACTCAATAGACTACATTGAAGTTATACAGATTTCACAGTACTACAGTGTGAGTTTTTATTATGGGGAAGCACTACCTTATATTAGAAGCACTAAGCCATTTCTGGACAACAGAAATGCATTTATGAGGAAGTGGAGTCGCAGATAACCAAAAAAGAGAATGAGATTAGCAGGAAAGTAATGAAGAGGGGCGACCTGACCAGGTGGCAATGAAGGGCATAACCAGAAGGGAATAGAGAAGACCTAGCCTGGTGGGAATGAAGAGCATAACCAGGGGAGAATAAAGAAGACCTAACCTGGTGGGAATGAAGAGCATAACAGAAGGGAACAAAGAAGACCTAACCTAGTGGCAATGAAGAACATAACCAGGAGGGAACAAAGAAGACCTAACCTGGTGGGAATGAAGAACATAACCAGGAGGGAACAAAGAAGACCTAACCTGGTGAGAATGAAGAACATAACCAGGAGGGAACAAAGAAGACCTAACCTGGTGGGAATGAAGAACATAACCAGGAGGGAATAAAGAAGACCTAACCTGGAGGTAATGAAGAGCATAACCAGGAGGGAATAAAGTAAAGAAGACCCAACCTAATAAAGGGAAAAAGACCTGACCAAAAAAAGGGAATAAAAAAGACCTAACCTGGTGGCAATGAAGAGCATAACCAGGAGGGAATAAAGACAACATAACCTGGTGGGAATGAAAAGAGCATAATCAGGAAAAAATAAAGAAGATCTAACTTGGTGGCAATAAAGAATATAGAAGAGGGGCTACCTAACCAGGTGGCAATAAAGGGCATAACAAAAAGGGAACAGAGAAGACCTAGTCTGCTGGGAACAAAGAGCATAACCAGGAGAGAATAAAGAAGACCTAACCTGGTAAGAATGAGGAGCATAACAGAAGGGAAGAAAGAAGACTTAACCTGGTGGCAATAAAGAGCATCACAAGGAGGGAATAAAGAAGATTTAACTGGTGGCAATGAAGAGCATAACCAGGAGGGAATAAAGAAGACATAACCTAGGGGGAATGAAAAGCACATAATCAGGACAAAATAAAGAAGATCTAACTTGGTGGTAATAAAGAATAAAACCAGAAGGGAATAAAGAAGACTTAACTTTGGGGCTATGAGGAAGATGCAAAACAAGAGTCCGTGGAGCCTCAGTTACGAGTCTCAAAACACAGGATAGCCAGATATCTCTAGCCTGTTGCCAACGGGGTGCCTCCATGATGGGGAGAGCACCACACCACCCTGAAACATAACCCCTTAAGTCCCCCTCGGTTGCGAGTATTGGAACATAGACAGGGAAACAACAGGGTGGTTGGCCCAGGCATATGTCTAACTCAAGGTGCGAGTGTTGCGATCATGACAAGGGCTTGCAAAGGCAGGCTTCCACCCACAGACAGCCGTTTCGGGGTTTTTGCCCCTCGTCAGTGTGGGGTAGGATTCTGGCTAGTTGGGGCAATGAAAAATCAACCAACAAAACACAGTAATCACTGAACTCAAGGAGAACAGCGAAAAAAATTCCAATGAAGTACTCAATCAAGAGTCTCCAATTTAAATATGCAAAACAAGAGTCCCCGTTGGCAACAGGCTAGAGATATCTGGCTATCCCGTGTTTTGAGACTCGTAACTGAGGCTCCACGGACTCTTGTTTTGCATATTAAAATTTTTGGGGGCATCAGTGGAGACTCTTGATTGAG
This sequence comes from Dendropsophus ebraccatus, assembly GCF_027789765.1. Taxonomy (NCBI): domain Eukaryota; kingdom Metazoa; phylum Chordata; class Amphibia; order Anura; family Hylidae; genus Dendropsophus; species Dendropsophus ebraccatus. Next base: position 19,762,654 of record NC_091460.1, on the reverse strand, counting down.
TACTTCATTGGAATTTTTTTCGCTGTTCTCCTTGAGTTCAGTGATTACTGTGTTTTGTTGGCTATGAGGAAGAGCATACCCAGAAAGGACTGGAGAAAAAAAAATAGAAAAACTTAACATGAAGAATAAAAAAACTATTAAAGAAGAATATACCTTGGGTGGAATGTAGATGAGCATAGTCAAGATAGAATGAAGAAAAGCATAATGTAACAAGAAAGAATGAATAAGAGCACCAAATATTGATTACAAAAGAACATCATGACGAAGAAGCATCAAAAAAGAGCAAAATCAGGAGGAAATAATAAGGGAACATAATCAAAAGGGGATTGGGGAAGAACCTAACTAGAAGAGCACGGCCAGGGGACAATCAAGACAAGATTAGTTGGGAGAGATTGGAAAAAAGGTAGGAACTAAAATGGGCATAACCAAAGTGAATTAAAGCGACTCTGTACCCACAATCTGACCCCCCCCCCCCCCAACCACTTGTACCTTTGGATAGCTGCTTTTAATCGAAGATCTGTCCTGCGGTCCGTTTGGCAGGTGATGCAGTTATTGTCATAAAAAATTAATTTTAAAATTGCAGCTTCGTGCCCTATGGGTGTATCTGTGCCCTAACTTTGCACCACCCCTCCGTCCCTCCTCCCCACCCTCTTCATCATTAGGAATGCTCCAGGCAGATTGCCTCCTATTTCCCACCTGTGTTACCACAGCACATGGGCTGGATCGTTAAGACACCTGTGCAATCTTCAAACAGAAGTAAATGTTCCAGTGGCATTCCTAATGATGAAGAGGGTGGGGAGGAGGGACGGAGGGGTGGTGCAAAGTTAGGGCACAGATACGCCAATAGGGCACGGAGCTGCAATTTTAAAATTAATTTTTTATGACAATAACTGCATCACCTGCCAAACGGACCCCAGGACAGATCTTGGATTAAAGGCAGCTATCTGAAGGTGCAAGTGGTTTGGGGGGTCAGATTGTGGGTACAGAATCGCTTTTAGGAAGAACATAACCATGAGGGACTGGAGAAAGCATAACCAGGAAGACCTAGAGAAGAGCATGACCAGGAGGAATTAGATGAGATTATCACTAAGAAGAAATAAAGATGAATATGACTGGCCTTAGTTACAGAGCAGTTGAAGCTGCATAGGTGTGTATATGGGGGTGTGGAAAACATTTAGGCCATATGTATTAATATTTTTGCGATCATAGTTCTGATTATCGTTCTGTGTACTATGGTGAACGATTTCAGGTTAACTATAAACAATCTCATTTGCGATCGTTAAAAACCGCTCAGTGTAATAGGACCCTAAGCGATTTTTAACTATAAACAAGATAGTTTATCGTTACACAGAAAGATAGACGTTAGTTATGATTGTTCCTACGATCGTTTACTCCATCTGATCCCAACAAATGAAGGAACGATGTGGAATTATACCAAACAATTAGTGACGGTATGGGAAAATACAGCGAACAATTAACAATGATTTTGGTTTTAGCCCCAAATGAACAATAAACAATTTCTCATGATCCTTGCCTGTATTTACACAAAGCTATTATCGTTTAAATTTGAACAATATAACAATAATTTGCGCGATAACCGTCCCATGTAATAGGGTCCATAGTGTACCTTGTAGCGTAGATTGGAATCTGACCAGGATTACCTACTGGACTCTTACAGAGACTGAATACGTGCACAAACTTTCATTTCCAATTAACCCCTCCTGATCTATAACATGATGCCGTCAGATCGGACTGTGTGTTTTATGTAAATAGGCGACGGAAGCAAAAAGACGAGGACGGACATAAGGCTTGTAATAATGGAGAAATGTGCCGTGGTGACTCCTGACCACAACTCTGCTCTTTGAACTCTTTAGGTTTAAGTTTAAGGGTGCAAGAGGGTGTCTGGTGGTTTCTATTGCCCCTTCTGGCACAGGGAGAGGTCTGATATCGGAGGAATCTTTGCATGTTTTAGAAATAAATTTGCTGGAAGTATAAGGTGCCAGTCATACAGGTGCTCGTCTCATAGTCTGTATTACTGTCAGTTGAGAGAACACGGGCCCCATCTTCTCATCGAGACGAGGCATGGAGTGTCTGGTCGTCTTTTCTAGATGGAATACCACTGACCATCTCTAATTATAAAGCATTTTATGCTGAACTGTCAGATCTCTAAATCAGATGTCCAATTAAGAAATTGCACCTTCTATGTCTAATTGGGGGGGAGGTGGAGGATGGCCCCTTCTCTCCTTCTCAATGAAGTCATATCTTCTCTTAATTAGGATGTTCCATCTATTGTAATGTGGACCGGACTTCTTCGTTACCACTCGGCAGGATGTCTCACGTTATCCTCTGTTAATTTTAAATTGGTTCTCTCTTTTTCTCGCCTGTTTTGTTGGGTTTAGGTGATTGTGGGAAGACCAACAGGGCATTAATTACAGCTGAATGACAGCGCCGGGCTGAGGAGCCGAACACTGGGGACAGTTTACAGAAACACGACTAAGCGTTCGGTAGGGGATGATCGTCGTTATGGCTGCTTTCTTATAGTGCACCATAGGAACGTTACCTGAAACACTCACGGCCATTGAGAATAGGCTTTTACTTCACCACTGGGGGGCGCCGCCTTGTGTTCAACTTTATAACGGATAAGTTAGTGCTGTTGTCAGTTTTATTATTGGGAGTTTAGGTGGCAATGGGTATAGGATATTTGTATTTCTTAGAATTTCTTATTGTGTATTATGTTTAGTATGCAATAAGAATTTTCTTTAGGTGGGTCTTATATAAAATTCACAACCTAGATTCCAATGCCTAGAATCTGTTCTTTTGCCTTCATTGCTATCTAAAAAGCCAAGTTTACTCACATATGTGCAAGCAAGAGCCTAGTTTGGGGAGTCTGCATGCTATGTAGCCATAGGCACTCTTTGTCTTTGGTCTGCGGTGATCTTGTATGGCACCATATACAGAATGTCCCGTAGATGCAATACTCTATAGTACTGATTCCCATAGAACACATCAGGATATTACTGATACTACGTATGGGCCCACAGACTTACATGGCTAAAAAATGTATGGCTCTGTATAACTTGTACATAAGGCCTAATGGTGATCAAGTGAGAAGCCAAAAGGGGGTTCTGTGGTAGGAGCCCAAAGGGCCATCTGCTACATAGGAAGACACCAGCGTTATAGATGGCAGATGGTAGGTGGGGAGGGATTGACACCATACTTGACAACAGTCCCGATTTTAGTGGGACAGTGTTGTTAACCGTGTTGAGTTTATGCAAGGTGACTCTTTTAGGAGTGTTCCTGGGAAGTCCAGGGGCGGGGCTTATTTGCCTGAATTTTACACCTTTATTTTTAATTTGGGTGCAGGATCTATAAGTTATATGACCAATAATGTAGTCATAATGTAGACCAATAATGAAGTGTCGGAATAGTTGGCTGTTCTCATCTGTGTAGGTGTTTGGTAAAAAATGTTATAGTTATAAAAAATTACGATAAAATAAATTTTACATGAAAAATCTAAGAAGTAAAAAAAATTTTTTTTATATATATGTAAGTATGGGCTTCTAAGAATAAACTCCGCGGAGCCTAGAGCCAGTTTCCTTAGAAATGGACATAATGTTCTGATATGTGAATAAAAATATTTTACCCCCTTTTTCTAGCACCTTCACAGGACAACCTGCGACAATAATTCATCACCGCCGTATACTGCTAATAATCTGTGTTGTGCGGTGGATGTATCGTCCTATGACTGCTCTTTACAATTCCTAAAATAGTATCCAGGGTTCTCAATATTTCTGAATAACGTCCACGTGTAACTAAGCCTCTCAGGTGTGAAATGACGCGAGAAATTTTTAAGTGTATTTTTTTTTTTTATACACCTGTAAAATTTCTAGTATGTCAGCTGTCTAGATGTATAGGATTGTTTTATATATATGGTTTTTTTTTGTTTTTCCCCCTGATTTTGCTATTTGTTTAAAAATGTTCTTGATAGAAATACAATCCAGAAAAAGCGGAGGATATCCCTGACTTAGGGGCACTCCTTCATAGATGTAATATATGTAATCCTATGTTGAATTCCTGGCATGAAATATATTCTATGTGGGATGTATATGGCCGTTCCTAGATAACTATCATACAGTAAGTGTTTGTTCATTTTTACTGCAGCATACCCAATTTAGTGTATTTTTTATATTTATATTTTTTTATTTTTTGTTATATATTATTAGAATTATTTTAATGTTATTAATGTGTGAATTCAAGAAACTATGGGGAGATTGGCCTAGCATAGCTGATACCATCGAGAACAGAGAGAGGAGGGAACAGGTACTGGTAAGAGATGTTGAGAGTTCAACAAGTTAACACTTATGATGGGGTGATAGGAAGTGGAGGAGATTGGGATTGTTTTTTTTTTGTCTTCTTTCTGGGTGAAAATGGGAAAAAAATGTTATTTTTATTTTCTTTACTATTATATATTTTTTATATTTTTATAGCGATATATATATTGTATATATTATATTTTTTTTATTTTATATAACTTTTATTTTATTATTTTTTGTTATATATTATTATGATGATAGTTTTAATGTTATATTTATTTATTACTTTATATTACTTTATATTTCTTATAATGATATATTCCGTATGTATTATACTTTTTATTTTATTTTATATTATTTTTAATTTATGATTTTTTTTTCATTATTTTATTTTTATATTATTGATTTACATTATTTTTATTTTATTTCGTACAGTCATTTATGTTTTTCTCCTTGACAATGAACATTTTTAAACATTTTTTTTTATTTTCAATCTATTCATAGATTTGTTTTAACGATTATCATTTTATTAATTTCCCCACCATCCTTTCTGACCATTATTAGCTGTTACCACCGTTATTCCTACAGATTTACTGATCAGTTTGTTTTTATATATTATTTTACTTTCTCTCTCTCCCTAGATATATGTATATATATATATATATATATATATATATATATATATATATAGCTGCTGTTTATCCTAGGCAGGTATACATTCACTTAGTTGGTTCTATAGCTATAGCCTTGTACGTGTCTTTTTAATTTCTCTATTTCTAAGCCTTTCACTTTCCACCATCTTGCACATAGGTGTCTGTATTATTATTATTACCTGCAAACACCTGAGCACTTAGAATAGATTCACACGTACAAGATATTCTAAAGAAGATCTGTGGCAGACATGTCAGTGGCAGAAAACACATGGATTTTAAGGTTAGTTTTACGCACGGTAAAATAAAAATAAAAGTTCAAATAAGGGCAAAAATACAGCTGTTTTTCTTATCTAGTAATGTCTTCCATCAGGCTGTGTTCACACACATGCTTCACCAACAGGGACTGTGTTAAAAAAAAAAAAAAAAAAAATCACCTGTGTTGATATCTAAGAAATTAGTTGTAGGTTTTCTGTATCTAACTACCCACCGGGTGTTTTCAATGGGATTATGTGCTCTATTGAAAGCCAGTAGTGAAAAACATAATTTATTACGGGCGTTAAAATAAAGTGATTTTATTTCCTGTTGACACACAGGTTTATTTTATTTTTTTAAATGTCGGTATTTTTTACCGATCAAAGATTAATAAAAAAAAAAATAATAATTAAAAAAAAAAGAGTGAAAGTGACAAACTCAAAAATAAGGCAGCACGTGGCCCAGTGGTTAGCACTGTAGACTTGCAGCGCTGGAGTCCTGGGTTCAAATCCCACCAAGGGCAACATCTGCAAAGAGTTTGTATGTTCTCTCCGTGTTTGCTTGGGTTTCCTCCCACACCCAAAAACATACAGATAGGTGAAGCGCTGCGGAATCTGTGTGCGCTATACAAATAAAAACGTTCAAAAAAAACATTATAAGGCAAAGATGTGTCTGTCATTTAAAACAGATCATAAAAGTAGTTAAAAATGACAGTGAGTGCATGCACCTTTTTCCATAGACTTTAAAGTAGCCCGTTAATACATAAGAAAAACGGTTGTATTTTTTCTTTATTTTACGGCTGTATTTTGCCTTTTGCCTTGTAAGAACGTAGCCTTAAAATTTGCCATTATTATTATACTTCAATGGTTAAATTCATTAAAAAAAATTCTCTACAAAATATATTTATATATAGGCCTCCCTGTTCCAGTTTTTTTTTATTTTTTTTTTATTTTAATGTTAAATATTTTTTGTTGATTAGCCAAGCGTGTGCATCATCAAATAATTGAATAAATAACATTGATAGTCTATATATTGAGTGGTGGTGATCCCTTGATATATAATGCATACTACTGTCTAGGTTTATGCACTGGTGGATTGAATACATTTTTCTCTTCACTCCGCCTCCACTTGCTGGTGTTTTTTATATGTCATATACGCCGCAGGTTGGCGGCTGCTTTGTGTTTAGGGGACCACTATATGGCTATATCTATAGGTGGAGTTTAGTCTGCTGTGAAAGAGACTGCACCCTCACCCCACATAGGATTGTTTTAAGCCACTGTAATGCTAATAGATGACATCAGTATGTAATCTCAATCATGTTGACAGTTTTACTTGATTAAAGTTTATTTATCAGACTCCGTAATCAGCCAATCAGATGCTGTAAAAGTAGCTGCTTCCCTCCAGGGCATATTTTGTGTGTAATTTGAGGGGTATTGGCCCATAGTACAGTCCATCAGCCAGGCATTTAGGAAACATCAAGATGTCTACACTAACATCCTGTAAGCATTCTAGTGACATCAAAATACTGTGTGCATTCTAGTGACATCATAATACTGTAAACACTCTAATACCAATAGTAGCAGAAGACATCCAGTATATAACAACCCCATACTTCATTCTTATATCACCACAATTCTAATGACCTAATGATCCTGTGTACATTCTAATGATATAATAATCGTGTGTGCACTCTAATGATATAACCTTGTGTACATTCTAATAATATAATAACCCTGTGTACATTCTAATGATATCATAACCCTGTGTACATTCTAATGACATAATAATCCTGTGTGCAGTCTAATGACATAATAATCCTGTGTGCAGTCTAATGATATAATAACCATGTGTACATTCTAATGATATAATAATCCTATGTGCACTCTAATGATATAATAACCCTGTGTACATTCTAATGATATAATAACCCTGTGTACATTCTAATGACATAATAATCCTGTGTGCAGTCTAATGACATAATAATCCTGTGTGCAGTCTAATGATATAATAACCATGTGTACATTCTAATGATATAATAATCCTATGTGCACTCTAATGATATAATAACCCTGTGTACATTCTAATGATATAATAACCCTGTGTGTAGTCTAATGATATAATAACCCTGTGTACATTCTAATGATATAATAACCCTGTGTACATTCTAATGATATAATAACCCTGTGTACATTCTAATGATATAATAATCCTGTGTGCAATCTAATAATATAATAACCCTGTGTACATTCTAATGATATAATAACCCTGTGTACATTCTAATGATATAATAACCCTGTGTGCAATCTAATAATATAATAACCCTGTGTACATTCTAATGATATAATAATCCTATGTGCACTCTAATGATATAATAACCCTGTGTACATTCTAATGATATAATAACCCTGTGTGTAGTCTAATGATATAATAACCCTGTGTACATTCTAATGATATAATAATCCTATGTGCACTCTAATGATATAATAACCCTGTGTACATTCTAATGATATAATAACCCTGTGTACATTCTAATGATATAATAACCCTGTGTGCAATCTAATAATATAATAACCCTGTGTACATTCTAATGATATAATAACCCTGTGTGCAATCTAATTATATAATAACCCTGTGTACATTCTAATGATATAATAACCCTGTGTGCAATCTAATAATATAATAACCCTGTGTACATTCTAATGATATAATAACCCTGTGTACATTCTAATGATATAATAACCCTGTGTACATTCTAATAATATAATAACCCTGTGTGCAGTCTAATGATATCATAACCCTGTGTACATTCTAATGATATCATAACCCTGTGTACATTCTAATGATATAATAACCCTGTGTACATTCTAATGATATAATAATCCTGTGTGCAATCTAATAATATAATAACCCTGTGTACATTCTAATGATATAATAACCCTGTGTACATTCTAATGATATAATAACCCTGTGTGCAGTCTAATGATATAATAACCCTGTGTGCAATCTAATAATATAATAACTCTGTGTACATTCTAATGATATAATAATCCTGTGTACATTCTAGTGACATAATAATCCTGTGTGCATTCTAATGATATAATAATCCTTTGTGCACTCTAATGATATAATAACCCTGTGTACATTATAGTGACATAATAATCTTGGGTACATTCTAATGCTATAATAATCCTATGTGCACTCTAATGATATAATAACCCTGTGTATATTCTAGTGACATAATAATCCTGTGTGCATTCTAGTGACATAATAACCCTGTGTACATTCTAATGATATAATTATCCTGTGTACATTCTAATGATATAATAATACTATGTGCACTCTAATGATATTATAATCATATGTGCACTCTAATGATATAATAATCCTGTGTGCACTCTAATGATATAATAACCCTGTGTGCATTTTAATGACATAATTCTGTGTGCATTCTAGTGATATCATAATCCTGTGTGCAGTCTAGTCACATTCTTATCCTCGCACTCCTCTTTACATTCTAGTTATCCCATCATCATCTGTGAACTCTAAAGAGGTCGCAGCAATCTGTGTTATGGCAGCACAATCTTCTAATGAGATCCTTATCCTCTGCATTCTAGTGACGTCAGAACATGTGGATTATAGTGACATTCTTATCCTCTGCGCATTCTAGTGACAAAATCATTTTGTGTACATTTTGAGATCACAATTAGAGATGAGCGAACCACGTGCATGCTCGAGTCCATCCAAACCCGAACGTTCGGTATTTGATTAGCTGGGGCTGCTGAACTTGGATAAAGCCCTAAGGTTGTCTGGAAAACATGGAAACAGCCAATGACTATATCCATGTTTTCGAGACAACCTTAGGGCTTTATCCAAGTTCAGCAGCCCCAGCTAATCAAATGCCGAACGTTCGGGTTCGATTGCACTCCAGCATGCTCGAGGTTCGCTCCTCTCTAATCACAATCCTTTGTGACATCTAATGGCATCACCATCTTGTGTACATTCTAATGGCAGGTCCATCTTATGTACATTCTAGTGGCAGGTCCATATTGTACACTCTAGTGACATCACAATCCTTTGTGCCATCTAACGGCAGGTCCATCTTGTGCACAGTCTAGTGACATCACCGTTCTTTGTATAATCTAATGGCAGGTCCGTCTTGTACATTCTAGTGACATCACAATTCTTTTTGTCGTCTAATGGTAGGCCCATCTTATACATTGTAGTGACATCACAATCCTTTGTGTAATCTAATGGCATCACCATCTTGTACATTCTAATGACAGAATCATCTTGTGCACTCTAGTGACATCACAATCCTTTGTGTAATCTAATGGCAGGTCTATCTTGTGCACCCTCTAGTGACATCACAATCCTTTGTGTCGTCTAACGGCAGGTCCATCTTGTGCACACTGTAGTGACATCACAATCCTTTGTGTAATCTAACGGCAGGTTCATCTTGAGCACACTCTAGTGACATCACCAATCTTTGTGTTTAACGGCAGGTCTATTTTGTGCACCCTCTAGTGACATCACAATCCTTTGTGTAATGTAACGGCTGGTCCATCTTGGGCACACTCTAGTGACATCACAATCCTTTGTCCAAAGGAGTAAAGAGACAGCATCCAAAAAATAGTGAAAAAACGTGTAGCTTTATTCACCAAGCCATGCAACGTTTCGGCTGTATCTCAGCCTTTCTCAAGCATGCTTGAGAAAGGCTGAGATACAGCCGAAACGTTGCATGGCTTGGTGAATAAAGCTACACGTTTTTTCACTATTTTTTGGATGCTGTCTCTTTACTTCTTTGGAGATTTTTTCGGACTTGATCCAGTCTGGTGAGGCGTGCATCTGGTACTATTCCTTCATTGTTTTTTTATTCTAGTGCTGTTGGACTTTGCTATTTTTGATCACAATCCTTTGTGTCATCTAATGGCAGGTCCATCTTGTACACTCTAGTGACATCACAATCCTTTGTGTAATCTAACAGCAGGTCCATCTTGTGCACACTCTAGTGACATCACAATCCTTTGTGTCGTCTAATGGCAGGTCCATCTTGTGCACTCTAGTGACATCACAATCCTTTGTGTAATCTAACGGCTGGTCCATCTTGTGCACTCTAGTGACATCACAATCCTTTGTGTAATCTAACGGCAGGTCCATTTTGTGCACTCTAGTGACATCACAATCCTTTGTGTAATCTAACGGCAGGTCCATCTTGTGCACTCTAGTGAGATCACAATCCTTTGTGTAATCTAACGGCTGGTCCATCTTGTGCACTCTAGTGAGATCACAATCCTTTGTGTAATCTAACGGCTGGTCCATCTTGTGCACACTCTAGTGACATCACAATCCTTTGTGTAATGTAACAGCTGGTCCATCTTGTGCACTCTAGTGAGATCACAATCCTTTGTGTAATGTAACGGCTGGTCCATCTTGTGCACTCTAGTGAGATCACAATCCTTTGTGTAATCTAACGGCTGGTCCATCTTGTGCACACTCTAGTGACATCACAATCCTTTGTGTAATCTAACGGCAGGTCCATCTTGTGCACTCTAGTGAGATCACAATCCTTTGTAATCTAACGGCTGGTCCATCTTGTGCACACTCTAATGACATCACAATCCTTTGTGTAATGTAACAGCTGGTCCATCTTGTGCACACTCTAGTGATATCACCGTTCTTTGTGCTCTCTGATTTCTAATGCTCTCTATTATCTGAATGCACTAATGATGCAACACCTGCTCTAGCGCATTCTAATGATACTAGACTTTGGTGCCGGCACACAGATTACAAGGACTATTTCTACCACAGAAAACTCGAACACTCTTCAAGGGTTTTGCATCCGATTTGAATCAAAGAGCGGATGAGCCCATGACGCCAGCGGAGTATCATCATTGTCTAACCCTGGCTGTGAAGCGCTGCGCCGCTCATTATTCATTCCTTCCTATCACGATTCTAGCAGCGGAACTAGACACAGGCCCAGATACTGATTTGTCTATTTCAGTCACATTTGTTAAATTTTGTGTCACCACATATGCAGATCGGAGCACAATGGCAGAGCGAGGCGGCTGGCACAGAAACGGCATCAGCTGCTCCAGAAGCACTTTTTTGTTTTCTACCTGAGAGAAAAATAAAATGAACCTTCCACCGTCATTAAAACCGGCAATCTGGCCCATGCATAGAGAGCGAGCTGCGTAATCTCTTGTACCTGTCACCTCGCTGTCGCTGACACACTTTCACGCTAGCTCTGATCGCTCGTGCTATTTCCTGCGTAGGTGTTCCAACACATCCCCGGCTCTGGATCATGGTGAAGTTTTATCAGACAAAGCCAGGGTTGGCTCAGCCCTCCTGTTCCATCGGTAACTCGCAGCCCTTAGGGCCTCATTTGAATGTGCGCTTACTGAAGTCATTAAGTGACTCGCTCTCACATCCATTTTTCTTTGTGCACATGCATCTAGGAAGCAGACACCCTGCAACCAAAACTTATTCCCTCCAACTAATGAGCGATAACTGTTAATTAGAGGAACCAATTGGTCTATTGATGGCCGCAGAAGATAGACAGAAATTATCTGTTGGGTTCAGTCATCTTCACAAAGAGCCCCAAGGCATTGAGACGCCTGATAAAAAACTTCATGGGTATCTGCCAAGATTTGGTGTTAAGAAGGGGACGGCTACCACTCCATTAAAAATATGACTTAATTTACAGATAGAGCCAGCTGAGCGGGCGGGTGGGGGGGGGGGGGGAAAGGGGGGGGGGGGCTGTTGTAAGGATTAGTCATCGCCTCTTCTACAACTACGCCGGGCGTCACCTGTAACTCGTGATTCTTTCACAATAAATTATCCCGAGCCTGGAAAAAATAAATTCTCACTTTCCTAATGTGCAATACGAGCCCAGTTCTAAAAAGTCTGTGTCTTATTTTACTTTTTTTTTTTTTTTTTTTTTTTGTAACAAATGGAATAAAATTAACTTTGAGACAAGATAAAAATGCAAAATGAGGCCTTAGCTGCTGGACGAGGTCTTCCGACCATTCTAGAAATCTGGGGCCCATTTTTTTTTTTTATGCATTTTATTGTTTTATATATAAGTATTTTTTTTTAACACCCGGTCTCAAAAATAATTGACACCTAGTCTCAAAAAAAAAAAAAAAAAAAAAAAAAACTTAGATGGACATAGTTTTTGGACTTCTGTCTGGTAAGGCAAACAGTTAACGAAAATAGTAAAAAAAACCTTGCCTGGTTAGTGCATGACTAAAACAAGCTTCCGGTATCGCAGCCAAAGTAGAAAAACGATGAAGCGGTCAGCACTTCCACCATAAAAGTTCAGCAGTTTACTGTAGAAATTCCAAATATTGAACATCCATATAGAAAAAAAAAATCATGCTTTTGGCATACAGCCCTTAAAGGGAATGTGTCACCTAAATTTTCTTTTAATGATTAGAGTCAGATACTACAACTTATTCAAATCTGATTTAATTTTCTGACTTTAATAAATATTTAATATTTAACTTTTTTTTTATTTTTATTTTTGTACATTGTATGGGGGGCTGCCATATTGCCTGGGCTGCTTTTAACAGCATTTAGTGACATGCTTTACATCAAGACTCATGGACATAGACGTCAATAGACAGTCTGTCCCCTTGAGATGAATGTAAAACATTACAGAGCGTACTTTGTGACCTGTGAAGAGGTCATATCACAGGAAGCTGCTATTATCTCTTCTATCTACTGGTGTCATATGACGCTGCGATGCTGTAAAGATCACTTTACAGCAGCCTCCTCTTATCACTACAGACACAACAGGAAGTCTCAACTTAATTTTAGCCCCACTAGTGAGAATAAAAACAGCAAGATATCAGGATTATTTTATAATATAGATAGAAAAATGGAAAATTAGAAAAAAAAAACATAAAAAAAAAATCTTAAAAATATGTTTAACATAAAAAAAATTATTTAAATAATCAATCATTTTCTGATTACACCATCCCTTTACATTTTATGGTGGAAGTGCTGACTGGTTTCCTTGGTTTTTCCTTCTCAAACTGTTCTATTGTTTAAAAGGAAAATGATTGATCTCATGAAAAATAAGAAAAAAAAATATGGAATTGGAAATGTAAATTTGATTTAATATTCAAACCCAAACGTGAACCTTTAAATTCATAATAATTTATTGTGAATAAAACCAAAATATTTAATATGTTACCAAAATGGTTCTTGACTTCAGCAAGAAGACCATGAATGAATTTCATTTTCACAATTTTTCTAAGAACCGCCTAAAGGGAAATTCAAATTAGAAAATGACCTATTGTTTCAATCAAATTTTTCGGGTAAACCTATTTTTAAAGAATTTTAAGAGATTTCTTTTTTTTCCATTTTACTATATTAAAATAACTGATGACTGATGTCATCAGGGGGATAATGTGTGGCTGTGTAGGAGGAAATTAACTCTTTATATCCCATTTTTAAATCTGAAAATGGGCCCTAAGGGGCTTTAAGTGTGTGATTTGGTGGTCCAGAAGCAATCGTCAGTATCTGGTGGCCCAACAGTACTCTCATAAGCAAGCAAAGGATTCCTTACAATAATCTCCTATGGGGACTTAAAAATGTGTGGAAAAAGAATCAATGAAGTTTTGTTGAATAAAAAAAAAAAAACCTGTAAAAGTTTAAATCACCCCCTTTCCCCGTTTTCCAAATGAAAAAAAAGTATAAAGAATCAAATAAACATATGTGATATCACCGCGCGTAATTGCCCAAACTATAAAGATATAAAATTATTGCTTGCATATGGTCAACGGTGTAGGCAAAAAAAAAAATTTATAACACCAAAATTGTAAATTTTTTGTTAAAAAAGAAATAGTAAAAAAAAATGGATAAAAAAGTCCATACGGGGAAAAGTAAAAAGGAAAAGGGGTCTGAATAGGTCACTATCTGAATTAGGCCTATTGATTTTTAGGAAAATAAAATAAATATATAAATATATAAACTGGATATTGTTGTAATTGTAACGTTGTGATCATAAAATCGTAATGTGAGGAGCGAAAAATGACAATGCAAAAATGAAGAATCCCTGTGTCTCTTAAGGGTTAAAGGCAATATGTCATTACCTGTATGTTAAATTTTGTTGCAGTTATGTATAAATTAACTTTCTATCTTGAAAAATCCTGAAATCCTGAAGTTTTCTTTCTGCCCACTAAGCCTAATACTATTCTAAAACTTCCTGTTTTCTAAAAAAAAACAAAAAAAAAAAACCTTTTCAACAGACTCCTTCTTATCCTTTCAGAAGTATTCGCTCTGCATACATCACACAGTGAATAGGGTCCCCTCCTGTCTATTGTACCTAAATAGCTACTGTAATGCTGTGCAGAACCTCAGGCAATATGGCTGCCTCCATTATGACATCTTATAAAGGAAGTATAAAAATTACAATCAGGAAGTAAAAACAGATTAGGAAAAAATGCATTTCACTCCCTCTCAAGTAGGAAAAAAATCAAGCTGACACAATAACTTTAAAATTCAGTTCACCCAAAAAAAATCTTTTGAATCAACTGGTGCCAGAAAGTGCGCAAGTTACTTCTATAAATAATCTCGATTCTTCCAGTATTTATCAGCTGATGTATGTCCTGCAGGAAGTGGTGGATTCTTACCAGTCTGACACAGTGCCCTCTGCTGCCACCTCTGTCCATGTCAGGAACTGTCCAGAGCAGCAGCAAATCCCCAAAGAAAACCTCTACTGCTCTCCAGACTGGAAAGAATACATCACTTCCTGCAGGACATACAGCAGCTGATTAGAACTGAAAGACTTGAGATTTTTTTTTTTAAAGAAACTGTTTTTTGGTGACCAACACCTTTAACTAACTCCCCATCAGCTTTTTCCTCCACTTTTTGGATTCAGTTCCAGGTTATTGAAGGGTCCTGCAATGCTGTCTGCAGTATGGGGACTTATGTTCTCAGTGGACCATCTCGTACCACTCTGGAGCTATTTCGCATTGTACTGTATCTCCTAATACCTCAGGCAATTTAAGATTGTAGCTACAGATGAGCGAACCTGGAGCATGCTCGAGTCCATCCGAACCCGAGCGTTCGGCATTTGATTAGCGGTGGCTGCTGAAGTTGGATAAAGCCCTAAGGCTATGTGGAAGTCATGGATATAGTCATTGGCTGTATCCATGTTTTCCAGACAACCTTAGAGCTTTATCCAAGTTCAGCAGCCCCAGCTAATCAAATGCCGAACGCTCGGATTCGAATGGACTCGAGCATGCTGAGGTCCGCTCATCTCTAATTGTAGCGTTACTGATTGATCACCTAGTAACGTATGTTCTTTGTAATAATTTTGGCCCAATCCTTCTGTTTTGCAGGACATCATTGCTGCGAACATACCCAAGACTGATCCTACCCGTGCATAGCCTTGTGTGCCTTGCTGCCTTTGGACTGGCTCTTCCTTTAGCCATCAGTCTCTTCCCCCAGATGTCTGAGGTAAGTGCCAGCTCAGCCTGCAGAAACTGTAATCCAACTTTTAGGGTTTTTTCATGCAATAATTCTCCGCACTGTGTCTCCCTCCTTGTATGATGCAAGGTGGAAGTCTTAAAATCATTTGTACTGATGAACTGAACTGAATATCCTCATCACACCGGTGCTCACTAACAAACTAAAGCAACTATTTTCAAGAATATAACTACTATAATACAACTCCTATATACAGAAATATAACATAATACTGCTCCTATATACAAGAATATAACTACTATAATACTGCCCTCTATATATATAAGAATATAACTACTATAATACTGCTCCTATATACAGCTCTATAACTACTATAATACTGCTCCTATATACAGCTCTATAACTACTATAATACTGCCCTCTATATATAAGAATATAACTACTATAATACTGCTCCTATATACAGGAATATAACTACTATAAAACTGCTCCTATATACAAGAATATAACTACTATAATACTGCTCCTATATACAAGAATATAACTACTATAATGCTGCCCCTATGTACAAGAATGTAACTACTATAATACTGCTCTTATATACAGGAATATAACTACTATAATACTTCTCCTATATACAAGAATATAACTACTATAATGCGGTTCAGGGAAGAAACAGAGTGCTGCACATCACACCCATGGCTGATACTAGTGCCGCTAGGCTAAATAAAAAACACATCAGAATTTAGTGTATGAATTGATCAAGCCATACTGCCCCATGTACCTCGTGCCGGTATCTGATACACATGGGTCCCTACACTAAGTCCACACCGTGCCAGTCAGTGGCCACCAACCCCGCAGGCGTGCACAGCCAGGTCGCAGGGCCGTCCCATGGCCCCCGTTCCCTGGCTGTGCACACCTGCGGGGTTGGTGGCCACTGACTGGCACGGTGTGGACTTAGTGTAGGGACCCATGTGTATCAGATACCGGCACGAGGTACATGGGGCAGTATGGCTTGATCAATTCATACACAAAATTCTGATGTGTTTTTTATTTAGCCTAGGGGCACTAGTATCAGCCATAGGTGTGAGGTGCAGCACTCTGTTTCTTCCCTGAACCGCATAACTACTATAATACTGCTCCTATATACAAGAATATAACTACTATAATACTGCTATCCCTTAAACAACATCTAGTTTACTACAAAGGCCTCGGCCTAGGAACATCCTAAGAAAGAGGATCCTGTAGACAGAAATGACTTGTCAATTAAAGGGATCAGAGGTGGATGTCAGGAACATTTTATCATTTCACAGTGGACTAACATAGCGTGGTCCGATGGGTTCAGATATCTGTGGACTAGCACGGCCTGGTCAGATGAGTTCAGATCTCTGCGGACTAACATGGCCTGGTCAGATGGGTTTAAATCTCTGTTGACTAACAAGGCTTGGTCAGATGGGTTCAGATTTCTGTGGAGTAACATGGCCTGGTCAGATGGGTTCAGATCTCTGTGGAGTAACATGGCCTGGTCAGATGGGTTCGGATCTCTGTGGAGTAACATGGCCTGGTCAGATGGGTTCAGATCTCTGTGGAGTAACATGGCCTGGTCTCATGGGTGCGGATCTCTGTGGAGTAACATGGCCTGGTCAGATCTCTGCTATATTTATGCTATAGTACCATGTATTTTACCATTGTGATCCCATCAAACAGTCGCCTAGAACTTCATGTATGAAAACCACATTATTATTTTGGGTTTACTCTTTTGTGGAACGACCTACAAAACTAGAATACAAAAGTCAAAAATATCCATTTACACCCAGAAAATATTTACATCCCAAAAATGGGACACACTAGGATATATCCGAATCATTGCCCTTTGACATATTTAAAACATCCAGCAAGTATCCACCCCACACGTCCACCTTCCATTGCAGATCTCGTCTCCACATATCACCAATTACTTCAGCAATTTGCAACCGAAAACACATTTATTTTAATTATGCAAAATCATTTACAAATGGATTTGGCCTTTAAACAGCTTTCAATTGAAATTCCAGCCTGTTTTGAGAACTGTTCACTAAGAACGGAGGACGCGTTAACCATTGCCTCGTCGTCTGTTAATGGATACAGATATTGTAGGCGGTTGTTGGTGGCTGACTCCGTCATTGACTTGGTCATTAATGACCTGTAACCTCTTCCTAACTGGAGGCTTTTCTGCGCATATCTTAATTACGGAGGGGGGAGGAGGGGGCAAGAACAAAAACATCAAAACATCTTGGTTTGTTTTCTCCTCGTTGACAGAGGTTGCAGTTTAATTAATTGAATGGTTACTTAATAGCGAAGTCAAAATGTTCCGTGAAGACATCAGTAAGCAAGTGACACCTGCTCTTGCCCCGTGGGCCGGCCAGACGTTGCCACTTGTCTCCCGCCCCGTTACTGTTCTCTTAGAGCTGTCTTTTTCCCTTTAACGTTGGTGTCAGCTACCCAACAACATCATGTGAATTCTCTTTGTCTCGTCGAGCTCGCCAAGAATTCTGTGGCCAAGAGCCCTGAGCTCCCTCAAATGTGCCGGGAATGCCAAGTGCCCAGATGCAATTAGCTTTAATTTTAATTTTTTTTTTCTATTTCTTTTTCTATCTATGTCGTACAAATGTACTCTTCCCTTGTTCCGTTCAGTCTGTGTTGGCTCTATTACCACAGTCTGAGGTCATATGGCCATCACTGATTTTATGATTAGCGAAATGATTAATAACAACATTTGAGAATTAATGAGACTGCTGCACCGAGGAGGAGCGAAGCAAGATCCAAGAACAAAACAAGTGTTATTCCCTCTGTTTTCTTTTTCGTTTATTTATTTTTTTTCATTATTCTCCCGCTTCTCGTACAGTTTTGATTTACATTTATCAAATTGTTCCACTAGCTTGGTCTTCTTTAAAGGGGCAAAAGGATGAGGTCACCTTGTGAAGATGGGGCTTAGGGCCATATTACACAGCGCGATCTAGAGGAGAGAGCGAACACCAACATGTTAGGTCATCGCTCGCTTCTTCCTCGTTTCCCGCTCCTTGCCTGTGCTATTACATGCACAGTTAGCGAGCGAGAGGGGTCGCGGGAAGCTGTGGGACGGGTTTAAGGATCGTCCGGTTGGCCCATTGAAGTCAGCTGCCATGTTCAACCTCTTGAAAGACCACGATCAGCTGACATTGTGCACGTTGACTGATCTTGGTCTTTTAACTGGTGCTATTACACCAAATGATTATTGGCCGGAACAACCGGTAATCGCCCAAGTACACCCAATAACTTTTTGGGCCAATAGAGCCCTTAGTCTTAGGGCTGGATCTTGCCTCCACGCCAACCTTAGCTTCTGTAAACCACAGTCTAAAATCATTTCATCCCTTGTTACCAAGAAATGGAGAGCATGGCCCTTGGGCCAGTAAAAAGATGGATGATGAAGGGCATCCTCCTCCCTACAAATGGTTATGCATGTGGAGAGTCAGATGGCCCCCATACACCTAAGCCACCAAAGATCTGGTTGGGTTTACTCATCCACTGTCCATTGAGAGCAGATGAATGTTCGACTGTGCCAAATGTTAATAAAAATGGGGCAATGGAGACATTTTACAACTGTCCACGTCCACACCACTGATCACCTGTTATTTCTTACACATCCTGCAACTTACTAACTTCCGCTCTGCACCCAGAACACCAAAATGGAGATCCATTGTGTTATTTCCCAATCTGCTCCAGCCCTCGGCTTGCAGGGCCGAGGCAAAAAACAGCAAAAGGTTAATGAGGCGATGCAATGTGCGGGGGGATTATTTCGGGAGATGACAGAGAACCAGCGATTACTAATTAGATTCAGTTTAACAGGAGGAAAAAGTGAAATCTCCTCTTCACCAACTGTCAATAATTAGCGGAGCGGGTGAGGGGAAATGTGTCCACAGTGAAAAGGCTGACACCAGAATGAGATGACACCTTACAGTACAGCGGCACCCAGGACACTGGCGGGGCCCCACTTTAGTGTGGACACACCGGGGTTGATGATATCCTGCAATACTGCTCCTATGTCCCAGCTGTCATGTTATTGATAGGTGTGGAGTATGTGAGCGCTGATGGCTGCAGGCAAAACATAAATTGTCTAAAAAAATCTCCAAAATTCTTGACCATTTGGTTATTATATTATTGTATCACCTGGATCTTCTATAACAGTTTTCTTTCTTCCTATTGGGGCAATCTGAATCACCTAGTGCAAATACAGTACAGACCAAAAGTTTGAACTCACCTTCTCATTCAAAGAGTTTTCTGTATTTTCATGACTATGAGAATTGTAGATTGTAGCAGCATGCTATTCCATCCAGTTTTGGTCTGTACTGTAGGTGAATAATATTGTTGGGCATTCACGTGCTCACTAAATCATGGATATTATGGACTGTGAAGCTGCGGGCCGGTAATGGGGACTTCTAGCATCATGTAACATTATATGTGCCAGCAACTCCGAACCTGTTTAAATCTTCCCGCTACTATATTGACATAGCCGCACGTTTTGATACTGACCCACAGCTTCACGCTTATGGAGCATGTGATTGCCCCCCCCCCCCCCAGGGGTATGTTCACACACCTTGGAGTTTTGTTGCAGTAACGCAGTAAAGGACAGCTTGATGGCAGACATGACTAATTACTGCAATTAAAGGGAAACTATCAGCGGTTAAACAAACCTAACCTGCTATGTCCCTTCTGTGCACTGAGTGCAGAGGATGAAGAGAAGTTTGTTACTAGAGATGAGCGAACCTGGAGCATGCTCGAGTCGATCCGAACCCGAACGTTCGGCATTTGATTAGCGGTGGCTGCTGAACTTGGATAAAGCCCTAAGGCTATGTGGAAATCATGGATATAGTCATTGGCTGTATCCATGTTTTCCAGACAACCTTAGAGCTTTATCCAAGTTCAGCAGCCCCCGCTAATCAAATGCCGAACCTTCGGGTTTGGATCGACTTGAACCTAAACCCGGTTCGCTCATCTCTATTTGTTACCTATATCCTCTGTGTTGTTTCTGTGCAGTTTGGAGCACCGGAGGCGGGACTACCCCCAGCCGGCCCGCTCTGTATATATATTTCGGGAGCTACCGGGGGCAGATCGGTGTTCTGGCGGCGCCTTCTGCGCCAAGGTTGAAGGGGACATGCATAAAAGGGACATATCAGCGGGTTCCATTTATCTAACCTGCTGTGATGTAGTACCGCAATGAAAATGCATGCATGACAACAGCCTAAAAGGCTTGTGTAGTTTGGGAAACAAATTTTTATGTAACTTAGTAGGAAATTATGTTCAGGATCCTCATGTCTTGGGCAGAGTTGATACAAAGAGCTCTGGAGGACCTGTCCTATATTACAGACGACACATTAAGATATGTGTAATACTTAACATCATGTGTGGTGGCGCTGCAGGGAAATTGAATACTGGACTATCCTCAGATTGCAGGGGATCACTGGGATTCTCAGCAGAGGCCAACTTTGTGATCATCTCATTTTTAAAGCCCTCTAGCTGGTAGGGATTGCCCAAAGAAGAGAAAAAGATGAGCTGTATTTGACACCACTTATGTTGATAACCATTATTATTTACCCTGCTTAATAGACCCTGAAGAAAGACAAATTGTTATGTCCGATACAAATTTACCATATATGATGAGTGACGCTGGATTCATCTATTTTATTGAATTATCGTATGGACTGTCTTTCGGCTGAGCACCATTATCACCATCCATGTTCCTCCGATGAGGTTCAGCCTTATTGGTTGACTGCAGTGGATTCAGAATGTCATCAGCAGAGCAGGGAGAGGGGGTAGGTAAACTTAGGACCAGGGCTGAACGGAGCGACGGCACTGGATTATTAGAGGTGGGTCTAGTGCAGTTTAGCAGAATAGTCATTGTACCCCCACCCCCATACTAAGGTGGTGATGCTCTCTCATATACTGGAAAGAATATCCAAGATTCAAGTGAAAGGGGTTATCCAGAGCTACAAAAACATGGCCACTTTCTTCCAGAGACAACACCACTCTTGTCTCAAGTTTGGGTGCGGGTTTTGTAACTTCGTTTCATTGAAGCGAATGGAGCCTAATTGCAAACCCCACCTATACTGGAGACAAGATTGGTGCTGAAAGTTGCCATGTTTTTGTAGTGCTGGATAACCCCTTTAAGTCCACTATCTCAGCACACCAGGTTGCTGGCCATACACTTTAACTTAAAGTAAGCCATAACTATTTTCAACAGGATTGACCTATCGTCTAATGTGTATGGTGGCCTTCTGACTCTTCCTCGACACCAGAAGTCAGGGGAGAGAACGATTCAGCATCTTATATTCCACTACTAAAGGGGTCTGCAACAACTTTCTCCCTGTCCAGAATACTTGGCTCAGTATTCATGTTTATGGATGAAGTTGCGTAGCTGTCCAGCTTGGCCAGCTTTATGACCGTATGTTTGTGCTGTCCTCTGTGTGTAATGTCTATTTAAACTCGCTAGTGTACGTTACATACGCCTCCCTCTACTCGTTGACAACAGTTGTCAGTCTTGAGCTTCACCCCGTGGCTCGATACCTCATTAGCTCCATTTCAGGATCCTCCTCCAGTCTTTTCTTGTCAGGTAGAGCGAGTCCTGATTGTATTACGGGGGTAAATGCCATCATTAACCTCTGCACTATAATCTTCTAATCTCCGCAGGATGATTCCGCAGAGCTCTTCAAGTTTAATTGATGCTAAAGGGAAAAGGAAATAGAACATGAAGCCAGGTGTAGCAGAGTTGGCCGGGACCCCAGCTGCACTCACACAATGTGCCCCACTACTCGCTGCCCGATATCCCTTCCATACAAGAGACACTTTCTCACAAGCAATGTATCTCAAACTGTTGACAAAAGAACAATTTTCAAGTACCGGAAAAATACTTCTGTCTTATCAAGTGCCTTTTAAGTGCTGCTTTCAAGCCCCCTCCCCCGAATGGTTAAGGGCAAGGTGTTTAGCCTGGGCTGTCAGAAGTCATCCCTTTTCCCTTTGATTCCTAATGGCTTCCAGCTATGGCAAGGTGATCACTGGTAACAGAGGCTAGGTGTGAAGAATGTGTCCGTGTCCATGTCACCCTCACACCTGCGGAGAGGTGCAGTAAGGATAGTTTACATACCTCAACTTGTAAACATGAAACCGAATCTCGCTCCGCACATAATTGACAGGGCTAAGGGGGCATTTCCGGACCATGGAAATAGAAGGCAAATTTTTTGTCCGCTTGTTAGGGACCGGTATGGTTTGTCCAGTTGTCTGGGCTCTGGTCCGATTTTATATACAAATTCAGTAGAAATATTTCATGCTTTGATCTACAAACTCCAAGAGCTGCATTCCGAATTCTGCTGATCCCATGGTCTATTACAAAGCAGTGCAGTGTAGAAGAAAAGCACAGGGTGCTCTGTACAGTGCCTTGCAACATGTTTCTTACATAATTGTACTCATACACCTTCAATAGTTGTCCTATAAACATTCGAGAGGGGAGGTAAGCCAACATACCTGATCCATCTCTTCCCAGACCTCATCTATTGCTCCATCTCTAAGCCTCCATAGATATTAGACAGTTAGCCAATCCTACTGAATTGGCAGGTTTGACCAACACACTAATGTGTATCTGTGCCTTAAAGGGCTTATCCGAGGAAAACTTTTCATACATCGTTGGAAGTATATAGAAAATAATAAAGAGTGAATGCCTACCTCTCCACACCTCCCCCGATGTCCTGCAACAGGTCACGGGGTCCCCGGCTGAGCGATCCCACCTTCACTGCCGAGACGGACTCATCTCACAGTAACAGCCTGCTCAGCCAATTACTGACCTAGCAATTGGTATCTACCTGTGAATCTTATTTCGTATCGAGACAGATCTGCTGATCAGATGATCAAGCGCAATCATTCGTATAACCAATCATTTGTCGGCTGATCTGATGGCTTGTAAAATGTTTATTGGTCATCGGCACATGGGCATGTGCATGGGCTTTAGCCTGTGTTAAAGCCCTTTTAAACCAGTGATGAATGACTATACAATTAGCACTCATTCTGGAGGGAAATCATCCCATGTCAATGAACCTTTCCAGTGGAGCCATTGGACTGCGTGCTGCATACTTAAGAGCACAAAGCCCAAACTCTGCAACCAACTGTTAAAGGGAGAGCTAATTGCTAGTCTTATATATTTATTAAGAGTTTAGTTCCTTTCCAACCTTCTTAGAAGGGTTTTATTCTGTTTAATCTGATTGGTTAGAGCCCTGACTACAGATCCTACCTATAGACTCTCTCAGACCCAGGCCAAACTTTTACTCTTCTCTTCAAAGTATAAGTTATCGGCACACAGAAACACTAAAAGAGAAAACATTTACCTGAATGTCCAAAGGGGAATATGTCCTAAAATACTGCCCATTACACTCCAACTATTGGTGACGGACACGCTAAATGTTAAGATCTTTAAGGAAGCTGCCTAAATCAATGAACCCTAGTGTCAGGTGTGACCTATTCATGGCTAGTGGAGGAGGTGTAATGGTATGGGAAAGGTTTACTTGGCGCACCCTGGGTCCTCAGATGCCAGTGGATAGACGTTTGGACATTAGGGCTTATCTTAACTTGGTGGCGACCCACATTCAGTCCCTTATAACAGCCATTTCCCCTATGGCAGAGGAACATGACAAATGTATAACCTAGTGATATCTATGGCATGATAGAATGCTGCGATTCTAAAGTCCGTAAGAGGTCCATTGCACCACTACATGAGATTAACCATAAATTTAGACCATGTCACCATGTGAAATCACAGCATTCTAGTGGGTCCATGGCATGGTCTGTTTGGAGATCTTGCCAAGAGATTTTCACCCTCTGCGGTACGTCAAGATAACAATACCTTTTGGGTATATTTTGGCGCTCGCCATGGCCGTACACCATTGGAATGTCACTGCTCCCATCACATTTTCTCACATTCCAGGCCAGATTCCCTGTCCCCTCCTCCTCCCCACTCAGATCTGTCACCGGGCATCAGAGATTATTTAATACATCTAAACCTTGCCATCTGTTCCGCAGTCTGACTGCTAATGTAAATGAGGACAAGTCACAATTACATCACAATAACAAAATAAGATATTAATGTGTATGTCCTTTATGCAGCACTCGCTCTCCTCAAGCTGTCATGTTTTCGCCTGACATAAGCAGGAAGAACACGAACCTCCTCTCACATGTTGGATTGTCAGCTCTTGCTTGAGATTATCGCACAAAATGACTGCATTTAATGCGTGTTGTGAATATATTGTGTATATCAGTTGCTGGATGACAGATATACCCAATGTGTCAGTGCAAATAGCCAAGTATATTCAATTATGTGTCCCAAGTGGTTCGCCAAGCTCATAACCAATGCCCCCATTGATGTCCCTCAAAATTGGAAGCCCAATTTCTCCCTTCTTCTAGTGTGGGACATTGATCAAGGATATAACCTACAGGGATGGGTTTTTATGAACAAGAACAACAATAGGGGGCACTAAAGTGTATTCAAAGATTTGTCCAACTAAATGGGTCTTAGAAGGACAATGAACAAACTAGTCAGTCCTACTTATCTACAGGCTAGTTACAGCTCTGAGAGGGTTCACGTAGAAAAGCTGAAGGGTTGTAAATAAGGATGGTCCGAACCTGCCGAGGTTCGGGTTCGTACGAACCCGGACCCTCTGCAATGATTCCCGCTGTCTTAAACCTCCATGCAAAGGGTGGATACAGCAAGAGGACCGCCTGGAAAACCGGGATACAGCCACAGCCATAGGCTGTATCCCAGTTTTCCAGGCGGTCTTCCCGCTTTATCCACCCTCTCCACGGAGGTTTAAGACAGTGGGAATCATTGCCGAGAGTCCAGGTTCGTACGAACCCGAACCTTGGCAGGTTCGCACCATCCCTAGCTGTAAATATTGTCGAAGAGGCCCTGTCATACTTTTTAGGTTCGACACTGTTTTCAGAATCCAAGCGCTCAGCATCTGATTTCCCACGGCTGCCGCCTTAGGGAGTCCTGGAAAACATGGATACAGCCATAGACATCCAACTTCTGCAGCTGAGGGCAATCAAATGACAAATGTTCAGATTCGACATTGTTATGAAGCAGAACATCAGCTGGCCTTGTCACCTGTAGGCCTTTGTTCAACATGGATGCTCTGCAAGGGTCATAATCTGAATAGGTCACTAGGGCCTGAAGAGGCAAAAACATGATATCCACATAGGGGTACAAGGAAATTCCCCACAACTTACTGTTCTCTCTGGGGATGCCCAACTCTGGCCAGCCATTCAGCAGTCTGGTAGTATGTAATGGTGGCTGTTTGTGAGATGTTGTTCTCGCAGATTACTTGATGCTACTTGGCCACTATCTCTCTCTGTGATCGGTCAATGATAAGAATTGTTCAAAAGTGAGCCTGCACTTGTGCCATAAACAGTGAAGGCAGGAGCTGGATCGGAGTATCTCCTCCTGGTAGAGGTAGGCCACAAACTCCAAGCAACATGGTCACACAAACCAAGGGGCAAGCTTCAGAAAGCAGCGAGATTCAAGAGGAAGGAACCATTACAGGCTTAGATGGAGATGACCTTGCAGCACATTTCGTAGGATTTTGATGGACATTAGGCCACTCGATTTGTTGTGCCGTGTAAAGGTACTGCAAACGAGCCCCGATCTTGCCCGCGGCCATCAAATCTGTTACTATAAAACGTCATTACTTACCATCTCCAATGTATCTAGGGGAAAGTAGAGATTTGCCTTTCTCATTCAGAGTAACATTAGAAAATAACAGGTCTATCTAGGAGTCCCCCCTGCCGCTCATGGCAGCAGAGAGGTTAAGTGTCCAGATTCAGAGCAGGCAGGTTGCCCTCCAGACAGATGGATCCAGAGCGGAGCTCGCCAAGAGCCCAAAAACTGTATGCACCCCATAGTGTGGGAGAAGAGGGCAACCTTCCCAGCCAGCAGGGTGTCAGCGTCTGTCCGCAGATTGCTTCTGTCTTCTCCCGTCTGGGGTGAATCCTAACAATCCTAATATTACTATGATATTCCAGTCATGGATGCCGCATTGAATAATGCTGATTATTTCTATTAGCCTTAACACCCCACCACCACCACCACGACTGACGGAAACTTAGAGCTCCGAAGCAGGGTGGTGCAATTCTTGTATATATATTCTATATAGAAATGCTGGTCCAGATTACATGCAGAGCCTATAGAGAGCCGGGCGTCAGTGCTGATAATCTGTGAGGATATAAACCACAGTCATGTTATTATAGCAGAATTCTAGCCATAGAATACAGGTATGTAATGCAGCAGCAGGTAGGTCCGGGCGATAGACTATGACAGTAGTCGGCCTCCTTGTTCTATAATAGTCTCGGTAGCAGCTGTCAGCAACGTTCTGATGCAACGCAGCCGCCATGGCCAATGGATGAGCCCTGTGCAGAAATTCTGTGGGACTCGAGCTGTAGAAGCTTCTGCACAAGCGGCCAAAAATAGCATCTGCGGCCTCGCTGTGATTAGTAAGTACGGGCCAGCTGGTAGCACAAGTCTCTCCTACCATCTTTCCACATACTCCCTGTTACAATACAGCCCCTGGCGCTCCTCCGATATGGTGACACCAGCTATTATCGAGAGCTGCCCACCCTTCATTAAAAGTGCCCAGACTTATTAGGCTGATAAACAAAGATGCAGGAATGTAAATGGAAGCATTTGGTTTTATGCACAAATGTCAGCCCGGATTTTATCGTCATGCTGAATATGGTTATACCGCCAGCCACATGCTCTCGCTTATGGTATAGCGTCAGGGAGGTGCTAGAAAGGGCTCCTGTTTTTGTAGTGGTGCACGACCCGCCCAACCTTGAAAGAGCCTTAGAATACAGAGCTGTGCTGGAGTATTAACCCCATCCTAAATGTGTCAACGTATGTTTATGGCGTATTGCGTAGTGTTGCATCATTGTCTTGATTGTTGATTCTACACATACCAGTTTAGGGTACGTATATGTTAACGGGTATCAGCATTGGGGGTCGAGATGCAAAAAAGTGACCATTCTGCCATTGTTCATCGATGACCTATATCTTTGAAAGATAAATGTAATTTTATTTATAAAGTCTAGATTTCTTTTCATTTTACTTTTTAAAGACTATGACCATTGATTTTTAAGTATGTTAGTGCTTATCGTGAGAGAATTAAACTTCCTATAATCAGCCCTTCAGCTCCCTCACTACACAGTGAGCAGAGTTTGTCTATTTACTTGAACGAGAGCAGAGACAATGGCCCCATTCACATTGTAGTGGGGTCCCCAAACAGGCGATCGATGGAGATGCCAGATGTCGACATCCCGGCGATCAGTCAATTTTGGCTGGAAAACCCCTTTATGTAGTTGTCCTATTCCTACTTTAGCCCTGTTGTGCCATATTTCTCTCCGTGGTGCAGGTAGACCACTGCCTGGCTCCCCGTTCTTTAGTTACACACACAGCTGGGCTCAGAGGTAAGGGATTCGGGTCTGCTTCTTCCATGGTGTAGCTCAGAGTCAAGAAAACACATCTGCTTGACTCCCAACTTCCCAACAGCGGGGTTCAGATTTGTAGTTTTATTTCGTTAAAGCCTTTCTACACTAGGCCTGGCTGAAAGCCCACTTATCTCCTAGTATAAATCTGTGGGGTCCATGGACAACTTACCCCCACATGTTAAACTTCTTACATTCTTCTTTCTTCATAAAGACTTAGCACTGGGCATCAACAGGGTACTATTAGACGAACCAATGTTGGCCCGATCAGTAATGTAAACGAGCGCCGATCTGCTAGATTGGTGCTTGTTTACGGAGCCTATTACACGGCTTGATGATCATTTAGCAAGGGCTATATATATATATATATATATATATTTAGCTATGTGTGTGCAGCCCTTGCCATAAACTGTTATGCATTACCTGTCCATGCTCCCGATCTTCTCCTGCCCTCTGCTTTCACTCCCGGTGCCATGGCTGCAGTTTCAGGGCGGCCTTTCTGAGCGGACAGGCTGCTCGGCCAATCACTGTCCGGAACTGCTGGAGATGAAAGCAGAGGGCAGGAGAAGACCAGGAGCAGGGACAGGTAATGTATGCAGTTTATTCAATTGTTAGCCGTCAACCACACATTGCTATTACACGTAGCGATGCTCAGTCAGCGGCCGATGATTTTAGGTCCAGAACTAAAGACACAGCCAGCTGATGATCGATCGTCGTCCTGATTCGGCTGATTATATCTCCATGTAAAAGGGCCCTTGGCAGTAGCTCCTCACCCCAAGCTGTCATGGACTATACTGCCCTACTCCTCTCAGTGGAAAGGCAGCATAAAAACGCACGGCACCAAACAACACAAAAGAGTCTGGATTACCAAAGGCACTTGCAACGCCAAACCAGAGGTGGTATAGGCGCCCCAGTGGGACAATGCATCTTGGTTCCTTCATCCACTTTCTGACCGCATGATGACCCCTGTGACACAAATAAACATTTACACTGCACAATTAATCAAGAGGCCAGGCCGCACGAACGATTACTGTATCATTCTTGTGGCCATTAACATGCATTTTTTTGGCCGCACATCTCCTGTTTACACAATAAACAAATACAATTTTACCGCCACACAAAAGATTTTGACACTTTTACGTGGGTCCATTATCAGTCGAATGAGTGTTTCTAGAAATGCTCGCTGACGATAATTGGTCCTTTTAAAAGGGCCCTGTATCGATATAGTGAGTTGTGTCAAAAGAACGGCATCGGCCAGCAGATATTGCAATTCAGGAGTGGTGTGATGTCAGGAGAAAAGTTAAATAAGGCTGCACACGTTTTCCTAGCACTACGGCTTTTCTATCTATGCATCCAGACCAGACATTGATAGATATACAGTATGTAACCCACATATATCCTCTTCTTCAAACCAATGACCCCCAAACCCCTTTAAAGGGGTAGTGCGGCGCTAAAAAATTATTCACAGAATAACACACATTACAAAGTTATACAACTTTGTAATGTATGTTATGTCTGTGAATCGCCCCCTTCCCGTGTCCCACCACCCCCGCCCGTGTACCTGGAAATGTTGGTGCATTATACACTACCTGATCCGTGTCGAGCCCGTCCGCCATCTTGTGCCAAACGTCATCTTCGGACGGACAGCCGAATCGCTGCCGCCGTCCCCCCTCCGCCGCATCATCAGCTGCTCAGCTGCGATTGGCTGAGCATACCTGTGCTCAGCCAATCGCGGCTGAGCACAGTTATGATGCGGCGGAGGGGGGCGGCGGCAGTGATTCGGCCCGGCCGTCCGAAGATGACGTTTGGCACAAGATGGCAGACTGGCTCGACGCGGATCAGGTAATGTATAATGCACCAACACTTCTGGGTACACGGGCGGGGGTGGTGGGACACGGGAAGGGGGCGATTCACAGACATAACATACATTACAAAGTTGTATAACTTTGTAATGTGTGTTATTCTGTGAATAATTTTTTAGCGCCCCACTACCCCTTTAATAAAGGCCATCATGAAACCTATCCTAGATCCCCCTCTCAAGTTTTCGACTCTTTCTCTTCCGTTGTGGTCAATGTTTCTCAACAGGAAGGTTTTTCCCTTTGGTTTCCAGACTGATTCCGGTTTGTTCCAATCTTCTCTGGATTTGGCTTTTGACCTTCTTAGGTTTCCCTTTGAGATGGTTTAGCCCCAGAGTCATAAAAACTACCTGTTTTGTCTTTTTTTTTTGTGCGAAGAAATGAGTAATTATGAAACGTCACCCATGTACTCCATGTGAAAAAGTAAGTGCCCCCATCGTCCAATTGACGTCAGTCCCTTAACCCTATTAGGAATTTTCACCCACTACTTCCACCTCTTCCTTGGTGTCCCTATTCTTTTTGACTTAAAACTATTGGATTTTTTTTATCTCGATGAAATCTATTCTTGCTTGCTAGTTCTTCTATAAGTTGTTCCACGTCTGCCCTGTCAAGCATCTCTTGGCCGCAGAGCTTCAGACGTTTCCTGAGGAGACGAGACATTGACAATGAGACTGTGTAGAGATGACGACAGATGGAAGGTATGTCCTGCATTGCTATGTCTGCGGGGCTTATCTGCCTCTGAAGATGGCAGCTCCAGGTGTGTTTGTACATAGGTGACTGAATAGCCCGCTGTTTTCTTGGACAAGCCCCCATCGTGGTCAGTTTATTGTTTATTTTTAGGAGCCCGAGGTCACCTGAAAAGTGTAAAGTGCCCCGATAGCACAGACAGGATGCAGCCTCAGATCTGTAGTCGTTTGTTGATAAGGATTATCCAGTGGCCATTAGGTAAGGAATTCAATCCCTCTGCTCTTGGACAAGTTCAGTCTATCCAACACAAAGATGGTCAATCATCGCATGGAGAGTGTGAACCATTTCTTTCCCCATATTAATATTTACTCTTCCTTGATCCTTGTCTCGTATGGATCCCCTGGTGTGATAAGGCCCTGTTAGCCATATTATCTGCCGTATTGGGTAGATATCGCTCTGTGTAATAAAGACAACGATCAGCCAAGGAGCGAGCAATCGTTTGTTTGTCAGCCGAGCGTTGTCTTTGCTGCCAGCCATGCAGCGTAATGGCTGACGCATGGCCGACAACTGATTAAAGGGGTATTCTGGTGTCGGTATATAAAAACTATTAACAAAGGTATGATTACCTCTACACACTCTTACCAGGGTTCTCCTACTTTTTCTCTGGGTATGCAGCTGACCACAGCTGGCGCTGAACCCGTCTCTACAGTGAAAACCCACTCAGCCAATCATTGATCGAGATGGGACAGCACCCTGGCTAGTGATTGGCTGAGCTAGCTGTCACTGCAGAGATGGTTTCGGAGGTGTCAGCGGGGGCTGTGGTCAGCGGGAGACCCAGAGACCAGGCAGAAGGACATCTGGGGAGCGTGGAGAGGTAAGCATAGCTTCTTTATTATTTTCCATATACTGACGCTGAGTCGGACATTGCTAATAATTTTCGAGCCGTGTAATAGGCCCCCGCATTGGGCAGTGTAATACGGCCTGTAGGTCATCTTATGATTTTGATGGATCTTCTAGCTACAGATCTTCTGTTTGGCTGAATACCAGATCCTGTGTTTGTATAGATACAAAAATGTTCTGTTCTGATGGATGCCCTTGTAATGGATTCTCATCACCTCAGCAGATAGGTCCTGTTTGTGCTGTAAGGATCCTCTTCTCTGATGGATCTTGATGCAGTGTTGCATTGGGCGTCGATGCTTTGAGGCATCCTCTGTTGTGATCGCATATGCTGTTGATCCTTACATTGTAATAAGTCATGTCTTTTTTACGTCTTGATTTCCGTGTTACATTGGAGACAGATCCTATGTTGTAATGGACTTAAGGCCTTATTATACCCAGCGATTATCGGCCATAGTTAGCCGATAATCATTTGGTGTAATAAGTAGTGTTAAAAGGCAACGATCAGCTGACATGCACAAAAGAGAAAAGGGAGCTCATCTATCAATGTAATGCTTGGTGTCCATATTTTAGTCAAACCAAACCAAAAGAAACAAGCTAGACCGCCGAACGATTATCGTTTGCATAATCGTTATTGATTAACGATCTCAAACGACCGCTATTGCGAAAGACCTGAAAACATTCATTCATTTCCATGGATCGATAATCGTTACTTATGATCGTATTTGCGATAGTTTTCTCTTCGCTACTTCTTTGCTATTGCGTTCGTATCTACTGCGAACGACCGATTGACGTCTTATTCAATGCGAACGATTTGCCAACGTTTTGTGAAAGAGCAACGATAAAAATAGGTCCAGGTCTTATAAAGCGATCAACGATTTCTCGTTCGGTCGTTAATCGTTAACTGCATTTCAACCTAACGATTATCGTTTAGATTCGAACGATTTAACGATAGTCTTAACAATAATCGTCCGGTGGAATAGGGCCCTAAGCCTCATCCATATGTGCCTCCTTCCTGCTGTAAAGGTCTCCATACATCTTTAATAACTGATTGTTAAACAATGGTTAGGCCATCGGTTATCTCTCCCATCAGAGAATTCTGGCTGCAGCTTATATCACCCAGGACAAAAGGGTCGGGGGTTGATTTGCCATCACTTCTGACCTCTCTCTCCACTGATATCATTTGTTGGTGGTCAGTCGGGAGAGCCCCACACACCATACACCAATACCTATTGCAAGTGGGCATGGTCAACAACAGTGTATGGGGACCATTTAGATCCCTAACCAATGTTG
Source organism: Dendropsophus ebraccatus (assembly GCF_027789765.1). Taxonomy (NCBI): domain Eukaryota; kingdom Metazoa; phylum Chordata; class Amphibia; order Anura; family Hylidae; genus Dendropsophus; species Dendropsophus ebraccatus. The sequence continues at coordinate 19,729,738 of NC_091460.1, read as the reverse complement.
AATTGTACACAGATCCTATAATCCCATAGATCCTATGTGGTGATAGAGTCTGATTATCTGAGCTGATGGATCCACCATTGAAATGGACCTCATGCTTAAGGTGCCCATACACCTTAGGGCCCTATTACACAGAGAGGTCATCTGCCAAATCAGGCAGATATTGCTCTGTGTAATAAAGTCAAAGATCAGCCGAGAAGTCAATTATGTCTTTTAAATGCTATAAAATCATTGGATACATGGTTTATGTCAGTGTATATAAAATAATAAAATCCCCATCCGTGTCTAGTCACCGCTCTCTGCCTGTCAGCACGCTTGGAGGGGATGATTGACAGGCAGAGAGGTCCATTACTGGCCTCTCTGATTGGGCTGATTGGTCCCCTTTAAACGATAATCGTTTCATGTAAATGCAGACAACGATCAATGAGAAATCGTTCACCATTCGTTTGGTGCTGACAACAAAGTATTCGTTAATCATTCGCTAATGGTTTGCTGTAATTCCACATTCGTTCGCTGTATATGCGCAATCGTTCACTACTCGTTCAGGTGTAATTCCACATCGTTCCTTCATCTGATGAGATCAGATCAAGTAAACGATCGTAACTAATGCTGCGATTAACGATTTCGAAGTAACGATGTTTTTTATAACGATCAGCATTTAGACGGAACGATATATCATTTGGAAAAACGTTATTGCGATCATTTAAGACCGCTTAAGCCCATCTCACACATAGGGTAAATCGTTGAAAGATTGTTTACACAAAGCGATCTGCGAATTTTTAGAGAACGACCAACAACGATTTGAGAACATGTTGAAAGATCAAAATGAACAATTTCTCACTCGTCGCTTGATCGTTCCGTGTGTTTACAAAAGCCGATTATCGTTCAAATGCGATCGTTATCGCGTAAATTCGAACGATTATGGTTCTGTGTAAACGCACCATAAGGACTATTGTTCTGTGTAATATGGTGAAAGATTTCAGGTTAACGATAAATTATCTTGTTTGCGATCGTTTATCGTTAATCATTAAAAATCGTTTTGTCTAATATGACTCTCAGAGAGCTGACTGTTATCAGACGATAGTTGGACGGAAGATTCTTTCAAGAATATTGTCAGACTATTCCCAGTAAGGGCCCCATGACACTGAAAGATTATCGTGCAATAAAAAGTTACATCGTTTGAATTTAAGCGATAATTGTTCCTTGTGTATGCAGGCAGTGATCAAATGACTAACGAAAATTCATTCGTATGTCGTTGATCGCATCTTTTGAGCTGACCATAAAATCATTATTAAACGTTCACGAACTGTTTGAAAATCTTTCGGTGTTTGTTCACATCATTTGTTTATAATTACGAATGTTCATATGATCATAATTACTATCAAAATTTCCATCATAACTAACGACTATCATTCTGTGTATTATGGTAAGTGATTTTGGGTCGTTCCCCAAGCGCTCGTTTGCAATCGTTAGATTGGTGGAAACGAAAAAAAATGCTAATAGGACCCTAAGACTGTTCGTCTCTCTTTCAATGTCATTGGTAATGTATGGCCAGTTTGAACAACTATGGACTAAATTGTGTATGTCTGTGACTGTTCATATACCAGAGGATAGTTTGTTCAGCCAGCAACCTACTTTTATCCAATGTGTATGGCCACCTCTAGGGTTTGATGCATCGTCTCTTCTCTGTTGCAATGGATTTCATTTTTTCTATTTTCATTGATCCCGGTTCACCTGTGCTGATCTCATGTTATAATAGACCCCATAGATAGATCATGATATTGTGTTGCAGGGTCCTGTTTGTGATGGATCTCAATAGGTTCTTAGATATGAAAGCATAAAAAACTATTAAAGATCAAAACTCATTTCTTGGATCTTGGTTGTTGGGACCATGGTGGTCATATTTTTCCTATATGTCCACAGCTTCACGCCATGGATTCTCGTGGCCCTGCCTATCGAAAGCTGCTTCTTGCATTGGCTGTCCACTATCCATTGATGATTGACCAAGAGCATGTTACTTATATAAAGCTTTCAGTACTGGATCACTTTTATGGATGGGGATTTCTTGTAGATACCCTCTAAGGCCATGTTCAGACCTTGTTAGAGACGGCCGGTCTCAGAAAAGATCATCCCGGCCGGTACTGTAGTACTGTCCGGATAATCTTTAGCACCACTGAGTTCAGAACTCTCCACTGCACGCAATGGAGCAGGTGGCTGGAGCCGCTCGCTCCACTGTGTGCACTTACAGGGTTTTCTGAGGCCGCTATTCAATGAATAGCAGCCACAGAAAACTGACATGGCAGTTGTTTGCGGCACCACTAGGGATCCCAGACGGAGCGTATACTATACTATGGCCGGGATTCCATAGACGGCAAGGTAGCGTATATATTCGTATTAATCACGGCCATTGTTGCAATCGGCAACAGCGGACGTAGTTTTACGAAAATATACGTAGTGTGAACGTAGCCTTACTGTGTCTTAAAGCAAAGGACATCATGTTTTTCGATTACCCTTTGTGTAATTGTCCAGGCTAGTAGTCAGCCATAACTTCATATTACAATGTTTCCTCCATATCTTGAGGCTTTCGTGTAGACTGCAGCTGCGGCAGGGAATGGCCCATTATGTGTAATAGACTCATATACCTGCTCTATTGGTGCTGAATGAAGGCTACAGCTCCTAATGTTTGGTTGTGACTGGGCAGAGGATGAAAGGCCTGAATGAAGAGAAGAGGAGGGGGAGGGGGGTGCAGAGGAATGTGCATTATAGGAAGAGATTATCGCCCCGTGACAGGTCTGTGCCTCTGGCTAGGAGATAGATCACTAATTTTCCTGTTTTATGTTCCCATTTCGGCAGGACCTGAGTCATTTTCTGCTGCTGATATCTTTAATGATAAGATTCAATTGCCTCATATTTTAACTCTTCACCTGGGCGGGTCAGGAGCGCAGCTGTAGAGCTGTCATACAACCAAGCAATACGGCGAAATAGTACACGACTCCCATCCCAGAATGCCGTTGTGTGGTAGACATGGCATTAGGGGATCTGTGCTTTAGTGGTTTACTAGTCTTCTCGCATGGGGTTGACTTTCTCAGACGCTAATGGTCATAGCTATTTCTGCAATTGAAGACGCTTTATGATTTGTAGTCTCCGGCATAGACTGGACTAGTGACGTCCAACGTGAAGCCACCCAAAACTACAATTCCATCATGTTTGGCTTTGGCTGTCCAAGTTTGGTGGGAATTGTAGTGCAACAGCTGGTGGGCCACAGGGTGGGCTGAACCAACAACATACATACCGCCCATTGAAACACACATACTTGCAGGAAATGGGAGTAAGCTGCCGTCAGACACCTTGGTTTCCAATAAACATCTTTGGTAGTGGCTTATCTCCAGCTATAATAAAAGGACCATGTGTTCAGAGTGAGGCGGGAAAAGTCATAAACTTTATAATACAAGATCATGATACTTTGCAGCATCTCCTGGCCTGGGTGGATGCTTTGTTTTGGCTAGACTATAAGACTTTAAGATTAATGTCCACCTTCATGTAAAAGCCTTCTCTGTTGTTCACTCAAGTAGTACTCCGTGCATAGACCAGTATTATCTTTGATGGTGCGTTCACACCTACAGGATCCGCAGCAAATCTGCAGCAGATTTGATGGTGCAGATTTGATGCTGTGTCCAGTTATTTAAATGTAATCTGCTGCGGATCCGCAGCAGAAAATCAGCTGCGGATCCGGTAAGTTTGAACGTACCCTAACAGAGCTTCTAAATCTTTTACTACTAGGGCCTCACTTTTAATGTCTGGGCTTCACCATTATTGCTGGAGCCTCAACATTGTTGCCTGGGCTTCACCATTATTGTTGTTTGGGCCCCACTATTTATATCTGGGCCTCATTATTATTGTTTGGGCCTCACCATTGATGTCTGGGCCTCATCATTATTGTCTGGGCCTCATCATTATTGTTTGGGCCTCATCATTATTGTTTGGGCCTCACCATTGATGTCTGGGCCTCATCATTATTGTTTGGGCCTCATCATTATTGTTTGGGCCTCATCATTATTGTTTGGGCCTCACCATTGATGTCTGGGCCCCATCATTATTGCTTGAGCCTCACCATTGATGTCTGGGCCTCATCATTATTGTTTGAGCCTCACCATTGATGTCTGGGCCTCATCATTATTGTTTGAGCCTCACCATTGATGTCTGGGCCTCATCATTATTGCTTGAGCCTCACCATTGATGTCTGGGCCTCACCATTGATGTCTGGGCCTCATCATTATTGTCTGGGCCTCATCATTATTGTTTGGGCCTCACCGTTGATGTCTGGGCCCCATCATTATTGCTTGAGCCTCACCATTGATGTCTGGGCCTCATCATTATTGTTTGAGCCTCACCATTGATGTCTGGGCCTCATCATTATTGCTTGAGCCTCACCATTGATGTTTGGGCCCCATCATTATTGTCTGGGCCTCATCATTATTGTTTGGGCCTCACCATTGATGTCTGGGCCTCATCATTATTGTCTGGGCCTCATCATTATTGTTTGGGCCCCACCATTGATGTCTGGGCCCCATCATTATTGCTTGAGCCTCACCATTGATGTCTGGGCCTCATCATTATTGCTTGAGCCTCAACATTGATGTCTGGGCCTCATCATTATTGTTTGGGCCCCACTATTGATGTCTGGGCCCCATCATTATTGCTTGAGCCTCACCATTGATGTCTGGGCCTCATCATTATTGTTTGGGCCCCACCATTGATGTCTGGGCCCCATCATTATTGCTTGAGCCTCACCATTGATGTCTGGGCCTCATCATTATTGTTTGGGCCTCACCATTGATGTCTGGGCCCCATCATTATTGCTTGAGCCTCACCATTCATGAACAATCTTCACAATTGATAAATGAGCATCAACCTTGCCTGAGCTTCACCATTGATGTTTTGGCCTAACTGTTGGCGCTTGGACCTCACCATTGAGTCCTTACATTGACAGCTGTGGCTCACCGTTGATGTCAGGACTTTTCCATTGGTTGTAGTCCACAACAAAGTATATATGACCTCTATATAACACAGAAGACGCATAAATGTTCCTCACCCAGAAGCTGGTACAGACGAAGAGACTTAATAAGTCTATGATCACTTCTGCCAGAACTGCCTCCCGGCAGCACCACACCCTCAACTGGGAGGCTGCTCTACAGTAGAGGCCTCATCCGGTGACCACAGCCTCACACCTAGAAAGCTTCTACATGTCACAACTAGACCTGAAAACATCTGGAAGATATAAAAGGTGCAATAGACATTAATGACTATTAGGATATGGCCAAATCAGCGAGAGGTAATTTCCTGCAGTCATTTTCTATGGCTGTGATCAGTAGTGGTGTTATGACAGCGAGGCGTACAGAGGTCGCACATGAGAGGGATTCCTGCATAATCACCTGACCACACTCGTACAGTAAAATCCAAAGAGAATTTATGGAGCTGCCTCTGGTACAGTGTATACACAGATATGAGCTATATACACACACACATATCCATAATGAACACCATGCCTAATGAATGTGCAAACACAATTTCATATGGAAAAAAGTGTAACACCAATCATAACAAATATAGTGTGAACAACATATATAAAGTGCCAGTGCATAATAAATTCATATAACTTGTCTCTTATATTTACAATACAAACATGTGCAAAGATAATATGTATCATTAAAAATAATTAGAGACGCAAAAAATCCACTCACCCTTTAATAAAAAAACGGCTGTATGTAAACTGATAATAAGAGGTGCAATATGCATAGCTGGCTTGTAGAGACTCTACACGAATACAGCAGGAATCATGTAGGAATCCACATCTCACTGTTCCTTAGCACAGATGGGCTATAATGGCGTCCAACCAGCTTTAGCGCACTATTACACCACCATACCACCAATAATAACACCACAACATCATGACCACACAGCACCACTTTAAGTTACTTTTTAAAGCCAAGACAAATCTCTGGAGAAGTTTAGTGAGAAGAGTGTTTCCTCACTTTCCCAATTCCCCCCCCCCCCCCCCCATAGTGCTCCATATAGTAATATTCCCCCCATAGTGTTCATTGTAGTAATAATAATACATCCCTTAATATGCCACACATGTTTACAGGGCTGTTCAAACAATACTAGTGCACTTTTTAGACCACACACAATATATATTTTTGTTTATTTGTACCTCAACATAGCAGATAAGTACTCCTTTGTGCCCTCCCATATTAATAATGTCCCCTTTTTTGTTCCCCAACAGTAGGTAAGCCCCTCTGTGCCTCTAAACAGGACATATGCCCCTTTGTGCCCCCACATAGCAATTAGGCCGCCCTTTGTGCCACTACATAGTAGTTGGGCCCCCTTTGTGCCACTACATACCAGTTAGGCCCCCTTTGTGCCACTACATACTAGTTAGGCCTCCATTGTGCCACTACATAGCAGTTAGGCAGCCTTTGTGCCACTACATAGTAGTTAGGCCTCCATTTGTGTCACTGCACAGTAGTTAGGCCCCCTTTTGTGCCCTTACATAGCAGTTAGGCCCCTTTTTATGCCACTACATAGTAGTTAGGCCTCCATTTGTTCCACTACATAGTAGTTAGGCCTCCATTTGTTCCACTACATAGTAGTTAGGCCTCCATTTGTTCCACTACATAGTAGTTAGGTCTCCATTTGTTCCACTGCATAGTAGTTAGGCCCCCCTTTTGTGTCCTTATATAGTAGTTATGCACCTTTCCGTGCCACTATGTGCCCTGCACGGTCATCACACACCCCTTTCTGTCCCCATACATTAATAGTTCCCCCTCCCTTTGTGCCTCACATATTAATAATTCCCCCGACACAGTAGCTAGGGCCTCTCTATTAATCACTTCCTCTTTTTATGCCAATGAAACTCACCTTTCCTGTTCCTTGCCAAGCAGCAGGATCATCTTCCTCATGTGCCTGGATGATGTCCTTGCATAATGTCTACATATCATCCATTTCAGAGCCTATACTGTTATTTTACAGGGCCGGACCTACTCACTATAAACTGAAACATAAGACTCTTTTACAGTAAATAAACAGACATGGCAGAGTCCTTAGCAAGTTTCTCAGTTTTATACCTAATTTTCACCTTGTCAGAATAATACTTTCTTCTCCTCGTACTGATGAATCACTATGCTGCGCAACTCATATGCAAATGGCAATTTTATGTATATATTTTACATAAATTATACAAATAGATCGGCATTAATGAGATCCTCGGATTGTGGAAGTGTTGCACCGCTCACACACTCACACAAACACTATGTGGAGTCAAGGAGTACAACGTTTATTTCTTATCTTTCACTATTTGGTTAACAACCCTGGAAAAGTTCATGAATCCTCACACTTAGGGATGTCACCAGCTTTAATACTTCATAGCAAATCCATAGATCCCTTATATGACAACAAGGGATAGTTAATAGTTCATCCTTCTCCAACTTCCTTGGAGATCGGTGACAGATACATTTTACAGGATGGCATCTGGTCAAGGAGCAATTTTAAAAGTTTGGATTGATGTTTGCTGGGAACAACCAACATCATCTCCTCCACTCCTAGTTGGATTTCCCTCTTTATATTGGTATAATTGATGGCCACGTCACAATAAGGTCCATAAGCTCTGTCCTTTTTGCCTGCAGAATAAGTTACTTTTATATTATTATATTATTTATTGGTTGATACTGTCAATTTTAACTTAATTTAATGTAGAAATTGTCACCACTAAATGGGTACTTTGGCAAAAATCTTTTTCTTTCAAATCAACTGGTTTCAGAAAGTTATATAGATTGGTAAATTGCTTCTTTTTAAAAATCTCCAGTCTTCCAGTACTTATCAGCTGCTGTATGTCCTGCAGGAGGTTTTGTATATCATTCCAGCCTGACACAGTGCTCTCTGATGCCACCTCTGTCCATGTCAGGAACTGTCCACGGCAGATGAAAATCCCCATAGAAAACCTCTACTGCTCTGGACAGTTCTTGACACGGATAGAGGTGGCAGCAGAGAGCACTGCGTCAGACTGAAAAGAAAACACAATTTCCTGCAGGACATACAGAAGCTGATAAGTAGTGGAAGACTGGACATTTTTAAATAGAAGTAAATTACAAATCTATATAACTTGATTTGAAAGAAATATATTTTCACTGCAGTACCCCTTTAATAAAATGACTTCTTTTAATGTATATAAAGGATGTGTCACTAAACAGAATATTCATCTATTGAACATTGTTTTGTATCATATCTGGGATTTCTGGATGTGCTATGAAGTAGGGGCGTAACTAAGGGCCGGTGGCCTCCAGGGCAAACTTTTCAATCCCAATCGCCCAGCATTGCTAGGGTCTCAAACACAGGGAGGCCATAAGTGTTTATAGTGTAGTTACATCCAGTAACTATAGGTGATGTCATCTTTGATTAGAATTGTCCTCTTTCTTTTTCCATCTAGCCCATTCCACCATGACAGTGTCTTCCAGCCATAGTCTAGGCAGAATTTTCCATACTGTCATATTAGGCTTCTGGCTTTTCTGGCACCTTCCCAATCTGTGGTCATCGTGACATGGTAATTGTAGTAACAATGCAAAAAGCCAAGTGTTCGCCAAATGCAATAGAGGTCCATAAGAAGTATGATAGACTTTCTAACTCTAGGCTTCGTGCGAGGAAAACTCTGAAAATAAGACAGTGTCTTATATTAACTTTTCTTCCAAAGATGGGCTAGATCTTATTTTCAGAGGGATGTCTTATTTTTCCACGAAGAAGAATTCACATGTCACATGCACAGCAGGGACATAGAGTATGGTATGGTGGCTTCCGACCACCAGGGGGAGCTCGCCGCAGTACACTCGTACAGCACAGCAGGGACAGCGTACAGTATGGCGGCTTCCTGCTACCAGGGGGAGCTCACTACAGCACACTCGTACAGCACAGCAGGGACAGCTTACCGTATGGCTGCAGGGGAGGGGATAATGGCGGATTGTGTGCAGCTCTACATCTGGCGGTAGGAGACAATAGGGATGGCGGCAGGCCTCTTGAAGCCTAGCCTGCACATTTACAAGGGACAGCCGGGGAAAGGAACATCGGGGTTGGCAGCAGGTGACGGTCTTCATGTCCTCCATGCAGCTGCTCTGCAATGGACGGTGAAGGTAGGGGACAATGGTGTTGGGATAAAAAGAATCACAGCTGTGTGCCCTACTAGGTCTTATTTTTAGGGAATGTCTTGTTTTCAGGGAAACACAGTAGTATAGGACGGCATATATACCACTTACTAGTCAGCAGTGTTTTCACAACAAGGCATCATGATAATGGTGGCCACAAATATCTGCACCCAAACATGTAAATAAACAGTTTCCCTGAACTTCCTATGAAGTCCATCACCTTGTCTCTTACTTCATACATTTAGTGGACGCCTGAATTTTATACCCTGGTTTTCCACGTGTTTCTGTACATTAAAAGTAACCAATTAAAAACGGATCGCAGTGTGAATCCAGCCTTGTGCGCGGAACTTGCCAATCATAGGATGTTTCCATAGCAACCTGATCCCCTGGTGTGTAGGGGAAGGAGGCGGCACATAGTGACAGGTACTCTTGTTGTTAGTCAAACCGGGGCCTCATTGCAGTAAGTGGTTGGGGGGGAGGGGCAGCCCACAGGACAGTATGGGCCCCTAAGTTACCTGGGACAAATAGATCATAACCCTGCTTTATGGCACCAAGGTAAATGTAGTGTATATACCGCTGGACATCATCTTATCCAACAGTAACACTGTCTTTGTTGCCCATAGCAACATTTTCCCTGAGCAATTTCTAAAATGAAAGCTCGGATGGACAGCTGAGGGGCTAATTTATTAAATCTTATTAAAGAGTCTTCTTTTGCCCGTATCAACCAATCAGAGCCCAGCTTGGATTTTTCAACTGCGGAAGGCAAAATGAGAGCTGTCCCGTGATTGGTTGCTATTGGCAACAAAGAGTTCATTAGATGGGTTCAATTAGTCTGGCCTATAGGGCCTCATTTATAGGAAACAGCGTTTATTGCCCATAGCAACCAGTCATGGCTCTGTTTGGTTTCTATGGACAAGGGTTTTGATAAATGAGGTACATTAAATCATCAACCCTAGAATGTATGTATTTACCGCCGACAGTTTATACCAAATGGGCCTATGTTTTTTTTTTTTAAGTGTTAGTTGCCCATAGCAACCAATCACAGCACAGCTTTACTGCTCAGTAAATTAAAAGCTGCGCTGTGATTGGCTGCCATAAACATCAAGCGATAAAGCTGTCTTCAACTGACCAATGGGATATATGAGGTGTATATATATGTATACCATGATGCCCATTGAATTAATGGACTCAGCCCTGCGCCAAGTATACACAGTCAATAGATTGGTTACTGACTAAATATGATTGGTGACTATGTGTGTATATATATCTAAAGGCGGAGAAGGGGATGCTGGGTAACGGGTGATCTGCAGATCCATCCGTGTCACCCTCATTATTTTCTAGGATTTTGACACACGGACCCCCCCACCCCCCGGCTGCCATTGCTGGGTAGCTGGTAAACTGCAAATCCATCCATGTCACCCTCATTATTTTCTAAGACATTGACACGGGAACCCTCCCGGCCGCCATTAACCCTTCACCGCGTCAGGTACCAGCCAGCTGGGCGGCCTTCCTTCCCTCCTCGCGCTCTCTACCTGGAATTAATATTCAGCAGTGGGAGAGCGCGAGTCTAATAATGGTATTGGAGAAATATGCTGCATCTGTTACCATTAGATGTACAAAATTAGCTCCTCACACCTCTGACACCCAAGATGTCTTCCCTTAAAATCCTTGCCGGCGCCCACAGTTCCTTGCCATCAGTTGCCGATACAATATTGCAATTACTGTGTGTTTGTGGTGCGCGGGCTCCGCACCGCTTCCTTTATATGTTTATATATTTCTCCTTCATTAGTGCTGTCTGAAGGGTGATTAGATCCTTCAAACATTTTACAGAGGTTAAACGTTGATTAAGATTTAATTATTACTGTAAATAGCTTTCTATGACATATGGTGCAAAGCCTGACATATGTGCATTTGAATAAATGAAGTGTTGTTTCCCATAATGCTCTGGTGGCTGTTTAACAGCTTTGCTGAAGGGTTATGTCGCACCTCATGTACGACTCGCTTTCATGTTATATTTTGTTGGGTTTTGCAGCTCAAAAATCAAGAGCAGTTTTTTTTTCTATTTCTTTTTTTTTCCCAGTGTTTTTTCGTGTGTTTTTTTTTTCTTTTCCCTCAAACATTGAATATTTTAAATACCTAAATTGTTTGCTGCCATTTTAGACTAATTTGTCTAACTAGGTTAAACATTTTCAAAGACACTTACTTTATTTTATTTTTTTACCTCTTCCGCTTCATGTTGTTAGGGGAGGATGAAGTTAGTTATTTTTGTTAAAAAAAAATAAAAAAATTGCAGTAGATCTGTCATACGTTGCTGTAGCCACGTCAGGAGGCTCTTTGTAAATGTGTCATTAAAGGGAAACTATAATTTAGAGGGTAACTGCAATTTAATTGGCGAACTCCAAATTAAACTCTGACTTAAAGGGGTTCCCCTTACATGTTAACAGGGTGCCACAACAATAGGTTAAACACAAGAGTCCATAGCGGTCAGCTATGATCTGTGGGTGAACCTGGCAGCGAGTGTTAAGTTCACTGCGCCACCACAGGGGAAGTTAAAGGGGAAGTCTGGCGCTAGGCCAAAATATTATTCTGGGCTAGTGGTGGAAGAACATAAAAAGGAGGTTATATTCACCTGTCCCAGTGCCAATGCAGCGCCTCGTCCCGCTCTTGGACCCAGCCAGCTGTCTTCTCGGCTCCCCTCCGGCTACATCACGACCCGGTTGAGGGATGCTCCACTTAGCCAGTCAGTAACTGGGGCAGGACACCGCTGCAGTCACTGCTTGGCTGAGCAGGCTAAATCTAACCCACTTCTGACTTTCAACCCAGGTTGTGATGTACCCGGAGACTGGGAGAAGATGACACCCAGCGGGGTACGGGAGCCCGATGATGCAGCGCAGCATGGGGACAGGCGAGCCTATTGTCTTTTTTAGCTTTCCCCCACCCCCTGGCCCATAATGATTTTTGTGCTTCTGATCCCACACCTGGGGCTGGTGGTACTACCTCACTCCGTTTGCTTACACTGACTTCTGGCTATGTCTGACCATGCACCAGTCCAGAAGGCACGTTCATGTGTCACCTTATCTGTCCCTTGTTCTCTCTACAGCATCTGGCTCCCAATTGGTTACTACTCTGGAGTCCTAGACCTTCAAATCTCCAGGCTAAAGGTGAAAAACAGGGTTTCCTTAGACTCCACACCCCTGCCAGTGCCAAACTGTTTGCAGCCTAGGGATCCAGCACCTTAGGGCCCTTTTTACCCGGGCTTGCCGCAAGTAAGCACCGTTCATTGACATTGGTGCTAATCTGCAAAGGCTTTACAAGGCTCAATCAATTGGATGACTGGACTGTGCCAATGCCGCAATATTCGTACAGCCTATTAACTTACATTGGATGATCTGCAGGTGACTGCTGTTGATTTGAATTCCAGAGCTGAATCCAGTTGACAAATCAGAAACAGACTTTTTCATTGATTTGCAGGGCCAATTGGAAGAGTACTAATTGGCTAATATTCAACATTGAGGCTACTTTTTATCTTGTTGGGAAGGTCAGTCACCACAAAGTTAAAATATGGGGCTCAACCAAGTGGAAGGACAAAGTCTATGGTCCTTTCTTTTCTGCCGAGGATACAGTCACTGGCCGTTCCTACCTGGACATGTTAAAACAATGCAGATGGAGGAAGATCTACCAAATGTAGTCTAATAGACCATCAGGCAGATGGTGCTCCTCCATATTTCCACTTGGATGTTCATTGATACCTGAATAAAACTCACCAAAAATTCACCAAAGTGCTGGCCTCCTCGATCACCAGATCTACACTCCTTTTTTCCCGTAAGGCAACATCAAAGACCCTGAAGAACCTGAAATATTACATCACTGACAGTGCAGTCCATATCCAAGGATTTGCTGGCACATGTCTAGGCACCAGTAGGCCACCAACTAGACATTTGTCGCACCCCCAATGGGAATCACTCTAATCGTGGATAAAACATGGATAGTTAGTGCGTCTTCTCATGTTAATAAAGTAGCAGTACACTCTCTGGGTTACGAATACCGATGCTATAATTTTGCACCATCCTTTTTGTACCACCCTGTATAATACTGGTGTTAATTCCGGATAAGTACAGTATAAACTACCCGTTTTTTATGTTGATTATATGTCTATATATATAAAGTGTAAAATGTTGTTTGTAGGTGAACATACGTTTTAACAACCCTGTTGGGTGCAGTATTTTAGGTTCACTGCATTCACGTTCTAATGCAGTATCTTACTTTGTCACATGATTCTCTTGGCTAATCTACCTGACACGCGGTGTATTTATGACGGGCTGACGTCGGTGCCATATGTTTACATGTACGGTTCACTAGCAGATCTGGTAACTTCTGCGCTCACTCCTGCATTATGGCGGCGTAGCATAATTATAATTAACTATAACACATTACCGCATTCTCTATCAAAACATTTCAAAATAATAATTTATGAAGTATGGTAAATAACGAAACTCCTTCAAGACTCTCTACAAGTACTATACTATAGACACGCTTCTGATGGCTGGTTCTACGAATCTTCGAATCTTTTTTTTTTTTTTTTTTTTAAAAGATGTATGAGATCATACACATGAGATTGCTGGAAAGATTTAGGTTTATTGGAGATATATTGAAATCTGTTTATCCACCTGTATAGGGTATTCAGTACCCCAAAATAAAAAATATGTCACCCAAAATTGGAAATATGTCAAAACTTTATTCTAATGGGAAGGTTTCTCCTAGAATCAGATGCTAAAACTTGTTCTTTTATTCTAATCTATTTCTACTTTTTTTTATTTCCTTTTTTGTACCTTGTTATAGGGCGGCCATCTTGTCTGGGCTGTTCTTAACAGCATTAAGTGGCATGCTTTATAGCAAAACTCATGGACACAGACGACAATAGACAGACTATGTACCCTGGTGATGAATGTGAAACATTAAGCCCCTATTACATGGGGCAACAGAGAATATCAAACGAGCACTGTCAGCGCTCGTTTGTTTGCTCTTCGTTCCTCACTCACTGCCAGCGCTATTACACGCGTCGGCAATGAGCAGGTGAGTACAGGGGGGGACTGCAGGGAGCTGCGGGGGGCTGCCCGGTTGATCGCTAGATCGTCCGGGCAGCCCATAGCAGGTAGCATCGATCTGCTGCCGCCGCTCCTGTTCCACAGAGCAGTTGCCATATTAGCTGTTTGTCTTTCAACATGTTAAAAGACAAACGACTGCAACGATCAGCCGACATTGCTCTTCTCGGCTAATCATTGCCTTCTATTACACGGGACGATTATCAACTGTAATGGCGGATATCTGCTGAATACAGCTGATAATCGGGACCCTTACTGAGCGCGCTCTGTGACCTGTGAGGAGGTCATTCCACAGGATGCTGCTATTGTCTCCTCTATCTACTGGTCTGAAACCACGCTGCAATGCTGCACAGATCACTTTACAGCAGTCTCCTCTTATTACCACAGACAGAAAAGTAAGTCTCAGCTTAGTTTTGGCCCTTGTGGTGAATGAAAACGGCAAGATTTCAGGATTATTTTATAATATTGATAGAAAAATTGAAAATTTGAGAAAATGTCACCAAAAAGCCTAAAAAAAATCTTTAACAAAAGATTATTTATTCAATACGTCATTTTCTTGTTCAATAAATTTTTATTGAGTTTTTTTCAGATAATTTTCAGTATAGACATTGTAAACAGTAGAACATTAAACATAAAACATAAGTAAAACCCGTCCTTTAGGGACGAACAAACATAACAAAAATAAATTGTCTTCCCTTGTTCTGATTAGACATGGGGATGGTGGAGTACATCCATATTCTGTAAAGAACTATATTAAAACCATGATACATAGTTTGTAATATAGACATA
The DNA here is from genome assembly GCF_027789765.1 of Dendropsophus ebraccatus. Classification (NCBI taxonomy): domain Eukaryota; kingdom Metazoa; phylum Chordata; class Amphibia; order Anura; family Hylidae; genus Dendropsophus; species Dendropsophus ebraccatus. Next base: position 19,714,662 of record NC_091460.1, on the reverse strand, counting down.
TGACACGTGACCTTATATCATACATACCGACTTCAATAGGATTCGACCCTCTCTAGCCTAATCCTGGTGAAGATGTTGCTGTTAATGTTAATGACAAATTCCCTTTAAAGGGGTTATCCAGCGCTACAAAAACATGGCCACTCTTGTCTCCAGCCCCACTCTTGTCTCCAGCGTGGGCGGGGTTTTGCTGCTCAGTTCCATTGAAGTGAATGGAGCTTAATTGCAAACCGCTGAGCTGGAGACAAGAGTCGTGTTGTCTCTGAAAGAAAGTGGCCATGTTTTTGTAGCACTGGATAACCCCTTTAATCCATCACAAAAACGCAATTAAAAAACATGACCTGGGATACAGAAGGCCAGACTGCTGGGACGTAGTGAACAGATCCAGTCCTAGTTCAGCATAAATGCATGGGATAAAGTGCTATTGTCTGGACATCTATGCTTACAGTGCGCTGAGCAAGGTGATCAGATGCACTCAAAGCATATAATACTAGTGTATGCCCCAAGGTCCCAGTCTGCTGGCCCCCCACCTCACACTCCACTCCAACGTCGTTTCGCTACCCACTTCCTCAGGAAGTAACAAGGGGGAGGGGGGCGGAGGACATTTTATATGTGCCCAAAAATTGTTCATTGGCTGGCTTAGATAAACGCACCTGGACTGTGTGCTTGTGTATTTTTTGTAACAGATATAATGTTGATGTTATTGGGTTGGTTACTCTCATCCCATCATATACCATTTTAGTTAAAGGGGAACTCCGGATAAGAAAAACTTGTTTTCTATTAAAAGTACATTAAAAGTTATATAGATGTGTCTATACAATGTATTACTGTATCTGTGCTGTTCTGCCACACTGGTAGCTGATAGACATCCAGGAAGTGAAAAAAATGGCCCCTGTGCCAATTCACATTGTCTCCTGCTCCTTCAGCTATCCCCCCTTAGGAGACAAATCTTCCATGCCTCTGTCTCACATTGTGTGTGTTAGCTGATGATGTAGACAGGGGGCAGGGTGTGATGTCACATGAGGCTTGGCTGGATAACCCAATCCTCTAAGTGATCTACCATCTCTAACCAGCCAGAAGCAGCTGCTGCACTAATGTTACTGATTGTAATGGGTGGGGGCTGTGATGATCACATGAGGGAAAGCATTGCATTCTGGGAAATGCCAAACCAGAAAGAGCAGAAACACAAAACAGAGCAACACCGCCCCCCCCCCCCCCCCAACAAATGGATTTTTGGTAGTTTCAAAACTGGGATAGACAGGTAAGTAATGCGTTATGGTTCTGCAGAAGTTTCATTTATTTTTAACCACTACCTGGAGTACCCCTTTAATGATTCAAAATTGTCTCCAGTTGCCTCTGGTATTGTATAGTTGGATTTCCATCCAGTTTTTAGTAACATTTGTTGTCATTTAGCTGTCTAAAGACCTCCCGTTTCTATCTATGTTTGGATAGAAAGGAAAATGGTTCAGGAGAATTAGAGGAGAATTTTTAACTCCTTTATGTGATGACGCAAGAGAGTAAGAATGAAGCTGGAAGGCTTAAGCCAATTGGTGGCAAAAGCGGGAATGGGTGTCCTTGATAGTTATAGATATTTTTTTGCTACACAAGCTTATTGGTTAGCTCTATGGCAGAAAAACAGATTATTTGAAATTGGGGAAGAGCAGTAAAGGATATTTTTGAACTACTGGATGTAGGGGCTTTAGAAGACTCCCACTGGGAGGGTTGGAGCATGGTTGAATCACAAGTTATATAATGGAAAAATCTGAAAGCATCTTGACACCTAAAAGGGGTATTGGATTTTGCCCCGAGTAATAGCCTCAGAGAGGTGGTAAAGCTGAGGAAGTTTACAAGAGGCGGGTATTGTAAACATAGGGGAGGTGAGAGAAGGTGAAAAAGTTAAAAGTTGGCTCAAAATTAGAAGTGAACTTAGGTTGGAGAACTGTCCATGTTATAACCATAATAATCTCTACCAAGCACTTACCACCATGATTAATAAGGATAGACCGTTATTTGCCAAAACAGATAATCTAGTTTAAGGGCTTAGAAGCTACTCATTAAAAAAGGGGGTAACAATAATATTCAAGTATCTGATGGAAATGGAATGAAATAAAAATGGACCCAAAGCCGAAAAGTAAGGAGAAATGGGAAGCAGAAATAGGGTCGCTACACCAAGACCAGTGGGACGTCAACGTCAGGAAATCATCGATTTATACAATTCAATATTATTCATAGATTGTATTATACTCCCAGTTTCCTATTTAAAATTAAGGATTTCGGATGAATGCCCAAGATGTGGGCTTGGGGGTACTGTTTGTTTTACAGACGGGACTCGACTTACCAAAGAAACAAGAGCTGGCGGATACGACAAATATAAAGGCTCCTAACAGGATACTGGGAAAGATCATTAGGTGGTTATTTGATGCCAGACTGCTAATTATAGGACTCTGGATCTCACCTGTACCCCCAAGTGTTAAAAACTGGGTAAGATGTGGAAAAAAAATATGAACAGATGCACAAGGTTGGAGAATAATTTGTTGAGTATTATTTCTCTTTCACAGTTTTTTCCCCCCTTTCCCTCCACCTGGCTGGGGGGGGGGGGTTAGGAGGGAAGAGATATAGGATTATTAAGATGGAATATAATGAATGTCAGGATGAGTTGGAACATGGTTATGGATAAAGGATTTGTGACCATGGGGTGGATTCCCCGAGCATCCGTACTTAGGAGAATATTTGTATACTTTGTTGTAGATAACAGGGAATAAAATGGGTGGAAAAGACGGATGGTCGGTCCTCATGTCTCTGTTGGGTGGGCTGGAGTCCCTTGAATCTGGAGACGCGGTGGCCTCCCGAGGGCTCCCTCCCCTTTATGGGGATTAGGCTTTCCTGGCACCCAGGTTGGTTAATCCTGGTTAAATTAGATATACTGAGAGAAGTGGTCAGCCTAGTATTAAGAAAAGAAAAGAAGAGGAACCAGATTACTGGGACCTGGGTACCCCTATAACATGGGGGCCTGGAAAATCAGAAGACTCCAGTTAAAGTGTCACCGACTTATATATGTAGTTCATGTCACTAGAATGAGTGTAAAATGGCACCGTGTTCTTGAGGTGGATACGTGCCCTGGGGGCATAAATCCCTCGAAACCCATGCAAGAAAGAATGGGAAGTTGGTGCAGGCTGGATTATAGTTAGAAACAGGATTGGATAACAGAGAGAAATGTACTTAATGATTATAGAATCCAACGGGATTGCAGGAAGGAGAGGGGTGATCGGGAGCTGGACGGCAGATGGGCATGCAGTTGGGTTGGCGGGGTCCTGGGGATCGAACTTATTGGTCTTAGTTAGTAAATTTATTGGGTATATGAGAACGCTGGATGCTAACAGGTGGTAAGGTTATGAATAAAAATGGTCCCAATTTTAGAAAGAGGTGATGAGGGGGATCCATCCCATTGGATAAGATCTATACTGTGCGATAGAATGATCTTCGTCACAATGGTACTTGGAATCTATGTTTTTAACTCCTGGCTCTGCGACGTTGGATAGTGTTATATAGTAATAAGTATTTTTTATATGAGTGGAAAGTAATAAAAATCTAATATAAAAAAAAAAACTCCCGTTCATATGCCCCTACTGACAAAATTATCACATCCCCACCCTTGTCTGCCGGTTTAATAACTATCCCTTTAATGCGACTAAGTTCTTCACATACATGACACATTATATTCCTTCATACACATACATTTATGACAATTGTTATATTCATTTTTATTTTTTAATTGTTTATTCATTATTCATATTTTATTCACTTACACTCTTGCACTTCAAACCCTTCTTTTCAGCACTGGTTCTTTTAATATATTTTTTGCACTAGCTCTTGCACTTTTCATGCACATAAGCATCTTTGTTTTTACTATGGCTCTTTGTTTCAGCATAACAATTGTTTATTGGTAGGTAGCATTATTTATGTACAGGACGGGATGTTATCTGACACCATTTTTTGCTTAGTTTGTGTGCCAGCAGGCTGTACCAATAGCGTGCCAAGAATTTTTAAATAAAAAATTATAAAGTTTTACATTCCTGATCTTGGTGGAAGTTCTTCTTCTCTCTAGTCAGCATGATCATGCACAGTGTCAGGAGACTCTAAGGCTACATTCACATATCCGTAGTGCCCTCCGCAATTTCACAGACCCATTTATAGGTGACAGGTCATCCTTGGCACAACTGTGCCCTGTAATAGGGCCTGCCAGTATTTTTTGCAGAACAGACCCATAACATCTACGGTTGTGTGTATGAGTCTATAGATATGAATGGGTCTCTAATCTGTCTACAATTGCAGACAGAATATACGGACATGTGAATGTACCCTGACAGTGCTGGGAATGCCATGTGCCTCTCTGACACATCGATGGGAGCACGTCCTTCTCCCTGCCCCTTATAATCTTTGCCTCTCTGACGCTTTCCTCCACCCTGCCCTCTACCTTTCTATCCTTGTCATGCCATAGCAATTTATCATCTCATATCATTGGTGCACAATGCCAAGAGACGCATGCCGCTCTGACAGTGCCAGGAACAGTGCACATGCTTCAATAAATATCAAGGTTGGCCCTCAACATAGTCCGATTTTTTAATTTTCGCCCACTGTGTGTTTGAGTTTGACACCCCTGCTATAGGGGAGAGTAGGTTCCTTATCAGACCCCTGCTATAGATCATTACAGTGGTTTTACAAACAAATGGCTGCTTTCTTCCAATCTTCTTCACGTTGTCCAAAGGTTGTTAGGCAATCACGCTGATCAGCTGATTAAAGAGGCTTTGGCCCTTGGGCTACCACTCTTTAATCCAAAGCTTCACTGATCTAACTTTGAAGCCTAGGCCATCCATTTTTGAAAATCCAGACTCCTACCACCTTAAGGGTACTGTATGTGCACATAACAGAATAGGCAAGGAATTTCAAGCAGAATCCGCAGTTCCGCTTGTCCCATTGATTCAGTGGGATTTGTCAAGCACAATAAGCAATCCACCCAAAGAATTGACATGGATTGCCAATTGCACTTGACAAATATCATTGAATTAAAGGGAGAGGTGGAACTGTGGATCCCACTTGAATTTCCTCACCTGTTCCATAGTGTGCACGTACCCTAAGGGATCAGCATGGAATTTCAAGCGGAGTTAGCGCCATAGACTCCGCTTGAGGTTCCGCCTGTCACATTGATTCAGTATAATGTCTCACCCACACTCCACCATGTATGTCTATTCTTTGGGCGGATGGCAGCGTCCGCATGAGACATCCTATAGAATCAATGGGACAAGCAGAGTTACGTAGTATGAACATACCCTTATGTAGGACCAGACCTCTAGATTCGACCTAACCTCAACATTACTACGATATTGTAAAATCTGATGTTGTACATCATATATTATGTTGTTTGTTCTGCTGTTTTTTTATAAATATTTCTCTACCTATTTTTTTTTTTTAAGAAATTGGTAAATAGCTAGTTTTAAAGAAATAAATTTACACTTTGAATTCTAATCTTGGCATAGATTTCTTCCAAATAAGCAGAATGGACCAACTCATGAATTAACTATGACTTCATTTTCTTCTTTGACAGATTGAGACCTCACGACTGGAGCCAGAAATTGCGATGAACACCACCTCGCGGACGGTGGTCTACAACAAAGGATTGTAAGCCAAATTCGGTCAACCTCAACGCCGAACAACGAAGAAAAGTCTCTCTGACCCCCTCCCCTTCCTTGTCACCTACCATAGAGCAAGGAACAGATGAACACCTGAACTCTCCCTCGTCCCTGACAGCTGGGAAAATTAACACATTCACAGAACTATCAACTCTCCGAGGTAGAAGAGTTACAGGATTCATGTCTTACCGTTGCTAAGGGGGACAAGAAATAGCACAATAATGTGGTACCAACAATTTTTTAAAATCATTAGATTACAACAAAAAAAGAAAAAAAAAATCTCATATGATCACAATCACTGCATGAAAAGTGAATGATTCATCCAGTTAGCCTGCAAAACATGATCCAGATCGGTGTCATTAAAACACGAAGACTGATGTCACAAGTGTCACCTCTAGAAGACGGTGATGTCACTAGACTCCAACACTAAGCCTGACATCACATAACTAAAAGGAAAAAACACAAAGATCACAATGTAGTTATTATTCAGCACTGGTGTGACGTTACACAATAGTCATTGATTGCGGTAAAACACAACTTGGTGTCACGTGATACAGTTACATAGGACGTAATGAAGTCTTCATGACACTTACTAATGATTTGTGATTTGTATTCCATAGGGTTTAGGATTACATATATTCTGATAAAAAATGAAATGTTATAATGTTAAAATCGTCATCGGCATAACTTGAATTAATGAAATTTGCAGGAACGTCACTTACTATACTTGTGTATATGATCAGTATTTTAGGTTGGTAATTATGGGTTCTCTTGACGCCATCAAGTAACTGTTCAGCCCACAGCTGTCTCTCCCGATTCCCACTACCTGCCGTATTCTGAATCGGGAGATGGCCACACATTTCAGTAGTTGGCCAAACTGTTGTGTGGCCCACAGCTATCCCTCCCGATCCTCCCAATATTCTTGCTCGCTCATGTGATCTTAGTGGGTAGAGCGGATAAAGTAGCCAATAGAATTGTATAGCGGCTCATCTCCGCCGAGAATAAGGATTGGGAAATACTGTAATTCCACTGCCTGATCTCTCTTTTCCCAGTGTCTGCCTTCAGTGGAGAGTTGGGAGGTCACCATATACTGTATATTATATGGTTGGCCAGTCCCACCGAAATTTGTGCATTTGGTCAATATTAGTTAAACTTGTGATTAACTTAAAGGTCAGCGCCTACATTGGTTGGAACTTTACCATACCCAGAGAAATAGCTGACTAGTTGGGGATAAAACAAGCACTAGACATATTGTTCTTCAAAGTGTCTGTTTTATCCCTTGTTCTAGTAGGAGATAAGCCAATGCCAAAGGCATCTACCAGCAGCAAGTTCCCCTCTGCCCATTGAAATACATTGAGTTGAGCATAGATATATATTGGGGGGTCAGGTGGAATAGATGACAAATGAAAGATCATTTAGCTCTCTAATGGTGTCCATAACATTAGGGAGTGTCTCGATAAGTCTGGAAGCTGCTTAATTCATCCTCTCCATTGAAAGCACATGTTTTTCTTTAGGCTTGGACACCAGTTGTTGGATAATTGTTCTTTCTATGATGAACAAGGGTTCGATGATGAACAAAGATTCGATGATGGTCCTGTGAATCAACATCTCATCACAGTAGTAGAGGCTTTCTAGATGGAGCTTGTTCTGTCCATGGGATCCTTGAGATCTCCGGTGACTTTGGTCTCAATTGTTCTTCTTAGATACTAAAACTGCCTAAGTGTCTGTAGTTGAGCAAACACCACCACACGTAATGTATTTAGCTCACTTCAGTGTCTACGAAAGACATAGTAAACTAAGGGTCTAAAATGAATTGTATGCTAAATATATCATGTAATACAACATACTGAACACAGATGGGCGCATTGTAGGTGGCAGATTGGTAACATATTGGAAGCAGAGTCATGACAAGTGAATGGTGGATATCAAGGCTGCAGATGTAACATTGTGACCTCTACAGTGCTAGCTTTAAAGAAGGAAAATGGAAGTGAAGGGCCAAAGTATGAAGCTTTTTTTTTATTTTTGCCTGGTATGCTTTGCTAATATACCTCATTAGACTTGATCTCATACAAGTCATTGTATTTGACCAGAGTGTCTTACCATGTCCCGCTTGGTTACATCTTACTTGACTTCATTCCACCAGGCTGGATTAGGGGTTATTCTACATGGGCAAGTCTTACTACATCTCACTGAAAAGATCTGTACTCATCTAGGTGCTCAATTCATATTACACTGGACGAGATCACTTCACATGTAGATGGTCAGTACGTCTTCATATTACACTGGACGAGATCTCGTCACATGTACGTAGTCAATACTTCTTAATTGTACACGTTGTTTATCTGTATTTTATATTTTTTAGCTTTGCAAATATAATGGGTTAAGAGACATTGCAATGAACTTGATAATTGGTAGTAAAAGTAGATAGGTATCACCCATCTTCTTAACCTAACTTTCTGTTGTTGTGCATTCTCATGGAGAACATAAGGTCCTCATACACCCTATCAGATGAAAGCCTAAGGTCACCATGCTTGCAGGTTCGGCTGTCGGTGTGAGGTGTATGGGACTCTCTCGACTGTCCACCTGCGGCGGCGGCTTACCCCTCCCCGTAGATAACACAGGAACACTTTGCCGAGTTGAACGTTCCTGTGTGTTCCTGGGGAGGACGGAGACAGGACGGGAGAAATGACTGACGACTGAAGCTATATGGCTACCTTTAGGTGGTTCCTTTTGTTGTCTAGTTTGTAGATACAATAACATTTTCGAGAACAGTTTTTGTAGAAAGTTTAAAGGGGTTATCCAGCGCTACAAAAACATGGCCACTTTTCCCCCTACTGTTGTCTCCAGTTCAGGTGTGGTTTGCAATTAAGCTCTATTTACTTCAATGGAACCGAGTTTCAAAACCCCACCCAAACTGGAGACAACAGTAGGGGGAAAGTGGCCATGTTTTTGTAGCACTGGATAACCCCTTTAATTTTAAGCATGTGGCTTTTAACACATTTAACGCATCACCAAAAGTTATAGTTTGCCGCACAAAGCACTAAAACATTGATAGAATTGTAGTGACGTTTTTTATGCATCGTTTTTATTTTGTCTGATAAGATGAGAGGAAACTGAGAGGAGATTGATGAGTAAACTGTGAACTAATGCTTATAGAGCAAGATATATCGCTAGTTTTCTTAGGAGAGATTATGTTGAACAATCCCATATATGTGACCATGTAGTCTGGGGTGCTTGGACGGCCGAGATACAAAATGTGTAGTCAGTAGGACTCCAAACCTTTTTATAGAGTCTCTGTAACCAGTTTGCATTGGCAGGTTAGGGGTCAGCAACCCCATAGGTTAAGGTATCACAGAGCTCCAGCCTTTACATGCAATAAATTTGTTGTCGAAATTGTCCCAACCATCGGGACAGGACTTTAAGAAATCCATGGGCAAGTTTCAGTGGCAGAAATTTCTGCCACAAATTTGCCACCACCCCCTTATTTCAATGCCACCACAACACAAAGTCATAGTAGGGTCATGGTCTGTCCCATTGTTTACATGTCATCCTAAAGCTTAAAAGTATTATTTGAGACTGGCAAGAAGGCGAGAACGCTCTGCGTTGTGATAAAGTGGTGTCCCCAACCTTTTGTTCTTTTGGAGCCACAATCAGAGTAATGGTTTTGTGTAGTGATAAGCGAACCTGGACTCTCTGCATTTGACTCTTGGTGGCTGGAGAAATTAGATGCAGCCCTAGGGATTCCTGAAAAACAAGTTCGCTCATCACTTGTCTTGTGATACATTCAGAAATTAAGAAGATGTGGGGGACGAAGAAGTCATAAATTTGCAAACACATAGCATGGGGTTGCAAGTTACTTGTGGCTTTCAGGCGTCTAGTTGGGGACCATGCACATTTATGTTGATGAAAATGTATGATCTTAAGCAGTCAGATGGAATTTAACAATAACCAATTGTTTTAAAGTACCATACACTTTCAATATGCTTGGCTTGGCTCACACATGTATATGAATGCTGTGCTCGCCCATTGTCTGTCCCCATACCCATAACCATTCAGCTCTTTCTGAATAGGTCTGAATAGGGAGAGGGGAGGTTAGCCATTACATTACATTTCTAGTCATGGCTTATGTTTCTGAAAACAAGAAGATCGGGCAGATTTTTCTCTCACCCCAGATCACGGGTCGGGGGAGAGTCAGGATGCCCCAAGCACATTAGATGGTCAGCAAGTCCTTCCAAAAGTTGGCTAACTTGGCTGGATTTCAGGGAGCCAACTGGTGTCATCATATGGAAAAAAGTTGTCTGTCCTGGAAACTTGTGGCCGATAGTTGTACGAAAGGTCTTTCATTCAGGAAAGAATGTTCCTAAAAAGGTTATCAGTCCTTTCCCTGATTTCATGGATCCTATATGCCTAGTGGGAACAACCATAATGGCCAATATAAGCTAAAATGTGTACTATTCACCTGGCGATCATTTATTTAATGGTTGTTTAACCATCTTCCCACTACTGACTGATGTGCCTGGTCGCCTTTAGGCTATGTTCACACTACGTATATTTGAGGCTGTATAGCAACCAAAACCAGGAGTGGATTGAAAACACAGAAAGGATCTGTTCACATAATGTTGTAATTGAGTGGATGGCCGCCATTTAATGGCAAATATGTGCTGTTATTTTAGAACAACGGCTGTTATATTGAAATAATGGCCGTTATTTACTGTTATATGGTGGCCATCCACTCAACTACAACATTATGTGAACAGATCCTTTCTGTGTTTTCAATCCACTCCTGGTTTTGGTTGCTATGAGGACCTGACATGAGGACCAAATACAGCCTCAAATATACATAGTGTGAACCCAGCCTTAGAGAGTATCTATCGCAGTGGGACAGCCAGAGATGTTATAATATAGGAAAAGTAATTGGTTCCCAAATGGTATGGGAGATAAGCGATGTCAGCTTTGTGCACATTCCATTAATTGCTAATGAATTATTCTGCCCTGCGTAATGAGGCAGAGAGTCTGAAAACAAGAGCGCACCACCTCGACCCACCACCACTGATTGTAGGCCGGGGAATAGAGTGTGGCTGGTAATGACATTACACCCATGGTATATAATTAGAGAACAGACCCATGAACCGCACCTAATTGATTCTTAGTGCAATAATGAATGGAAAACATGCAGGAGAGGGCCAACGATATGTGATTATGGTAATACAGGGTCATAGTACATCATACAGCCCGGCATCCTTTGGGAGCTCACACCCATCTACTGTCAAATGCACTTGGGTGTGTTCATTCTAGTGATTTCAGCTCTAAAACTGGGAAAATACCCCATTTGGATTAAGTATGATGTCCTGGAATGAGTCATTTTCTTTTCATCATGTTCCTGCTTGGTCCATTGTATTAAGTCCATTGACTCCATGACCGCACCCGAAGAAGAAAGTTTGGCTCTATCCATATCCGTTACCATTTTCTTTTTGCCCGTGTTGCACAACTTACATTCTCCTCGGAGCCCAGTTCCCCAAGTGTCTGAGGTTGCACATGTAATCGTCCTAGTAATTGCCATATGGCGCCAGGTATTACACCCTGCTACGCTCTAGAACATCTTGTCCCATCCTCGCTGTTGGTTGTTTCACCACAATCAATATGGCCTATTGATATTCTCCTACAATTGTAGCCAAAATAAGATGTGAGGGATTTAGATGAGGCACTGAACGTATAAGAGGATTAAGTACCACTGTTTGTATAACTCTAACAAACACAATACTACAGGGTGTCTTATAATAGAAGTGCTAGCCTGATCCTAACTACACTAACAAGGTCAAAGTCAATGTTGGCAGCCATTTTGTTCTCTGAAGAGAACTTTAATCCTATAAACTCCAGACTGCTTTGTCAGGTTGGTCTACTCCCATAATATTTTTTTTCCATTTCTGTATTTTTTTTTATATGCATGATGTCCTTTCTAAGTTGAATTGAGGAATCGGAGAATTACGCACCAAATTACCTTTTGAGAGTCTAGAAGGTGTAAATGCGACCATGCTCTTTAAAATGATGTCAACTTAACCCGCCAACTTTTGTGGGTTTGACTGACTGTCCAAAGTGTATGGCTTCGGAATCTGTTGGCGCTATACAGATAAATATTATTATTACTATTATTATGGCTGAAGGGTCGGACTCCTTGGATTTTAATCACTTGACTCTACTTTTCTGGAAAAAATAAGCTGCCACCAGAACTGTCTGGATGTGGCTTACCACCTCCCTCCCGATAAAAGAAACATGAATGTTCGGCCATACCCTACAATTGTGTGTGGTAGGAGAAGATAATTGTTGGCCGAACAGTGGTTGAGGGTATGGCCACCTTAAGACCCCCTTTTAGCTCCCCCCCCCCCCCCCCCCCCACCTTGACACCCTAGGAATTTTTGTGTTTGTCCAGATAGAATTTGACCTCTCAATTCTGAGCTGTCAAAAAATCATCTTCTGGCGGCCACATAGCCCTCTGTGTAATACGGAATGTGCAGACAACTGCTGATTAAAGGGCATCACTAACAATCTAGTAATTATTCATACAGCCCTGGCCGCTCGATCATCGAGCTGTGTAATACCCTCTGTAAACCAGCGCCGATCCTCATGGCTGGGGTATGTAGTTTGGCCTTTAGACTAAGGGTACTATTACACAAAGCGATTATCGTCCGTACTCGGTCGATTACCAGCTGTTTGGGATGGTAATCATTTCGTGTAATAGGTTATGCTTTAAATCAATGATCAGTCGACATGCATGATGTCAGCTGATTGTTGATTTAAAGCCTGAACTAAAATCGTAAAAACGCCGCTCTGGGTAATAGGTGTGGTGGCGGACCACCACTGTCTCTTTTAGGCCACCCGGACAATCTAATGTTGGTCGGGGCAGACTCCTTGCACCCCCCAGTCCTCCCCATTTGCTGTCTGTGCGCATAATAGCGCCAACAGCGAGTAGGGAATGAGGAATAAGCGAGCGCTAACCTGAAAGGTCCGCACTCGCTTGCTTTGAAATATCGGCCCGTCTAATGACCCTAAGGCTGTCTATACCCATTATCCTAAACTACCATTTTCAGCATGACCAGTTGGCCATCCACCATGTGCAATGGCATCCCAACTCTCCTGACAGCAGATGAGGAGAATGATTTTGTTCTCAGGGATATTAACCACCATCTCTTCTACACTTAGAGAACACACGCACCCCGTTTTCATGTGTATGGGGAGATCAGGAAAGATAGCTATCCGCCTAACCAGCATTTGCCCGACAGCTATCTTGTAAGAGAAGCCTAAGGGTGCTTTTCCAGAAGCAGCTTCTTCATTAGTATTTGGTACATTGTAGAAAGGTCCTTGGGGGCAGATTTAGTATAAGCCCCTCCCCTGCTTACTTTATATGTGGTGATGAATACAATATAAATGCACTTTAGAAAAGGTACTATATAAGAAATAGAGATGTGAAAAAAAACAGTAAATATCAGTGCTTTATAGTAAGCAGTACTCTACTAACAATAATTCACATTTTACCAAACCTTTACCACTTTATACATAGGTGGGATCTTACCTCCATAAGGAGAAGGTTAGAAACTTTCTTATTATGGAATAATCATAAAGGTTAGTGTTGTCTGACTAGCAGTTCTATATAGACTATCCATTGTGAGCACAGTGCTTTTTTTTTCTGACCCCTCCCCCCATAAAAAGATGGAGATGGCCATTTTGATATCTTTATGGCTAAGCTGCGTTTTTCTGAAACCCATCACATTGAAAATCTGTGGAAGCTAGTTAAAGAGCTGGAAAAGCTGTGCAGATTGATATACATGTATCTGAGAAAAGATTAACTACTATTAGTAATCATTTTTTTATTTAACCCTCTGGTCATTCTAGGCTTAGGAGTCCAGTGGGCGGTCCTATCAGTGATTCTCTGATTAGGACACACCTACTGAATCTTCATGGGCGGAATGAACAGAGGTTTATAGGTATAAATTACTAGTTATAATAAATCTTTTCCCTCAAACTATATATCAATCTTCTTAGCTCCTCCAGCTCTACAACATGATGCCTACAGATTGGATGAGATTTTTCATTGTAATGAGTTCCCATTAGTTAATAGAATGTTATTATTTACCTCTGTATAGTGGGCCTATACTGAATGTAGAACTCTGTATCTGCAAGCTTTTATCTATGGAGCATTGTCTGTAAATCTCCATACACAAGCTGGATCTACTCAGTGAAAACCAATACACCCACAAAGCTGGTATCTATAGATCTGTGTCTCTGGTTTGTCTTCTTCCTTATTCATGTTTTATTGGTTGAAAATTGACATACAGGGAACCTACCTGTAGGTGGCACTAGAGAGACCATTTTTTCTTACTGCTCAAGGAGAGCTAATTTGCATATTCTTCCCCATGAAGCATTGCCAGTTTTCATAAACCAGTTGGATCTCCTCAATGAGAACCAATACCCCCAGGACAAGAAGTATGAGTAGAAATGTCATCACTATAGTAATGTTACAGGTTTCAAGGAAATGTACAGGAGTTTATCTTACCTGCATTATTTTATGTGTGTGAATATGGGTCGAGGCCAGAAAATGGCTGCCATCAATGCGTTAAGTCATTTTAATACCAAAATCTAGTAAACCTTTCCATCCTATCCTAATCACCGTACCAAAAATCTAGAGTTAGACGACTTGGACCAGAGTGACATATATAAGAGAATAATATAAGATTTCTATCCTAAAGGTATATTACATTACATTTATACATGTATAGATATCCGGGAACTTTGCCATTTTAGAGAAACGACTATAAAGGAACCATTATAATCGCTCGCCATCTTGGAGGTGTGAGTCTGGCGTCTATTACAGTGAGCCGCTGGCATCTGCGCGCACCTTATAATCTACTCGTGTGGCGGGCACAATGTTATGTCTTCCAATTGACAAGCACATATACCTCTCAGATGTAAAGCAACTTTTTATCTTTCACAAATGTAACACTGAAATATATAGAATAAAAAGAACATGCATTAACTTGACGCGGCTTGTTTGTATCTTCTTACTATATAACTTGGTATTTTGCCCTTCTTCCTCCTCTCAAAAATTATTTGTTACGCTGTATTCTTCTCTTATGGTCATCTTGGTGCTAAAACAGTATAGTCTGTGTAGCATAGAGAGACAGCCTTCTTTTTCTCTTTAGTGCCTATATACTCCTAGGTTGGTCACCCAGACAGACAGCAATGCTACACTAAGAGTACTATTACACGGAACGATAATCGGCTGAATCGGGATTATCGCTCCGTGTAATAAATACAACGATCAGCCGATGACAACGATCATCGGCTGATCGTTGATATGGGCTTGAACCTATAATTGTCGGGCGCCGACCACACATCGTTACGTGTAATAGCGGTGCGTGACCGGCGAGTGATGATTTACATTACCTATGCAGGCTGCAGGGCTCCTCTTGCGGTCTTCTTCTCCCCGGGTCCTGCGCGCTCCAGCTTCAGACAGGCCGCTCATCCGGGACCGCAGTGGCCAGTGATTGGTTGAGTGGCCTGTCCTCTGAGACAGGCCGCTTTGAAGCTGGAGCACGCGGGACCCGGGGAGAAGACCGCAAGAGGAGCCCTGCAGCCTGGACGGGTAATGTATAAAGTAAAAGCAAGGGCTGCAAGGACATCGGTGTCCCTGAAGCCCTTGTTAAACGATAATCGGGCCGTGTAATCTGCCCAGTAAACGAGTGCCGATCTAGCAGATTGGCGCTCGTTTACAGTTATTATCGGGCCTTTATCAGCCCGTGTAATACTACCATAAGAGAGATGGACTGTAAATAGTCTGTGAGTACGGGAGGGCCCATGACTTTACTAAATTTCCCATGAGTTGAAATGGACCATGATGCTTTGCAGTAAAGGTCTACAGCCAATCAATTACTAGTCCTGAATAGTCTTTCCTCTCGGGATAAGAAAATGTTCTTCCACCCTTCTGGGTGTAATAATGTAAGCAGACAACCCAACTCTTAAGGAGTCAATCCCCAGAAACTTCAATATGGTGATATTTACGATGGGAAACTCATTGTTGTCCATTTACTGCATCTTTGCCAATTGTTTCTAATTTAAAGCGGCTAAACTTTTGATATGAAACTTGCCCTTGCATCCTCACTACCCCTTCCAAAGAAGTAGTGAACCTCTTGAAAAGAGCAAAGAAAATGAAGCAGCTCGTCGGGAGACAGCAACTCCAGGCAAATGGAAGATGTGGCGGTCAACTTGAAAAAGGCAAAATGTAACCTTTTCTCCACCTTCAGTATCATCTCCCCTCTTAGTATATATTAAGTACTGAGTGGAAGGGGAGATTGTTGATGTCACAAAAATGAAATGTAAAATAACAAAGAAAGGTAGAAAGCACTACAGGTTATGAGTTTATGGTAAAACTTTTTAATCTGTATAAAATAGCTTATTCACAACATCATTTTGAAATTATTTGTAAATACCTGTCAAATTCTAGAAAATAGAGAAATTTTTTTAAAGATAAGCCCCGCCCCTGAGGATCTTAACCACTACCCAAAAACACACCCCTGACCAACACCAATTTAAATTTGTATTTGTGATACAGGGAAGTGGACTATCACACAGTCCATTTTGAAACACATTGGGGGAGATTTATCAAAGGGTGTGCAAGCTGCCCACAGCAACCAATCACAGCTCAGCTTCCAGCTCTCGTGGAAGGAAAGAGGAGCTGTGAGTGGTTGCTGTGGGCAGTTTGCACCAGTCTAAATTTTATACCCTTTTATAAATCTCCACCATTATTCCCTTATATTCACCAACATTTGGAGAATAAAGATATTTTAAGAGTTAAGCACCACCCCAGAACACTTGACCCCTCCCCAAACTATGCCCATGATCAAGGTAAAATAAAAGTAAACTTTATTTTGATACAGGTAAGTGGACCAACTATGGAGTAGGCCATTTTGAAACCGATTTCTATACACCCACCAACTTCTAGAGAATAGAGAACATTTTTAAAAGTTAAGCCCCACCCCTGAGGATCTTAACCACTACTAAAACACACCCCTGTGATACATTTGTGATACAGGGAAGTGGACTTACTAGGGCACAGGCCATTTTGAAACTCATTATTTCTGTATATCCAGCACCATTTGGAGAATAGAAAACAAGAATTAAGCACCACCCCCAATCACTTTGCCCCCCCCCCCAACCACACCCCAATTTACAATTGGAGACTTTTACTGGACTGTCTATGGGATAGGACAACAAAATAATTTGTGACATGGTAATAAGTTTGCAGGGATGTGGGGGATGGCTTCATGCACATTTAGTAATTGAATTGATAACTTTCTATGTTCAGAATTACCGTCACTCGTGTTTTTCCCATCTCAGGTTTCAGTTTATCTGAGGCTGGATTCAGTTTTACACATTTTCTGACACATTCATTAGCGGAGGTAACAAGTAGCCGGTGTTAATTAAATTATGAAGATTACATGTTTATTTTCACAACTGCACAGATTTCCTATTTTATAGAATATGGAGACCAGAGTGTGAGCTGTCTATGAAGTAAAGGCCTTCCCACCCGTATGGCATTTATAACTAAGGTGTTAGGCTGGAAATAAGAGCATTTCCTCTAAATGGGGTGGTACATTTATGGAACATCAGCTTTTCTAGGCCTGGGTAGGCTTTAGCTACACTTTAAGACATTGTTCCCTAACATGGCTCTCTAGCTGTTCCCAAAGTACAACAATGGCTTTGGGGTCTATTTCTCCTTTTGTGCAGCTTTTGTGAGTCCCTAAATGGTGTAGATCTAAAATGAAAATGAAAAAATTGGCGGGCCATCCTTGATGTCCATTGACAGAGCAGTGTGCAGCGTTCCTTGCACTGTCAAAGCTGTGTGCGGTGTGCGGACAAATCTCTAGATCTCAGTGCTTCCCAACCTTTTCCACCTGGGGGCACCCCTTGGGAAAAAAAATTACCTCGGGGCACCCCTACTAAATAATGTTCTACAAAATAAGAAAACGGTCATACAGTGACTCACAGGTGACGTCTTCTTTGATCTCAGGCTTCACTTTCCCTCTTCCTCTTCATCCGGCCCGGCCACCATGATGATTTCTTCCAGCTACGTTTCATCTCTTCAGAACCTGCGAGACAAACATCTTAGGCTCCGCACATTTCTAGCAACTTCCTTTCCTTTCTCCCTCCTGTAGGCTCCCATAGTAACTGCGCTGTTTGGTGTTATGTGCAGTAAAGCGAGTAGGAATGTGGGATGCCTCCTGTATGTAGGATCCCCTGCTGTGCCCCCCATGAACTAATAATGCCCCCAGAAGTGCCCCCATGAACTAACAATGCCCCCAGAGGTGCTCCCATGAACTAACGATGCCCGCAGAGGTGCCCCCTATGAATTAATAATGCCCCCCTGAACAAGTAATTCCCCCAGAGGGGCCCCCCATGAACTAATAATGCCCCCAGAGGTGTCCCCCATATACTAATAATGACCCCAGAGGTGCCCCCATGGACTAACAATGCCCCCAGAGGTGCCCCCATGAACTAATAATGCTTCCAGAGATGCCCCCTCATGAACTAATAGTGCCCCCATGAACTAATAATGCCCCCAGAGGTGCCTCCATGATCTAATAATGCCCCCAGAGATGCCCCCTCATGAACTAATAATGCCCCCAGAAGTGCCCCCCATGAACTAATGGTGCCCCATGAACTAATAATGCCCCAGAGGTGCCCCCATGAACTACTAATGCCCCCAGAGGTGCCCTCATGAACTAATAATGCCCCCAGAGGTGCCCCCCATGAACTAATAATGCCCCCAGAGGTGCCCCCATGAACTAATGCCCCCTGCTGTGCCCCCATAAACTAATAATGCCCCTAGAGGTGCCCCCCCATGAACTAATAATGCCCCCAGAGGTGCTCCCCCATGAACTAATAATGCCCCCAGAGGTGCCCCCGTAAACTAATAATGCCCCCAGAGGTGCCCCCATGAACTAATCATGTCCCTAGAGATGCCCCCTCATGAACTAATAATGCCCCCAGAAGTGCCCCCCATGAACTAATGGTGCCCCCATGAACTAATAATGCCCCCAGAGGTGCCTTCATGAACTAATAATGCCACAGAGGTGCCTTCATGAACTAATAATGCCCCAGAGGTGCCCCCATGAACTAATAATGCCCCCAGAGGTGCCCCCCATGAACTAATATTGCCCCCTGCTCCTACTCAGCTAATCCATGCTGTGTGGCTGCAGGCAGCAGCTCTCCTCCTCTTCTGGCTCCATCTTGCGAGCCGCAGGGACGGGACCTCCGGCAGGCATGATGACGTCACATCATCACGCCTGCCGGAGAGGTCACGTCCTGGCGTCCCATAGGCTGCAGGCATGAAGTGCCGTCGGCCTATGGGAGTGAATGTAGGAGCAGGACGCTGACAGGTCCTGCTCCTACATTCTGCTCACTCTAATGTTCCCCCAGCTCACTGTGCGGGCAGAACATCAAAGTGATCTGTGCATCCCGAGAAGCTGCGCGGCCGCAGCTTCTCGGGATGCTTAAAGAGACAGTGACAATTCCCGCGGCACCCCTGGCGGGTTCTCCCGACACCCCGGTTGGGAAACGCTGCTCTAGATAGCTATGAGTTTCTTTTACCAGTAAATATCTGGGTGCTGGCTGCAGAGAGTCCTATTATTGTGGGGCCAAAGGGCTTATGTTTCATCTTGCATCACCAAGACGTGTGGAGACTCCGGACCCTGGACTGTTCTGCTCTGTACTACCGAGGAGCAATAACTTGTTAAAAAACGCTATCTACTGGTGGGTAATCCTTTCTTCTGGAGAGATTTTCTGGATTGGATCCCCATAGGTGTATCCTTCTTTCCAAATTTCCCAGTGGACCATGAATGATTTAGAAGTCTCCACAGATCTTTGTGACTTTCTATTCAAAAAGAAACATTTCCCCTTTCATTCCACCGTACTCTGTACTGACAAGCGACAATAATCTGTCTACAGATGGGTAGTCCGTCCTTCTGGAGAAATTTCTGGCTTGGCTTAAAGGAGAAGTCCAGCGAAAATTTTTATTAAAGAATTGTATTGCCCCCAAAAAAGTTATACAAATCACCAATATACACTTATTATGGGAAATGCTTATAAAGTGCTTTTTTCCCTGAACTTACTACTGCATCAAGGCTTCACTTCCTGGATAACATGGTGATGTCACTTCCTGGATAACATGGTGATGTCACGACCCGACTCCCAGAGCTGTGCGGGCTGTGGCTGCTGGGGAGGATGATGGCAGGGGGACACTGAGGGACACTGAGCATCCCTCTGCCATCATCCTCTCCAGCAGCCACAGCCCGCACAGCTCTGGGAGTCGGGTCGTGACATCACCATGTTATCCAGGAAGTGACATCACCATTTTATCCAGGAAGTGACATCACCATGTTATCCAGGAAGTGATATCATTTTATCCAGGAAGTGAAGCCTTGATGCAGTAGGAAGTGCAGGGAAAAAACTTTTTAAGCATTTCCCGTAATAAGTGTATATTGGTAGTTCGTGGGGGGGTAATACAATAGTGTAATAAAAATTTTCCCCGGACTTCTCACTTAAATCCCCAATCATGATCTAGGGCTCTTGATGGGATTTAAACACAGACTTCATGATCCTGTGATGTGTCCACTTTGGGATAGCTGCCCTCTATCAATAGAGAACTCCAGGATTCAAGAACCCAACTAAAATATGAGTTCCTGTACAAATTGATTAGGGGCCTTAAGGGCCGGTTCACACGAAGTAATACAGGCAGCCTATGGCTCGCGTGCCTCCTCTCTCCACTCAGAAGAATTGCGAGCCCTCCCATAGACTGCCTTTATGATACGGAGGCTGGCGGGATTCTGCTAGTTTTACTCCGTGTGAACTGGCCCTAATACACGGAGCAATAATCGGTGCATTCAGGGCGATTATCGCGCCGTGCAATAGACACAATGATCAGCCAATGACACCGACCATTGGCTGATCATGTCTTTTGGTAATCACCAATGATGTCCATAGAGCCCTTGCTGATGATCAATCGATGTCCTTTCTCGAAGAACTGAACTGTGGTTTAGCAGATCCTACGTCTACGTCCATCAAGGAAGTAAAGTGTTTCCCACCGGGAAATTGGTGAAGAGCGAGATAATTATCGGTTGCTTCTTCTCGGTACGGCCTCGGTATATGTGTGTTTCTTATGTCCTGCAGAGTTTACCATTTCTAGCACTTTTCGCATCAGTCTCGGCATCAGTGGAGCTTACAATCTAATCGCAGCCAAGTCAATCAGAAGACAATTAATTTCCCAGCATGGAACTGGAAGAAAGACGACAACTGGGGAAAAGGAAGATCTGTATGGGCAACTGTGCAGTGTCCACACCTATAAGGTCCTGATAGGAACCCAACTGAGTGGCTGCAATACTTTGGGGCATTTACCAGTCCTACACAGGCATGCTGGGACATGTAGTAGCTCAGCCACTGAACCCCTTTTTGCTTAATTATTATCCTGATTATAATATCTATGGTATTATACACAGATTGTTCTCCCAGCACTGGGGTTCAATATGTAATTACCATATCTACAGTATCTATCTATCTATCTATCTATCTATCTATCTATCTATCTATCTATCTATCTATCTATCTATCTCCTATCTATCTATCTCCTATCTATCTGTCTCCTATCTATCTATCTATCTATCTATCTATCTATCTCCTATCTATCTATCTATCTCCTATCTATCTATCTATCTCCTATCTATCTATCTCCTATCTATCTATCTATCTATCTATCTATCTATCTATCTATCTCCTGTCTATCTATCTCCTATCTATCTATCTCCTATCTATCTATCTATCTCCTATCTATCTATCTATCTATCTATCTATCTATCTATCTCCTATCTATCTATCTATCTATCTATCTATCTATCTATCTATCTATCTCCTATCTATCTATCTATCTATCTATCTCCTGTCTATCTATCTATTTATCTATCTATCTATCTATCTATCTATCTATCTCCTATCTATCTATCTATCTATCTATCTATCTATCTATCTATCTATCTATCTATCTCCTGTCTATCTATCTATCTATCTATCTCCTATCTATCTATCTATCTATCTCCTATCTATCTATCTATCTATCTATCTCCTATCTATCTATCTCCTATCTATCTATCTATCTCCTATCTATCTATCTATCTATCTATCTATCTATCTATCTATCTATCTCCTATCTATCTATCTATCTATCTATCTATCTATCTATCTCCTATCTATCTATCTATCTATCTATCTCCTGTCTATCTATCTATTTATCTATCTATCTATCTATCTATCTATCTATCTATCTATCTATCTCCTATCTATCTATCTATCTATCTATCTATCTATCTATCTATCTCCTGTCTATCTATCTATCTATCTATCTATCTATCTATCTATCTCCTATCTTCTATCTATCTATCTATCTATCTATCTATCTATCTATCTATCTATCTATTATCTATCTATCTATCTATCTATCTATCTATCTATCTATCTCCTATCTATCTATCTATCTATCTATTATCTATCTATCTATATCTATCTCCTATCTATCTATCTATCTATCTATCTATCTATCTATCTATCTATCTATCTATCTCCTATCTATCTATCTATCTATCTATCTATCTATCTATCTATCTATCTATCTATCTATCTATATCCTATCTCTATCCATCCATCCATCTCTCTATCTTTACTGTAGGACATCCTATTCTTATCGAATGGTATTAATATGGAGTTGCTCCCCCTTTCCATGTATAACAGCTTCCACTCATCCTGGAAGAAAATCACCCCCATAGCATTACCCTCCTCCACCATTGTGTATAGCGGCATATGGCAGTCAGACAGGAAACGTTCTCCTGGCATTTACTGAACCCAGAATCGTCTATCAGATGCCAGATAGAGAAGTGGAATCTGTCACTCGATAGAACATGTTTCCATTGTTATAGAGTTGAATGGCGGCTGCTTTACCCCACTCCACCTGTCATTGTGGTAGTGATGTGAGGCATGCATGCAGCTGCTCAGCCAGGGACACCACTGAGGTTTGGTGCCATAACTTTGATGTCTCCCCCGCTCTGTAACGTCACATGGACTGTCCCCGGAATTGACTCTAAGATTAGGCTGTACTCACTACCTAACAACTAGAGCCTCTGCAGGTCAAGAGGTGCCATAGATCTACAGTGAGGATCCCTCTACAGCTCCCTATATCTCAGCTTCCCAAATGAGGGTAACATTGGGGGGTAATGAGCCTATAGCCAGTTACATGGAGCTTTGTGTAGTGTCTAGCTCCGCGGCAGTAGAAGGGTTAACCCCGCTTGTTTTCGGCTGCGCTGTTTGCTGTCACATCTACTAACACATCTCAAACCTCAGGAGAGAAAAAACGGGATTATCACTTGTAAGTCCTCACCTGTAGAGAGTCATCTTCTGCCGACCCCGAGCACGGACGGAGGAGACGAGTCGCTCCCAGATCAAATTACTTGGCATCTCTGTCTTCTGGTCTTGACACCAATTACTCCCCTCGGCAGCGGCTGCCCGTGGTCCGCCATATCCATCTCCTCAGCTGCCGAGCAGGTGTCATCCCAGAGGGTCTTCTAACAAGCTATGTGACGAACACGGCCCAACCGTGCTAAACAAACAAACAATTACCTGCCCTGGCAGCCGCGCACCTGGGGATGGGGGCTGCGGGGGACCGCTGCCAATTTATCAACGCAGCCAGCCATGTCACTAACCGCCTAGGAAACCACCGAATCCCACAGCAGCCATGGCCAATGAGGAGGAGATGTGGGCCTCAATTCCCATCCCGCACCCATGTGCCAGATCTCTGACTTTGTAGGATCACATGGGGCGGAGGCTATATTAAAGGGGTACTTCAGAGATTTTTTTTTTCTTTCTTTCAAATCAACTGGTTTCAGAAAGTTATATAGATTTGTAATTTACTTCTATTTAAAAATCTCAAATTTTTCAGTACTTATCAGCTGCTTTATGTCCTGCAGGAAGTGGTGTATTCTCTCCAGTCTGACACAGTGCTCTCTGCTGCCACCTCTGTCCGTGTCAGGAACTGTCCAGAGCAGTAGTCGGTTTCTATGGGGATTTGCTGCTTCTCTGGGCAGTTCCTGACATGGACAGAGGTGGCAGTAGAGAGCACTGTGTCAGACTGAAGAGAATACACCACTTCCTGCAGGACATACAGCATCTCATAAGTACTGGAAGACTTGAGATTTTTTAATACAAGTAATTTACAAATCAATATAATTGTCTGAAACTAGTTATTTAAAAAAATTTTTTTTTGCTGAAGTACCCCTTTAAATACAGATCTTATTGGAACTAGATACTCCATTTGTTATAGGCTTCCAACCAAGGGTAGGAGTAACATCAATGATAAATACAGGTGCACTTTATAACTATGTGCCCTGCCGCTAAACCACAGTACCCACACACCGGTCTGAAATAAAAACCCATCCCCATGCACCCCATCGGATTTAGATTTCTGCCATGATGTCTCCTTCCCGCTTTGATGCAACCCCAACATTCCAAAATCCACATCTGATATACTGACTCAGCAGATTGTATGGCACACAATAGGCTCAGACACATCAGCTTAGGCTTAGATATGTCAGCTCAAGGTTAGATACGTCAGCTCAGCAGTACAGTGGCAGTCAGTGGAGGCCAGGTATGTGGTGGCTCGGGCTCCCTCACACCTGTGCTGAGTATTAGGTGTCGGCAGGATAACATTTAACAACAAATTGGTCTCCTGTTTAACCTACAGGATTTTGCTGATAGAGGATAAAAGACTGAAGAGTAACAGAAGGAGGAGGGGGGATCCAGATCTTACACTGCAGGCGAAGAGATGTCACTGTCAGGTCTCAAGGGTCACTGATGGTCATTTGGCCAAACAAAAGATCAGTGTTTATACACAACTCATCAAAGTGACCAGCGGATGTCCCCGTATCCTGCAACACTGAAACAACCACCGCCACAGCACAGCAAGGAAAGTGCAAGTCACATGTATACAGGAATGCAAGTACTATAATACTGCCCCTGTATACATGAATATAACTACTATAATACTGCCCCTATATACATGAATATAACTACTGTAATACTGCTCCTATATACAAGAATATACCTACTATAATACCGCTCCCTATATACAAGAATATACCTACTATAATACTGCTCCTATATACAAGAATATAACTACTATAATACTGCTCCTATATACAGGAATATAACTACTATAATACTGCTCCTATATACAAGAATATAACTACTATAATACTGCTCCTATATACAAGAATATAACTACTATAATACTGTTCCTATATACAAGACTATAACTACTATAATACTGCTCCTGTATACAAGAATATAACTACTATAATACTGCCCCATAATAACAAGAATATAACTACTATAATACTGCTCCTATATACAAGAATATAACTACTATAATACTGCTCCTATATACAAGAATATAGCTACTATAATACTGCTCCTGTATACAAGAATATAACTACTATAATACTGCCCCCTATATACAAGAATATAGCTACTATAATACTGCTCCTATATACAAGAATATAACTACTATAATACTGCCCCTAATAACAAGAATATACCTACTATAATACTGCATCCTGTATACATGAATATAACTACTGTAATACTGCTCCTATATACAAGAATATAACTACTATAATACTGCCCCCTAATAACAAGAATATAACTACTATAATACTGCTCCCTATATACAAGAATATACCTACTATAATACTGCTCCCTATATACAAGAATATAACTACTATAATACTGCCTCCTATATACAGGAATATAACTACTATAATACGAACTGGAGAGAATGGAACCGCTGCACATCCTATCCCATGGCCCCCGTTCCCTGGCTGTGCACGTCTGCGGGGTTGGTGGCCACTGACTGGCACGGTGTGGACTTAGTGTAGGGACCCATGTGTATCAGATACCGGCACGAGGTACATGGGGCAGTATGGCTTGATCAATTCATACACAAAATTCTGATGTGTTTTTTATTTAGCCTAGCGGCACTAGTATCAGCCATAGGTGTGAGGTGCAGCACTCTGTTTCTTCCCTGAACCGCATTTTGTTTCTCTCTTTTCTCCGTGTTTTGCACTCCTCCTGGTGAGACCCACATGACCGCAATTAGCAGGAGACACCTGAGTGCACATGGTTTTAATCCCTCCTGTTTTTTCCCATTCTGTTTGCTGCAGCTATGGTGAGTGTAATTCCTTATCCAGACTTGTGCTGCTTGGGGGCGACCTTCTCCGCCGGCGGTGCTGGCCGGGTTCTGGTGTGGTGTTTTTGGGTCTGGTCCTGTGGCATGGGGGTCGCAGGGCCGTCCCATGGCCCCCGTTCCCTGGCTGTGCACGCCTGCGGGGTTGGTGGCCACTGACTGGCACGGTGTGGACTTAGTGTAGGGACCCATGTGTATCAGATACCGGCACTAGGTACATGGGGCAGTATGGCTTGATCAATGCATACACAAAATTCTGATGTGTTTTTTATTTAGCCTAGGGGCACTAGTATCAGCCATAGGTGTGAGGTGCAGCACAAGTCTGGATAAGGTATTACACTCACCATAGCTGCTATAACTACTATAATACTGCTCCCTATATACAAAAATATAACTACTATAATACTGCCCCCTATATACGAGAATATAACTAGTATAATACTGCTCCTATATACAGGAATATAACTACTATAATACTGCTCCTATTTACAAGAATATAACTACTATAATACTGCTCCTATATACAAGAATATAACTACTATAATACTGCTCCTATATACAAGAATATAACTACTATAATACTGCTCCTATATACAAGAATATAACTACTATAATACTGCTCCCTATATACAAAAATATAACTACTATAATACTGCTCCTATATACAGGAAGAGAGCTACTATAATACTGCTCCTATATACAGGAATATAACTACTATACTACTGCCCCTATATACTATAATAATATCCCTCAAACAACATCTAGTCTACTACACAGGCCTCGGCCTAGGAATATCCAAAGGAAGAGGATCCTGTAGATGTAAATGACTTGTCATTGTTACAGTAGTAGTAGTTACAGTGGCACATTACACGAGAGAGGACAGTGGCACAGTACATTAGAGAGGACGGTGGTACAGTACATAAGAGGGGGACAGTGGTACGGTACATTAGAGAGGACAGTGGTACAGTACATTAGAGTGGACCGTGGCACAGTAATTTAGAGAGGACAGTGGCACAGTACATAAGAGGGGGACAGTGGTACAGTACATTAGAGGGGACAGTGGTACAGTACATTAGTGGGGGCACTGGTACAGTACATTAGCGAGGACAGTGGTACAGTACATAAGAGGGGGACAGTGGTACAGTACATTAGAGAGGACAGTGGCACAGTACATTAGAGAGGACAGTGGTACAGTACATTAGAGAGGACAGTGGTACAGTACATTAGAGAGGACAATGGTACAGCACATTAGAGGGGACAGTGGTACAGCACATTAGAGGGGACAGTGGTACAGTACATTAGAGGGGACAGGGGTACAGTACATTAGAGGACAGTGGTACAGTACATTAGAGGAGACAGTGGCACAGTACATTAGAGGGGGCAGTGGTACAGTACATTAGAGGGGACAGTGGTACAGTACATTAGAGGATAGGGGCACAGTACATTAGAGTATAGTGGTACAGTACATTAGAGGATAGTGGTACAGTACATTAGAGGGGGCAGTGGTGCAGTACATTTGAGGAGGACAGTGGTACAGTACATTAGAGGGGACAGTGGTACAGTACATTAGAGGAGGACGGTGGTACAGTACATTAGAGGGGACAGTGGTACAGTACATTAGAGGACAGGGGCACAGTACATTAGAGGATAGTGGTACAGTACATTAGAGGGGACAGCGGCACAGAACATTAGAGGGGACAGTGGTACAGTACATTAGAGGGGGACAGTGGTACAGTACATTAGAGGGGACAGTGGTACAGTACATTAGAGGGGGCAGTGGTACAGTACATTAGAGGGGGCAGTGGTACAGTACATTAGAGGGGAGGCAGCGGCACAGAACATTAGAGGGGACAGTGGTACAGTACATTAGAGGACAGTGGCACAGTACATTAGAGGGGACAGGGGTACAGTACATTAGAGAGGACAGTGGTACAGTACATTAGAGGGGACAGTGGTACAGTACATTAGAGAGGACAGTGGTACAGTACATTAGAGGACAGTGGTACAGTACATTAGAGGACAGGGGCACAATACATTAGAGGACAGTGGCACAGTCAGGGGCGGGCTGGGCCGGGGGGCAGGGGGGCATATGCCCCCTGGGCTGGTCTTTCCCCAGTTGTCAGGGCCGCATGGCTGTTGACAGCTGTCTGGAGTCCTCAGAGCCTCCCCTGCTTACAGCCCCGCCCTCTTCAGTTTTATTTACCTGTGGCTGTGCTGTGGATCCGGACTGTGCTGAAAGTGGCTGCTTAAGCCCCCCCCCCCCCCCATTACGGTAAGCCCCGCCCCCTTTGTAGCCATTATTCTTTCTATAAGCCTATGAGGCTTATGGTAAAAAGCAAACAGCTGTACACAGTATCTTCCTCCGGCCACCAGAGGCCGCTCTCTCCTCCCAGCTGGTTCTCCTGTGTCTGGGCTAGAAGAGCCTGAAGACAGAGAAGATGGTGTCTGCAGGAAGCCAGGTACCTACACAGCAGGACATAGGGCAGGGGGAGAATACCAAGGCTCTCCAGCTGTTGCAAAACTACAACTCCCATCATACCTGGGCAGCCATAGGCTGTCCATGGATGATGGGAGTTGTAGTTTTGCAACAGCTGAAGAGCCAAGGTTCCCCATCCCTGACATATAGGATACATATATACAGGAGGATACATATATACAGGAGACCTACACAGGAGGATACATATATACAGGAGGAGACATACAGAGGAGTATATAGAGGATACATATGTACAGGAGGAGACATATATACAGGGGTACATAGAGGATACATATATACAGGAGGATACATATATACAGGAGGAGACATACAGAGGAGTATATAGAGGAGACATATATACAGGAGGAGACATATATACAGGGGTATATAGAGGATACATATATACAGGAGGAGACATACAGAGGAGTATATAGAGGAGACATATATACAGGAGGAGACATATATACAAGGGTACATAGAGGATACATATATATACAGGAGGAGACATACAGAGGAGTTAGGGCTGGGCGTTTAATCAAATTAATATGCCCAGAAGGTTATAATCGATTTCGATTAAAATCGTAAATTCAATTTTCACAAAAAACCATTGCAAGCGGAGCAGCGTAGAGTGACGGGTTGGCGGCTGGGCTGGAGCTGCAGGTAAAGCAGGCGGCGCGGAGGTGAGGTGCATGGCGGGCGGCGGTGCGTGGACAGAGCCCCGACTGACCTGCCTCAGCTATACATATCACGTCCAGTTCCCCTCCCGGCCACACGTGCAGGTCCTTGGTCTCTGGAGGAGGCTGCAGGGACTGTAGTGGTGATAGCGTTGCTTCGGGTCCTGAAGCTGAACAGCGGGATTTGCATCCCCCGATCCTGCTGTACAGCTCCAGTAATGGCAGTGACGCTATCACCACTACAGTCCCTGCGGCCTCCTCCAGAGACCGGGGACCTGCACGTGTGGCCGGGAGGGGAACCTGTGTGCTGGGGTGAGAGAAGGAGGAGGAGGGCTATGTGCATTCCTGCCCCAATCATTCCCCGCTGCCCCAGTGCCCCTTCAGTCACCCCCAGCTGCCCAATCCCCCGAGAGTCACCCCCAGTCTGCCTCAGTCACCCCCAGCTGCCCAATCCCCCTAGAGTCACCCCCAGTCTGCCTCAGTCCCGCTCCGTCACCCCCAGCTGCCTTAGTCCCCCTCAGTAAACCGCAGCTGCCCCAGTCCCCCTAGAGTCACCCCCAGTCCCCCTCAGCCACCCCCAGCTGCCCCAGTCCCCCTTAGTCACCGCCAGCTGCCCCAGTCCCCCTCAGTCACCGCCAGCTGCCCCAGTCCCCCTCAGTCATCCTCAGTCGCCCCCATTCTGCTCCAGTCTCCCTTCAGTCACCCCCAGTCTGCCTCAGTCCCCCTCCATCACCCCTAGCTGCCCCAGACCCCCTCAGTCAACCCCAGCTGCCCCATTCCCCCTAGAGTCCCCCCCAGTCTGCCCCAGTCCCCCTCAGTCACCCCCAGCTGCCCCAGTCCCCCTCATTCACCCCCAGCTGCCCCAGTCCCCCTCAGTCATCCCCAGTCTGCCCCAGTCGCCCCCAGTCTGCCCCAGTCCCCCTTCAGTCCCCCCAGTCTGTCCTAGTCCTCCTTCAGTCAACTCCAACTGCCCCAGTCCCCCTAGAGTCACCCCCAGTCTGCCCCAGTCCCCCTCAGTCACCCCCAGTCTGCCCCAGTCCCCCTCAGTCACCGCCAGCTGCCCCAGTCCCCCTCAGTCACCCCCAGCTTCCCCAGTCCCCCTCAGTCATCCCCAGTCTGCCCCAGTCGCCCCCAGTCCCCCCAGTCTGCCCTAGTCCTCCTTCAGTCAACTCCAACTGCCCCAGTCCCGCTAAAGTCAACCCCAGTTTGCCCCAGTCCCCCTCAGTCACCTCCAGTTTGCCCCGTACACCCCCAGCTCTCCCAGTCATCCCCAGATGCCCCAGTTTCCCCCAGTATGCCCCTGTCACCTCTCATCTATACCTTTATTACTACTACACCCCTCATCTTTACATGTACTACTACTACTACTACACCCCTCATCTATACCTGTACTACTACAGCCCACATCTATACCTGTACTACTAATTCCCCTCATTTATACCTGTACTACCATACCCCTCATCTTTACCTGTACTACTACTACTAATCCCCCTCATCTGTATCACTAATACACCCCATATCTATACCTGTACTACCTCACCCCTCATCTTTACCTGTACTACTACACCCCTTATCCAGTATACCTCCACTACTACACTCTACCTAGATGGAGGCACCATGTGTCCCGCTATACCCCCCCCCACCCCCTCGCTTATCCCGGAAATGCCCCTGCCTGCATGTGTCCCTGCTACATAGAGGATACATATATACAGCAGTACATAGAGGATACATATATACAGGGGGAGGCATATATACAGTAGTACATAGAGGATACATATATATATACAAGAGTACATAGAGGATACATATATATGCAGGAGTACATAGAGGAGACATATATACAGAAGTATATAGATGATACATATATACAAGAGGAGACCTACACAGGAGTACATAGAGGAGACATATATACAGAAGTATATAGATGATACATATATACAGGGGGGAGGCATATATACAGTAGTACATAGAGGATACATGTATATACAAGAGTACATAGAGGATACATATATATACAGGAGTACATAGAGGAGACATATATACAGAAGTACATCAAGTGATATAAACTATTGTAAAAATACAGTAACCCCAGCTTTCCCAGCATCTTGTATTTGTAGTCAGTATAATGGAGGTCACCGAGCTTTCCCACCATCTTATACTCAGTAGGATGGAGGTCACCCAGCTTTCCAGCATCTTGTACACAGTATTATGGGGGTCACCAGCTTTCCCACCATCTTATACTTAGTATGACTGGGGTCACCCAGCTTTCTCACCATCCTATACTCAGTATAATGGAGGTCACCCAGCTTTCCCACCAACCTCTACTCAGTATAATGGAGGTCACCCAGCTTTCTCACCATCCTATACTCAGTATAATGGAGGTCACCCAGCTTTCTCACCATCCTATACTCAGTATAATGGAGGTCACCCAGCTTTCCCACCAACCTCTACTCAGTATAATGGAGGTCACCCAGCTTTCCCACCATCTTATACTCAGTATTATGGAGGTCACCCAGCTTTCTCACCATCCTATACTCAGTATAATTGAGGTCACCCAGCTTTCCCACCATCTTATACTCAGTATTATGGAGGTCAGCCAGCTTTCCAGCATCTTGTACACAGTATTATGGGGGTCACCAGCTTTCCCACCATCTTATACTTAGTATGACGGGGGTCACCCAGCTTTCTCACCATCCTATACTCAGTATAATGGAGGTCACCCAGCTTTCTCACCATCCTATACTCAGTATAATTGAGGTCACCCAGCTTTCTCACCATCCTATACTCAGTATAATGGAGGTCACCCAGCTTTCACAGCATCTTATACTCAGTATGATAGAGGTCACCCAGCTTTCCTAGCATCTGTCTATGGGACCGTTTCGTGTCATCACTGAGCTGCCCCATAGACTTATACAGGAAAGTGAGTTCTGACCCTTTCACAGGGCACAGTAGGATATTTGGTCACAAATGACTGGAAGGACCGAAGATGTTACAGGTAAGAGGCCAGAGTGGTCCTTTAAGGATGGGCCGCCAGCCTGCTACTCATGAGCCAGTGCTGTGTACTTGCCCCCGGGCTAAAATTTGCCAGCCAGCCCCTGGGCACAGTACATTAGAGGGGACAGTGGTACAGTACATTAGAGGACAGTGGTACAGTACATTAGAGGACAGGGGCACAGTACATTAGAGGGGACAGTGGTACAGTACATTAGAGAGGACAGTGGTACAGTACATTAGAGGGGACAGTGGTACAGTACATTAGAGGGGACAGTTGCACAGTACATTAGAAAGGACAGCGGTACAGTACATTAGAGGGGACAGTGGAACAGTACATTAGAGAGGACAGTGGTACAGTACATTAGAGGGGACAGTGGAACAGTACATTAGAGAGGACAGTGGTACAGTACATTAGAGGGGACAGTGGAACAGTACATTAGAGAGGACAGTGGTACAGTACATTAGAGGGGACAGTGGTACAGTACATTAGAGGACAGGGGCACAGTACATTAGAGGGGACAGTGGTACAGTACATTAGAGGACAGGGGCACAGTACATTAGAGGGGACAGTGGTACAGTACATTAGAGGACAGGGGCACAGTACATTAGAGAGGACAGTGGTACAGTACATTAGAGGACAGTGGCACAGTACATTAGAGGGGACAGTGGTACAGTACATTAGAGGGCAGTGGCACAGTACATTAGAGGATAGTGGTACAGTACATTAGAGGGGACAGTGGTACAGTACATTAGAGAGGACAGTGGTACAGTACATTAGAGGATAGTGGTACAGTACATTAGAGGGGGGCAGTGGTACAGTACATTAGAGGGGACAGTGGTACAGTACATTAGAGGGGGACAGTGGTACAGTACATTAGAGAGGACAGTGGTACAGTACATTAGAGGGGGACAGTGGTACAGTACATTAGAGGGGGACAGTGGTACAGTACATTAGAGGACAGTGGTACAGTACATTAGAGAGGGCAGTGGCACAGTACATTAGAGGATAGTGGTACAGTACATTAGAGGGGGCAGTGGTACAGTACGTTTGAGGACATTGGCACAGTACATTAGAGAGGAATGGTGACACAGTTCATTTTGGCATGGTAATACATCATTGGGGACTATGGTATGGATCATTTGGACGTAGTTGCACAGGGGACAGTGGCTCTGTAGTAGTGCAGTGGCATCATTAAATTACTTAAAGGGATACAGTGACACAATGAAATAATATGAGGGGGCCCAGTGGCCTCCTCCTCACCTGTTTTATCCCTGATATGTCCAGTGCTGCTGTTGCTCTGGTCCTCCCTGCCACCTTTGTTGACTTCCCTGTCTAATCACTGGCTTCAGGGGTCTTGTGCCACTGCTGAAGTCTGTGACTGACTACAGGTATACAGGCACATCAGGTCTGCAAGGTAGTAACCAAAGGTGGCAGGGAGGAGCAGCAGCACTGCACACAGCACAGATAAAAACGGGGCAGTCTACTGAATTTTTTATTTTGTGACAGTTTTTTGTTTTGTTTTGTATTGTTTTACACACATGCACATTGTGTGACAGTAATAGGAGATAGTATAGAGACGTCTGGGCAGCAACTCTGCAGATAAGAAGTCTTCATGGCAGCCTCGGCCAGATGGAGAAGAAAGTGAAAATGATCAATCAGAGAAGACATCACCTGTGAGTCCATGGATATAACTTTATTCTGGGGGAAAAGGGTCCAGATTACACTCTCTGTTAAATGAGATCTCAGGCTTCTTGAGGTGGATGCAGGTCACATGACACTACCCCTTCTAATTTTATCATTAATATTTCTGTTAAAGGGGTAGTTCACAAAAAAACTTCTTTCAAATCAACTCTTGCCAGAGATTTGTATTTTACTTCTATTAAAAAAAAAATATATCAATTCTTCCTTTACTTATCAGCTGCTGTATGTCCTGCAGAAAGTGGTGTATTCTTTTCAGTCTGGAGAGCAGGAGAGGTTTTCTATGGGGATTTGCTGCTGCTCTGGACAGTTCCTGACATAGACAGAGGTGGCAGCAGAGAGCGCTGTGTCTTACTGGAGAGAATACACCCTGGGCGGATTAACTTTACTATAGGCCCCAGGCTGTAAACCAAGCCTGGGCCCCCCTACCCCACTGTAACTATGGCAGCACTACCTGTACTATTTAAAAATGATTATCAGGCAACACTCTGCTCACTTTTCATTTTCTAAATTACTTCTAAATTACTTTCATACTTCTAAATTTGGTGCCTAAATACCCCAGAGGCGCCATTGTCTCTGCTCCCTGCTGTTTGTACCTGTGAATTAGAAAGCTAAGCTTCCTGACCATCCCAGACTGGTCACCCTGTATCCCCCTGCCTCACCCCAGACTGGTCACCCTGTGTCTCCCTGCCCCCACCCTAAACTGGTCATCCTGAATCCCCCTGCCCCCACCCTAAACTGATCACCCTGTATCCCCCAGCCCCACCCCAGACTGGTCACCCTGTGTCTCCCTGCCCCCACCCTGAACTGGTCACCCTGAATCCCCCTGCCATCACCCTAGACAGATCACCCTGTACCCATCTTCCCTCACCCTGTATCCTCCTGCCCTGACCCTAGACTGGTCACCTTGTATCCGCCTGCCCTCAACCTGTACCCTCCTGCCCCCACCCCAGACTGGTCACCCTGTATACCCCTCATTTAGTGATTCTCCTCCCTGAGCCTTTTTTCCACATAGCTGTAGCTTTAGTATTCCTCCTCCATAGTGCAGACTGTACAGGACCTGTGGTGACATCATAGTCACATGTTAAAGGGGTACTCCCGCGGAAGTTATATAACATTGTAATATGCTTCAATCACCTATCTGCCCCTCTTCCCTATCTTTTCCCCCCTCATCCTCCCACCAGGAAGTGAAGGAAACTCATTCTTATCTAATGACTGTTGACCCCAGGCTGCTCTGTGGCAGCCATTTTGTGACAATGACATCATCAAGAGAGAGGCGGGTCTAAGCCCTGTTAGGCCAGCCTCCCTTTGTCAGATGACTAAGGTTGCTCAGCTCTGATTGGCTGAGCAAGCTGTAAGCCATCTAACAGTTCTACAGAGTCAGTTAGACATTACAGGAGACAAAGTGCATCATGGGAAAGCCCAAACCAGGAAGTGAAGAAAAAATGAAGACACCAACTGGAGCTTTAGTTCACCACTGGAAGTATAAGTCTTTTTGGTTGGCCATGGGCCCCGAGGAGCTCAGGGCCCTGGGCTACAACCCAATCCGCTACTGAATACAACACTTCCTGCAGGACATACAGCAGCTGATAAGTAATGGAAGATTCAAGATTTTTTAACAGAAGTAAATTACAAATCTCTGGCACCAGTTGATATGAAAGAAGAAAATGTTTGGTGAACAACCCCTTTAAGCAGAATAGCAGGTTCGCCTAGTTCTCCTGCCGTGCATCTCTATTGGTTCAGTTCCAGAGTAATGGACTATTCAGGGGCCTATTAGGTTACAGCTTCTCTAACGGCTGCCATTTTATTTTCCACCCAGTTTCCAGGCCACCCATATAACATTGATGGCTTCACTGGTGTATTATACGTAGTGAGATTCTGTCTCCATGGATAAAGTGGTCAGTGCCAATGTTTCCATCAGGAAGCTCTGCGTGCAAGACGTGTCACGTGTCTCTCTCTGCAGAGAGTGAAGTGTGACAGCACCTATGTAATCTGGCATCTGCCACTCCGCAGACACGAGAGAAAATCACCAGGGTCTGAGCGCTGAAGAGATTTGCAGCCAACCTGGCATCGGCTTTGTTCTCAGAAATAACATTTGTTGTTCTGGTGTAAAAACACAAATATTATTCCCATTCTTCCCAGCCTTAATAATGACAATCAACAAACAAACAGAGAGAGGGGGCGACCTGCTCATAGGGAGCGGGGGAGCCGCCTGGCAATTAGATGGTTCAATTAGACTCGTCTCGGGATGTAGGGGCAAAAGTCGGATCGGCAATCAAATCCACATTCACGCATTTCAGGTCCACCGCCTTCTTTTGTTTCCGGGATTAAGAGCAATGGTGGATGGGGTAGATGTAGTGTCGGACTGGCCCACCAGAGGACCGGAGAATCCTCCGGTGGGCCCCCAGCTTTAGAACCTGCACAAACACTGACTGTCAGGTTGTTTCTCACTGGTTCTTTATTGATGGGCCCCCAGGATCGTTTCCTCTGGTGGGCCCCAGATACCCCAGTTCGACACTGAGTAGATGCGGTGGAAAGACCATCAACTAAAGAGTCACCTAAATTTTAAGGTGGCCACAAACGTAAAGACATATTTCAGTGTCACAAGAATTTTGAAAAGTGCTCAGTCCAGCCCAAAAAGATGTGGCTTAGTCATTTGCCCAATCCCCCGGGCGTACTTGTCCCGGTGGTGCCCGATCTCTGCTTGGCGCCGTCTGTTTCCCGTCTCAACACAAGGACGCGCCAAAAGTGGGTGAAGGTGCCCATACAACGATCACTCAACTGACAATTATCAGTTATCTCTCCCGTCTTTCCCATACGGATGAGCATTTGAGGCTATTCCTCGGAGAACAGTTACATCAGGCATTCAACCCATCACACTCGACCATTCAACTCTACCGTCAGATGATGTTTACAGTCAGAAGCTCTGCCCCCTCCAATACACTGGTATAAGGCATATTGTCATCTAAAAGGAGAATCCCCGAGAAACTAAATAATCACAGGCAGGTAGGGGTGTGCGGGATCATAATAAAGAAGGTAAACTATCTTATTCCAGTTGCAGCTGGAGGAGCCAGGTACGTAACATACTCGGATGCCGGCCAAAAATGACATCCAGCGGGGGGGCGGGGGGGGGGGGGGCATAGTATATTTTCTTTATTATGTTCCCGCACCCCTCTGCCTACCTGTGATTTTTTCATTTTATGGGACTTCACCTTTAAGGGAGGTCACTTCTGTGGCCAGTGATTGGCTTAGAGGGCATTTCCTGTGTGTCCTGATGGAAACCAACAAGGACTGGGCTCTGCCGGAACAGTATCAGTGGGGTGTGGATCCCAATAACAATGGATAACAATGGTAGCCATTGACCAAATGTTGGTCAGCCAACAGCTATTCTTTCTGCCCTCTCTACCGACCATCCAATGAGAAGAGGGAAATAAACCATTCCATCTCGCCTAGATAGAAAGGCTCTATCGTGTAGAAACCTAACATCTCCCATCCTTCTTTGCCCCAACACCTGGCATCAGGACAAAGTTGGGACAATTCTGTACATGCTAGAAGGCCAACCAACCCAACTAATGCCCCGACTTCAGTCGACAGAGACCCTGTTCCTCCATATCCTCGATGTACAGAATCTCATCTGACAACCTATGTACCAATTTTCAGCAAAATACAGTAACCATGACTCCGTGGAGTAAGACTTGCCAGATAGTCCCTCTATATCATGTGTCTCTGAAATTGTCCCAGATGACTTCACACAAACCCCGTCTTTTTGATATTATTTTTATTAACACACATTTACACACTAAATTGGTAATAGCTACAGTTTCTTTCCTTTATCAGATAAAGAAATTAAATAAAAAAAAATTAGGGAGCAGATAAAAGATGGCTGAAAAAAAAGAGATTTTTTTTTTTTTTTTTTTTTTGCTGTATGCCTATTCTGTCCATGGTCGTGATTTGTGATGGCTGATAAAAGTCTATGGAGAAACCAGCCCGTGCATGCTCTTCACCATCACCGTTCATGACGGCCACATGATGTCCGTAACCTCCTGCAACCAACAGTACCAAGACCCCATAATGCTCACA
Source organism: Dendropsophus ebraccatus (assembly GCF_027789765.1). NCBI lineage: Eukaryota > Metazoa > Chordata > Amphibia > Anura > Hylidae > Dendropsophus > Dendropsophus ebraccatus. Next base: position 19,676,726 of record NC_091460.1, on the reverse strand, counting down.
ATCGGGGATCACCAGTCAGTCATAGGTTGGTTCTTCCATTATGGGATGCATTGAAAGTTTGGTATTGCCCTTGGGGACCTTATGTTTAATCGTTGGACGTGACGTCAATGTCTTCTCCGTTGGGCTGTTTGGTGGCCAGTCTCCATCTGTTAATGTGGTGGGAACCCTTCTTCTTCTGCTCGGAGTCTGGGCCTTCCTCCTCCAGCTTCTGTCTCTTGTATTTGGTTCTCCTGTTCTGGAACCAGACCTTCACCTGTCGAGTGTCAAAAGATGACAATTAGGATAACGAAAAAAAGTCACGTCAAAAGTTTACACTTTCTTGTTAAAATTTTCGAAATTAGATTGTTTGGTTTGGTTCTATTATAGTAAATATAGGTAGTCAAGGGGGGAAGGTTGGGATCACTAGTAACCTCCGATGACCAATAAAATGGCTATTAAGGTTGATCGTCACCACTGGTCAGTTGTCAACAGAATGTAAAGTAGAGTGCTCCTACTGTTGAGATCTGAGTGGTGGTGACCACCCAGTTGACCAAGTAGGCTCTCATCAGCATATTGGGCCAATACACTGTTTGGCCCACAGTCATCTCTCCTGTCTTCCATTTAAACATGAACACTCGGCATGGCCAATCATTCAAGTGTTCTGTATGGGCGAGGAGGGAGAAGAGCAGCCTGGCTGTGGCTTACGCCTCCAAGAACAATATGGTCAGACATGTAAAATCCATCACACCCAACCCTTTTCTCCATTGACATAATTTGAAATGGCGAGGCCACCATATACCTTATATTGGTGGGTACAACCGATCTTAGTTATAAGGTATATGGGCACCTTTATGGCACCGATAGCTACTGAGTGTGTGTGTGTGTGTGTGGTGGTGGGGGCTAGAGGAAATCTGTAGATTAGCAGCTCACCATGAACTATGATGGTTGCCAGAAGTGGCTACAGGTTATCTTTTTACCTTTACTTTATAAAAAGTTGAATTTTTTTATTTATTTTTTAAATTAAAAATTATAATTGATTTCTAGCACTTTGAGGCTTTTTTGTTGTATTTTGTTGCATACAGTTGTATAGACTCCTATCAGCTGGTGAATAAAGTATCTGGCTATACTGCGGAGTGGACCAAGGAAAGAAAATGGGGGGCGGATTATCGTATGTGTGAATTGCAAAAAGAAAAAAAAAATAACATATATTTCAAACAGAATCTACTGGGTGAGAACTCAGCGTGATGGCTGCTATACACACTGACTAATTCCAAGATATTCAGTGTGAGCAGCGAGCTCTCATTTGGCCACAATCCATGGGAATGTGAAAATGCAAACTGCATATTTAATACTCCAATTTTAACATGCAAAAGTGCGTGATGATCAGCAGAGAGACTTCTAGGGACGAGACGCACCAAGACAACCGGGCAACAGGTCACATCACAGAATGGTGGCTTATAGGACCCAGAACACCAGACCCACTTATAGTGCAGCTCCAGACCTACTATGTGTAACCAGCTAATAGTAAGGAAAGCCTCGAAGGATTCCTCCACCACTGCCAACACTATCTATCTCCTATCTATCTATCTATCTATCTATCTATCTATCTATCTCCTATCTATCTATCTCCTATCTATCTATCTATCTATCTATCTATCTATCTATCTATCTATCTATTATCTATCTATCTATCTCCTATCTATCTATCTATCTATCTATCTATCTCCTATCTATCTATCTATCTCCTATCTATCTATCTATCTATCTCCTATCTATCTATCTATCTATCTATCTATCTATCTCCTATCTATCTATCTATCTATCTATCTCCTATCTATCTATCTATCTATCTATCTATCTATCTATCTATCTATCTATCTATCTCCTATCTATCTATCTATCTATCTATCTATCTATCTATCTATCTCCTATCTATCTATCTATCTATCTCCTATCTATCTATCTCCTATCTATCTATCTATCTATCTATCTATCTATCTATCTATCTATCTATCTCCTGTCTATCTATCTATCTATCTATCTCCTATCTATCTATCTCCTATCTATCTATCTCCTATCTATCTATCTCCTATCTATCTATCTATCTATCTATCTATCTATCTATCTATCTCCTATCTATCTATCTCCTATCTATCTATCTCCTATCTATCTATCTATCTATCTATCTCCTATCTATCTATCTATCTCCTATCTATCTATCTATCTATCTATCTATCTATCTATCTATCTCCTATCTATCTATCTCCTATCTATCTATCTATCTATCTATCTATCTATCTATCTATCTATCTATCTCCTCTCTCTCTATCTATCATCTATCTATCTCCTATCTATCTATCTATCTATCTATCTATCTATCTCCTATCTATCTATCTATCTATCTATCTCCTCTCTCTCTATCTATCTCCTATCTATCTATCTATCTATCTATCTATCTATCTATCTATCTATCTATCTCCTATCTATCTATCTATCTATCTATCTATCTATCTCCTATCTATCTATCTATCTATCTCCTATCTATCTATCTATCTATCTATCTATCTATCTCCTATCTATCTATCTATCTCCTATCTATCTATCTATCTATCTATCTATCTATCTATCTATCTCCTATCTATCTATCTATCTATCTATCTATCTATCTATCTCCTATCTATCTATCTATCTATCTATCTATCTCCTATCTATCTCCTATCTATCTATCTATCTATCTATCTATCTCCTATCTATCTATCTATCTATCTATCTATCTATCTATCTCCTATCTATCTATCTATCTATCTATCTATCTCCTATCTATCTATCTCCTATCTATCTATCTATCTATCTATCTATCTATCTATCTATCTCCTATCTATCTATCTATCTCCTATCTATCTATCTATCTATCTATCTATCTATCTATCTATCTATCTATCTATCTATCTCCTATCTATCTATCTCCTATCTATCTATCTATCTATCTATCTATCTATCTATCTATCTCCTATCTATCTATCTATCTCCTATCTATCTGTCTATCTATCTCCTATCTATCTATCTATCTCCTCTCTCTCTATCTATCATCTATCTATCTCCTATCTATCTATCTATCTATCTATCTATCTATCTATCTATCTCCTATCTATCTATCTATCTATCTATCTATCTATCTATCTATCTATCTATCTGTCTATCTATCTCCTCTCTCTCTATCTATCATCTATCTATCTCCTATCTATCTATCTATCTATCTATCTATCTATCTATCTCCTATCTATCTATCTATCTATCTATCTATCTATCTATCTATCTCCTATCTATCTATCTATCTATCTATCTATCTATCTCCTATCTATCTATCTATCTATCTCCTATCTATCTATCTATCTATCTCCTATCTATCTATCTATCTCCTATCTATCTATCTATCTCCTATCTATCTATCTCCTATCTATCTATCTATCTATCTATCTATCTATCTATCTATCTCCTATCTATCTATCTATCTATCTATCTATCTCCTATCTATCTATCTATCTATCTATCTCCTATCTATCTATCTATCTATCTATCTCCTATCTATCTATCTCCTATCTATCTATCTATCTATCTATCTATCTATCTATCTATCTATCTATCTATCTCCTATCTCCTATCTATCTATCTATCTATCTATCTATCTATCTCCTATCTATCTATCTCCTATCTATCTCCTATCTATCTATCTCCTATCTATCTCCTATCTATCTATCTATCTATCTATCTATCTATCTATCTCCTATCTATCTCCTATCTATCTATCTCCTATCTATCTCCTATCTATCTCCTATCTATCTCCTATCTATCTCCTATCTATCTATCTATCTATCTATATATCTATCTATCTATCTATCTCCTATCTATCTATCTATCTATCTATCTATCTATCTGTACATAACACACCCATTCTATGGGGTCACCTGTGTAAATAAACAGAGTGTCAGCGGTGACAGGAGGTGAAGACCTGTTACCCGGTATAATACTGCCAGTCAGTGACAGAGAGGAATCCGCCTCCTCTATCCGGAGAACAGACTTGGTTTCGTGATTGACAAGCTCGCTCATTGTGTTGGGTCCTGGAGTTTGTTTTTCCTTGGACGATGTAACAATTGTGGACGCAGAGAAGACTTTGAGGGTGTTTTGGGTCAGATGTCTCAGGATTTCCACCTCACACATGGTAATGAATAGGAGCTACTAATCTGGTGTCACACATAACACCCGCCTGACACTTATCTCCCCTGATGTCTCTATACACACGCCAAGCTGAGCATTCATAGGTTCTGAACGAAGAGAGAGGAGGTAAGCCGCTATTGGACTCCTGTATTGGCGGTTTATCTCCATGAGGATTAAAGGATCAGGCAAATGAAATCCAACATTCCTGATCTTTATCTTCCCTGTTGTCTGCCACATGGGGATAGTCAGGAGGCTACCATACTGATCAAATGGTTGGCCAATCCCACCGAAATCCGACCAACCAATTTGGCCTTCAGATATCCAATGTCTATGGCCAGCTTTAGTCTATTCCTCCTCTCCTCCTCATACAATGATCTCTCAGCTGTGTTGGGTTATCATCAGAATAGGATCGGGCATGTTGAATCCAACCAATGACCAATCCATCCTTCTCCTCTTTTTACCATGGATAGAGAATCATATCAGCCCCATACACATTATATGGCTTGTCAGACATCATAAGGTCCAGTTTACATTCATCCAATGTCTATAGTGCCACCGTAACCTGGAGAACTATCATGGGAGAATTCCCCTTATTGGGGTCTTCTCATGAGTTCTTGGCTCAAATGAATGGCTATACCACCAATGACCCCACCACCACCAGCACTGCCGCCATACTGTTGAGATAACGTTATGGACATTACTGAATATGGAGATGTCTTCTAGTCTACTTTCATTCAGAGACCACAAAAGGATCAAACCATTGGTGACATTGGCCAGAACACATGACTCTTCTTGATCCAGTTGTTAGCCATAAAGAAGTTACATCCCATCATAGAGCCAAGGAGAAGTCATATACCATCATAGAGCCATGGAGAAGTCACATCCCATCATAGAGCCAAGGAGAAGTACATCCCATCATAGAGCCAAGGAGAAGTCATATGCCATCATAGAGCCATGGAGAAGTCACATCCAATCAAAGAGGCAAGGGGAAGTACATCCCATCATAGAGCCAAGGAGAAGTCATATGCCATCATAGAGCCATGGAGAAGTCACATCCAATCAAAGAGGCAAGGGGAAGTCATATGCCATCATAGAGCCATGGAGAAGTCACATCCAATCATAGAGGCAAGGGGAAGTTCATCCCATCATAGAGCCAAGGAGAAGTCATATGCCATCGTGTTCATCATCGACTGACAACCTTTTGGAAATCTAATGGACGTTGTGCATGAAGTTTATAGTAAACATGTCTGACTACCAACTCATCATAGAGGATTACGAGTTTTGACATCTACCCTGACTTAGGGCCCGATTCCACGGGACGATTATCGTTCGCTTAATCGTTAATGATAAACGATCCAAACGACCGCTATTGCAAAAGACCTGAAATCGTTACCCCAATTTACATGGAAAGATAATCGTTACTTATGATCGTTCTTGCGGTTGTCTTGTCGTAGCAATTGCGTTCTTCACTACTGCGAATGACCAAAGGACATCATATTCAATGCGAACGATTTGCGAACGAGCAACGATAAAAATTTGTCTTATTAAACGATCAACGATATATCGCTCGGTCGTTAATTGTTAACTGCTATTCAACCAAACAATTATCGTTTAGATTCGAACGACTTAACGATAATCTGAACGATAATCGTCCCGTGGAATAGGGCCCTTACACTTATGCAGTGCTTGCCCCTGGCTATATTCCCCATCCAAAAGGCAATGGGAATTTTTTCCAGGTTGGCCATGCTCGTATGAGTGTCATATGTGGCCATTCCAGCTCTATAGCTAGACCGCTGACCAGATCCCTTAGAGATAGACAATAGTTTTCTAAATTTTAAGTAGAATTTTCTGAAAGTGGTCCTGGCGATTTGATTCCCTTGTTGCTATGGTTATCAGCAAAAGATAAAGCAAAAAAGATCAATAGGCTATGCTCACACATAGTAAAAAAAAAGTCTGTTACTACCGAAATATAATTGAAGTAAATGGAACGCATTGGAGTCAATGGAACGACGGCCACCCAATACCTCATAACAATTATTTGTGGACTATCTTTTTATAACCACAGACGTTATTTTTAGTTGTTCACATTGTTTTTTTTACCGTTACTACTAAATTCGATGGACCTTCAAAAAAGAACCACACCGAAAAAGACCTGAACTAGATTACTGTCATTGTAATGACTGACGCCTAAAAAGCGAAATGACGTCCTAAAAAAATTACAGAAAAAGCATCACGTAAACAAACTAAAGAGCGCTCAAAAAGTTTTATGTGCCTCACAAGAAATTTTTTAATAAAGTAAAACAAGGAGATATATAGTGTGCAAAAGTAGTAAAAAACATCGTTTTGAGAAATAAAAAATTACAGAAAAAACGGCATGTAAACGTATTGAAATGTATAGGAAAAAACAGAACACATTTAAAATAATTTGCCCACATGATAAATAACAAAAAGTAAAAATTAGAGGATGATATATTAAAAAAAAAATAAAAAAAATGCCAGAATGACTGTTTTCATCTTGCCCTCTCAGAAAACAAACAATTAAAGAACAATAAAAACTGATCAAAGAGTTTCCAAATATGGTGCCATAAAAACATTCACATTGGACAAACTAGAAAATCTGGTTTATTTAATCCACTTGGTATTCTGCACAGCGTGGGCACAAAGAGTCAGCCCAGTTTTTCTAGTAGCCCAGTAGTCAGGTACTATTTGCATCTGATAGCCTAGTAGTCAGGTAGTCTTTTGTCTTGTAGTCAGGAAGCCTTTCTGTCTAGTAGCCCAGTAGTCAGGTACTATTTGCATCTGGTAGCCCAGTAGTCAGGTACTATTTGCATCTGGTAGCCCAGTAGTCAGGTACTATTTGCATCTGGTAGCCCAGTAGTCAAGTAGTCTTTTGTCTTGTAGTCAGGTAGTCTTTCCGTCTAGTAGCCCAGTAGTCTTTTGTCCTGTAACCCAGTATTTAGGTAGTCTTTTCCTCTAGTATCCCAGTAGTCAGGTAGTTTTTTTCGTCTGGTAACCCAGTAGTCTTTTGACTGGTAGTCCAGTAGTCAGGTAGTCTTTTCGTCTTGTAGCCCAGTAGTAAGGTAATTTTTTCTCTGGTAGCCCAGTAGTCAGGTAGTCTTTCTGTCTAGTAGCCCAGTAGTCTTTTGACTATTAACCCAGTATTTAGGAAGTTTTTTTCCTGTAGTATCCCAGTAGTCAGGTAGTTTTTTCCTCTGGTAACCCAGTAGTCTTTTGACTGTTAGTCCAGTAGTCAGGTAGTTTTTTTCGTCTTGTAGCCCAGTAGTAAGGTAGCTTTTCTCTGGTAGCCCAGTAGTGAAGTAGTCTTTTCGTCTTGTAGGCCAGTAGTCAGGTATCCTTTTTGTCTTATAGCCCAGTACTCAGGTAATCTTTTGTTTGGTAGCCCAGTAGTCAGGTAGTCTTTTTGTCTTGAAGCCTAATAGTCAGATAGCCTTTTGTTTGGGAGCCCAGTAGTTAGGTAGTCTTTTCTTCTAGTAGTCAAGTAGTCTTTTGTCTGGTAGCCCAGTAGTAAGGCAGTCTTTTCGTCTTGTAGGCTAGTATTCAGGTAGTTTATTCTTCTAGTAACCCAGTAGTTAGCCCAGTAGTCAGGTAGCCTTTCCATCTAGTAGCCCAGTAGTCAGGTAGTCTTTTCTTCTAGTAGCCCAGTAGCCATGTAGTCTTTCCATCTAGTAGCCCAGTAGTCAGGTTATCTTTTGTCTTATAGCCTAGTAACTGGGAAGTCTTTTCGTATTGTAGCCCAGTAGTTGGGTAGTCTTTTCTTCTCATAGCCCAGTAGTCAGGTAGTCTTGTCTGGTGTCCCAGTAGTCAGGTAGTCAGGAAGTCTTGTAGCCCTGAAGTCGGGTAGTCTATTCTTCTAGTAGCCCAGTAGTCAGGTTATCTTTTGTCTTATAGCCGGGTAGTCTTTTTTTCTAGTAGTCCAGTAGTCAGGTGGTCTTTTCGTCTTGTAGCCCAGTAGTCAGATAGTCTATTCTTCTAGTAACCCAGTAGTCACATAGTCTTTTCATCCTGTAGCCCAGTAGTGGGGTAGTCTATTCTTCTGGTAGCCCAGTAGTCAGGTTATCTTTTGTCTTACAGCCGAGTAGCTGGGTAGTCTTTTCGTCTTGTAGCCCAGTAGTCGGGTTATCTTTTCTTCTAGTAGCCCAGTAGTCTGGTAGTCTTTTCGTCTTGTAGCCCAGTAGTCAGGTAGTCTTTTCTTCTAGTAGTGCAGTAGTCAGGTAGTCTTTTCGTCTGGTAGCCCAGTAGTCAGGTAGTCTTTTGTCTTATAGCCCAGTAGTCGGGTAGTCTATTCTTGTAGTAGCCCAGTAGTCAGGCTGCCTGTTATTTTGGTATTCCAGGTGACTAATCTTCCAAATTACTTTTCTCCGCTTCTTCCACCTTGGGCGTTCTTATTCTGTCGGAAATTCTAATTTATACAGACATCGTCCCTGGAAGGCACAGATCCCGCAAAATCTCACTGCTGATTCATTTACATATCCATTAATGCCTCCACCAATCACAGGCCAACTCCTACCACCAACCTTCTCACCCCTCCCATCTCTATGCAAATGAGTTTTGCGCTTAAACTGGCGGACAAAACAATGACTTTTTTTTTTTTTTTTGTTATATTCGTGGCATAAGAAATCCGCATGGAAATGACTGCGAGGTGGAGGAGAGAAGAAATATTTATAGGTGCCTGACAACATATGGTGGAATTATCGGCACATATATTACTGCTAGGTGGTGAACCGCGCTCGGTGGGTTTGATTTACATGCACTGTGAGCTACAGGTCTATGAGGAGTCGGAGGGGGAGGCGCTGGCAATTATCCTAAGCTTCCTATCAACACAGAATACATTGAGATAAAAGACATCAAACCTTTACCAGTACTCATTCTTCAGTGCCTTTACCAGTACCAATTCTTCAGTGCCCCAAACCTATCCACCTATGTCACATGGCAATCTACGGGGTGAAGAGTCTAAGGACCCTCTTTAAATTTAGAAACGAAAGGAAATATAACATATTTAAATACCCCAGTAAGTAATAGTTGATGGGGCCTATCTTTTAGGTTATGTCTGGAACATGGCCGCCATCTTGAAAGCCGCCATTTTGGATTGAGGGCAATTTTTTTTTCCAATGGGAAGGTGGTCATGTAGCATTTCATTCGAAAGTTATGAACACGGAAAGTTACAACAATATCTGGGAACGTTCCCAGCTATTTGACGTGTTCAATGTGTAGTCCAGGGTGCTGATCACCAGAGCTGAAGCTGAACACTAAGCAATGTTCTGTGTTGATAACTTTTGATATTGCAAAACTGGTTGCGGCAATTAATTTCTGACACAATTCTCGTTCTCCAGCTCCCCACAGGAAAAACCTGCCCTCAATCCAATATGGTGGCTTTCAAGATGGCGGCCATGTTCCGAGCATAGCCTAACAGATAGGCCCCCTCACCTATTACTTGCTGGGCTACCAGATATGTCATTTTCCCTTTCTTTTGTGAAATATATGGGGGGGGGGCCGAGACTCTAGGGGGAGATTTATCAAACATGGCAACCAATCAGATTCCACCTTTCATTTTCCAAAAAGTCTGTGAGGATTGAAAGGTGGAATCTGGTTGGTTGCTAGGGGCAACTAAGCCAGTTTCACTTTACACCATGTTTGATAAATCTCCCCCTAGATCCATAACCCCGGAGATAGTAATGACTGGTGGGTTTTGTACTGGCAGAAATGTCGCCCCCGTTTCTGACTTTTGCACCGATAAACAACTGAGGGCGGGGTTCTTTTTAGGGACTGAGGGGGTAATGTTCTAGGGTAGAGCGTCATCCATGAAAAGGCCATGGGTAATAGGATACGCAAAGTAGTTCCCTCCCAGGAGGAAACCAGCCTGCTCTCTGCTGCCACCTAGTGGAGGGATGCAAGAAGGACGCTGCACTTTTTATAAACTCTATGCACTGTAACATAGTGGACACCAGTGCCGCCCTGTACAAATATGGATCCTTCTCTGTGTAGAGAAGCTCCGGACTCCATATCCACAGCAAAGCTTCCAGAAATGCACAAAGTCATGTGACAACTACCTGGGTTTCTGATAGGCTGAGGCTGCTCGCCAACTGTTTCCTTTCGGCCCCCACCACGTAATGGTTCTTCTCGAAGGCTCTCTCCAGCCGGAGCAACTGCGAAGGAGAGAACGCTGTGCGGATACGCTTGGGCTTCCTGGCAAAAGGTCCATGGAGGAGTAGACTCTCCTGGGAGACATCACTGCCTGGAATAGGAAGATAAAAGACCATAGTTAGACGATGAGACTGGCCCCTACTGTCCTGGCTCATAGCGAGGATGGTGTATCAATGCAGGAGACCTGACCCTGGCAGGATGGCAAAACCTTCCTTAAAGGGGAACTACGGAGAAAAGTGTCAGATTTGTCCATTACTTCTAATTAGAAAAAAAATCTCCAGTCTTCCAGTACTTATCAGCTGCTGTACGTTCTGCAGGAAGTGCTGTATTCTTTCCAGTCTGATACAGTGCTCTCTGCTGCCACCTCTGTCCATGTCAAGAACTGTAGCAGCAAATCCCCATAGAAAAACTCTCTCCACCTCTCCAGACTAGAAAAAAATACACCACTTCCTACAGAACATCCAGCAGCTGATAAGTACTGGAAGTACTGTAGATTTAAAATAGACATAAATCACAAATCTATAAACCTTTCTGAAACCAGCTGATTTGAAAACAATTTTGTTTGCTCCAGAGTACCCCTTTAATTATTTTGTTAAAGCAATGTGATGTCATAACTTGAGATGATGTCACCGTCCTTCACATATCACCCAGATGATGTCATCATTAAAAGAAATGCAATTTCTTTTATGTCATCATTTAAGAAAAAAAATAATAATTATATATATATATATATATATATATATATATATATATATATATACAGATGTCGTTATAACCCTCAGCAGTTATGAAGATCCCAACAAACTGGAGACAGAACGATTCACATGAATGGGAGAGGGTTCAGGGCATGCTCTGTGACCTGTACAGGGGTCCTATCTATATACTGGTGTCATCTGTCACTATAATCCTGTCTATGATGATAATGAGGACACGGCTGGAATGTGATGTGTACAGAACAGGAACCTTTGGCAGTTTATTAGGCTTAGTGGCCTATACGTGGAGTGTACATGGAGTATACTTGGAGTGTACATGGAGTATACATGGAGTGTACATGGAGTATACATGGAGTATACTTGGAGTGTACATGGAGTATACATGGAGTATACATGGAGTGTACATGGACTATACATGGAGTGTACATGGAGTATACTTGGAGTGTACATGGACTATACATGGAGTGTACATGGAGTATACATGGAGTATACATGGAGTGTACATGGAGTATACATGGAGTATACTTGGAGTGTACATGGAGTATACATGGAGTGCACATGGACTATACATGGAGTATACATGGAGTATACATGGAGTGTACATGGAGTGTACATGGAGTATACATGGAGTATACTTGGAGTGTACATGGAGTGTACATGGAGTATACTTGGAGTATACATGGAGTGTACATGGAGTATACATGGAGTGCACATGGACTATACATGGAGTATACATGGAGTATACATGGAGTGTACATGGAGTATACATGGAGTATACTTGGAGTGTACATGGAGTATACATGGAGTGCACATGGACTATACATGGAGTATACATGGAGTATACATGGAGTATACATGGAGTGCACATGGACTATACATGGAGTATACATGGAGTATACATGGAGTGCACATGGACTATACATGGAGTATACATGGAGTATACATGGAGTGTACATGGAGTATACATGGAGTATACTTGGAGTGTACATGGAGTATACATGGAGTGCACATGGACTATACATGGAGTATACATGGAGTATACATGGAGTGTACATGGAGTGTACATGGAGTATACATGGAGTATACTTGGAGTGTACATGAAGTGTACATGGAGTGTACATGAAGTGTACATGGAGTGTACATGGAGTATACTTGGAGTGTACATGGACTATACATGGAGTGTACATGGAGTGTACATGAAGTGTACATGGAGTGTACATGAAGTGTACATGGAGTATACTTGGAGTGTACATGGACTATACATGGAGTGTACATGGAGTGTACATGGAGTATACATGGAGTATACATGGAGTGCACATGAACTATACATGGAGTATACATGGAGTGTACATGGAGTGTACTTGGAGTGTACTTGGAGTATACATGGAGTGCACATGGACTATACATGGAGTATACATGGAGTTTACTTGGAGTGTACATGGAGTGTACTTGGAGTATACATGGAGATATTGTAGGTTTTGTGGGTGACCTGATATGGAGGACAGGAGGTGACTAGCTGTGAGCGGAGTAATAGTGCTTTCCCAGCTACATATGTGCTCTAGTCCAGCGCTTCTCAAACTTTTTCTACTGGGCGCCTGGGCCTCACCAGACTGACCAAGAGCGTGCCTGGGCCTCACCAGACTGACCAAGAGCGTGCCTGGGCCTCACCAGACTGACCAAGAGGATGCCTGGGCCTCAACAGACTGACCAAGAGGATGCCTGGGCCTCACCAGACTGACCAAGAGGATGCCTGGGCCTCACCAGACTGACCAAGAGGGCACCTGGGCCTCACCAGACTGACCAAGAGGGCGCCTGGGCCTCACCAGACTGACCAAGTGGATGCCTAGGCCTCACCAGACTGAACAAGAGGGCACCTGGGCCTCACCAGACTGACCAAGAGGGCACCTGGGCCTCACCAGACTGACCAAAAGGATGCCTGGGCCTCACCAGACTGACCAAGAGCGTGCCTGGGCCTCAACAGACTGACCAAGAGGATGCCTGGGCCTCACCAGACTGACCAAGAGGATGCCTGGGCCTCAACAGACTGACCAAGAGGATGCCTGGGCCTCACCATACTGACCAAGAGCGTGCCTGGGCCTCACCAGACTGACCAAGAGGGCGCCTGGGCCGCACCAGACTGACCAAGAGGGTGCCTGGGCTCACCAGACTGACCAAAAGGGTGCCTGGGCCTCACCAGACTGACCAAGAGGGCACCTGGGCCTCACCAGACTGACCAAGAGGGCGCCTGGGCCTCACCAGACTGACCAAGAGGGTGCCTGGCCTCACCAGACTGACCAAGAGGGTGCCTGGCCTCACCAGACTGACCAAAAGGATGCCTGGGCCTCACCAGACTGACCAAGAGCGTGCCTGCGCCTCACCAGACTGACCAAGAGCGTGCCTGGGCCTCACCAGACTGACCAAGAGGATGCCTGGGCCTCAACAGACTGACCAAGAGGATGCCTGGGCCTCAACAGACTGACCAAGAGGATGCCTGGGCCTCACCATACTGACCAAGAGCGTGCCTGGGCCTCACCAGACTGACCAAGAGGGCGCCTGGGCCGCACCAGACTGACCAAGAGGGCGCCTGGGCCTCACCAGACTGACCAAGAGGATGCCTGGGCCTCAACAGACTGACCAAGAGGATGCCTGGGCCTCACCATACTGACCAAGAGCGTGCCTGGGCCTCACCAGACTGACCAAGAGGGCGCCTGGGCCTCACCAGACTGACCAAAAGGATGCCTGGGCCTCACCAGACTGACCAAGAGCGTGCCTGGGCCTCAACAGACTGACCAAGAGGATGCCTGGGCCTCACCAGACTGACCAAGAGGATGCCTGGGCCTCAACAGACTGACCAAGAGGATGCCTGGGCCTCACCATACTGACCAAGAGCGTGCCTGGGCCTCACCAGACTGACCAAGAGGGCGCCTGGGCCGCACCAGACTGACCAAGAGGGTGCCTGGGCTCACCAGACTGACCAAAAGGGTGCCTGGGCCTCACCAGACTGACCAAGAGGGCACCTGGGCCTCACCAGACTGACCAAGAGGGCGCCTGGGCCTCACCAGACTGACCAAGAGGGTGCCTGGCCTCACCAGACTGACCAAGAGGGTGCCTGGCCTCACCAGACTGACCAAAAGGATGCCTGGGCCTCACCAGACTGACCAAGAGCGTGCCTGGGCCTCACCAGACTGACCAAGAGGATGCCTGGGCCTCAACAGACTGACCAAGAGGATGCCTGGGCCTCAACAGACTGACCAAGAGGATGCCTGGGCCTCACCATACTGACCAAGAGCGTGCCTGGGCCTCACCAGACTGACCAAGAGGGCGCCTGGGCCGCACCAGACTGACCAAGAGGGTGCCTGGGCTCACCAGACTGACCAAAAGGGTGCCTGGGCCTCACCAGACTGACCAAGAGGGCGCCTGGGCCTCACCAGACTGACCAAGATGGTTATTTTTGTGAAAACTGTCTCCCCAGCTGGGCCTCACCCACAACTAGGGGGCGCCTCACCAACAACTAGGGGGCGCCTCACCCACAACTAGGGGGCGCCTCACCCACAACTAGGGGGCGCCTCACCAACAACTGGGGGCGCCTCACCCACAACTAGGGGGCGCCTCACCCACAACTAGGGGGCGCCTCACCAACAACTAGGGGGCGCCTCACCAACAACTAGGGGGCGCCTCACCCACAACTAGGGGCCGCCTCACCAACAACTAGGGGGCGCCTCACCAACAACTAGGGGGTGCCTCACCCACAACTAGGGGGCGCCTCACCAACAACTAGGGGGCGCCTCACCCACAACTAGGGGGCGCCTCACCAACAACTAGGGGGCGCCTCACCAACAACTAGGGGGCGCCTCACCCACAACTAGGGGGCGCCTCACCAACAACTAGGGGGCGCCTCACCAACAACTAGGGGGCGCCTCACCCACAACTAGGGGGCGCCTCACCAACAACTAGGGGGCGCCTCACCAACAACTAGGGGGCGCCTCACCCACAACTAGGGGGCGCCTCACCAACAACTAGGGGGCGACTCACCCACAACTAGGGGGCGCCTCACCAACAACTAGGGGGCGCCTCACCCACAACTAGGGGGCGCCTCACCAACAACTAGGGGGCGCCTCACCAACAACTAGGGGGCGCCTCACCAACAACTAGGGGGCGCCTCACCCACAACTAGGGGGAGCCTCACCAACAACTAGGGGGCGCCTCACCAACAACTAGGGGGCGCCTCACCCACAACTAGGGGGCGCCTCACCAACAACTAGGGGGCGCCTCACCCACAACTAGGGGGCGCCTCACCCACAACTAGGGGGCGCCTCACCCACAACTAGGGGGCGCCTCACCCACAACTAGGGGGCGCCTCACCAACAACTAGGGGGCGCCTCACCCACAACTAGGGGGCGCCTCACCCACAACTAGGGGGCGCCTCACCAACAACTAGGGGGCGCCTCACCCACAACTAGGGGGCGCCTCACCCACAACTAGGGGGCGCCTCACCAACAACTAGGGGGCGCCTCACCCACAACTAGGGGGCGCCTCACCCACAACTAGGGGGCACCTCACTGTTTGAGAAGCACCGCTCTATAGTATTTATTATTATTCATCCAGATTCACATACTACAATATTTGAAGATATTTTACTCCATATTCCGCCTGCTCCACATTTATATTACACCCACTGAAGACTCCTGCCAGATGAAGAAGAACTAAGTCACACAAAGTAATACAGAGCACGCTGCTATATACAGCTGGTATAACCTGGGGATCTCCTGTATATAATTATATATGCACAGCTGGTATAACCTGGGTATATACTGTATATAATTATATATGTACAGCTGGTATAACCTGGGGATCTCCTGTATATAATTATATATGTACAGCTGCTATAACCTGGGGATCTCCTGTATATAATTATATATGTACAGCTGGTATAACCTGGGTATCTCCTGTATATAATTATATATGTACAGCTGGTATAACCTGGGTATCTCCTGTATATAATTATATATGTACAGCTGTTATAACCTGGGTATCTCCTGTATATAATTATATATGTACAGCTGGTATAACCTGGGTATATACTGTATATAATTATATATGCACAGCTGGTATAACCTGGGTATATACTGTATATAATTATATATGTACAGCTGGTATAACCTGGGAATCTCCTGTATATAATTATATATGTACAGCTGCTATAACCTGGGGATCTCCTGTATATAATTATATATGTACAGCTGGTATAACCTGGGTATCTCCTGTATATAATTATATATGTACAGCTGATATAACCTGGGTATCTCCTGTATATAATTATATATGTACAGCTGGTATAACCTGGGTATATACTGTATATAATTATATATGCACAGCTGGTATAACCTGGGTATATACTGTATATAATTATATATGTACAGCTGGTATAACCTGGTTATCTTCTGTATATAATTATATATGTACAGCTGGTATAACCTGGGGATCTCCTGTATATAATTATATATGTACAGCTGGTATAACCTGGGGATCTCCTGTATATAATTATATATGTACAGCTGCTATAACCTGGGGATATCCTATATATAATTATATATGTACAGCTGGTATAACCTGGCTATCTCCTGTATATAAATGTATATGTACAGCTGGTATAACCTGGGTATCTCCGGTATATAATTATATATGTACAGCTGGTATAACCTGGGGATCTCCTGTATATAATTATATATACAGCTGGTATAACCTGGCTATCTCCTGTATATAAATGTATATGTACAGCTGGTATAACCTGGGGATCTCCTGTATATAATTATATATGTACAGCTGGTATAACCTGGGTATATACTGTATATAATTATATATGTACAGCTGGTATAACCTGGGTATATACTGTATATAATTATATATGTACAGCTGGTATAACCTGGGGATCTCCTGTATATAATTATATATGTACAGCTGGTATAACCTGGGTATATACTGTATATAATTATATATGTACAGCTGGTATAACCTGGGGATCTCCTGTATATAATTATATATACAGCTGGTATAACCTGGGGATCTCCTGTATATAGTTATATATGTACAGCTGGTATAACCTGGGAATCTCCTGTATATAATTATATATGTACAGCTGGTATAACCTGGGTATATACTGTATATAATTATATATGTACAGCTGGTATAACCTGGGTATATACTGTATATAATTATATATGTACAGCTGGTATAACCTGGGGATCTCCTGTATATAGTTATATATGTACAGCTGGTATAACCTGGGGATCTCCTGTATATAGTTATATATGTACAGCTGGTATAACCTGGGGATCTCCTGTATATAGTTATATATGTACAGCTGGTATAACCTGGGGATCTCCTGTATATAGTTATATATGTACAGCTGGTATAACCTGGGTGTCTCCTGTATATAGTTATATATGTACAGCTGGTATAACCTGGGTATTTCCTGTATATAATTATATATGTACAGCTGGTATAACCTAGGTATCTCCTGTATAAAGTAATATGGAGCATGCTGGTATAACCTGGGTGGGATTATATATGTACAGAGTGGTTCGGGCTGTATTTAGGAGATGATTCATATAACTCTATCTCCTGGGATGTGATATAATCATTCCCTATTAATACTGAGCGTCTATCAGCTGTGTGAGTCACCGGCCGCTGTGGATGGGAATAGTAGTAGAGACTATAGCGGGATCTGTGTATTATATAATTATGGAGTCCCTGGCATGGCTCCATCTATACAGAGGTATCAGGATACAGGCACAGGCAGTTGTCTATGGGGGGGGGGGGGGGTCTCCTCTTAATTTCCAGGATCAGCAGACGCGCCGTATAATTACAACAATTTGTGATCTATTACAACATTGTAATTTCACATCCAACACCGTCATTATAAGCTTTATTATTATCCAGCCCCAGTCACACAGCGGCTTCTCATATAGTCAGGAGGACTCCCAGAATATACTGAGCTACGCTGACTATAGTCATATACACTGCAGAATAGTGAGTGCAGCTCTGGAGTATAACACAGGATGTAACTCAGGATCACTACAGGATCAGTAATGTAATCTCCAGTCTTCCAGTACATATCAGCTGCTGTATGTCTGGTAGGAAGTTGTGTATTCTTCCTAGTCTGACACAATGCTCTCTGCTGCCACCTCTGTCCATGTCAGGAACTGTCCAGAGCAGGAGAGGTTTTCTATGGAGATTTGCTGCTGCTCTGGACAGTTCCTGACATGGACAGAGATGGCAGCAGTGTCAAACTGGGAATAATACATCACTTTCTGCAGGACATACAGCAGCTGATAAGTACTGGAAGACTTGAGATTTTTTAATAGAAGTGATTTACAAAGCTCTGGCACTTTGGCACCAGTTGATTTAAAAGAAAAACATTTTGGTGAACTACACCCTTTAATGATCATAATTAACAGTCGTCATTGTAAAAATAAAAAAAAATAATAATTTTTCACCTTAGAAAGACGTTGTGGGAACATAGCCTATCAGTGTCTAAACAACATCAACAACTAACATCAGGATCAAACACAAGAAAAAATCCTCAATAGCGATCAATATACCTCTGCTTTTTATAAGAGTCACCATATAATAATACACCCTGGTGATAAAGACACAATAGTGATAAATGTCATCTATAATGTGATAAAGATACTCTATAGTGGTGCACACCTGTGATAAAGATACTCTAATCATGCGCAGTAGTGATAACATACTCTATAGTGGCACACACTTGTGATAAAGATACTCTATAATCATGCGCAGTAGTGATATATATACTCTATAGTGGTGCACACTTGTGATAAACACGCTGAGGCACATTTATCATTACGCACCATTGAAGAATGCCTGGAATCAGGTGTACACCTCTCAGTAAATCTGGCCAGGTAATTGGGGGTGGGGCTTTATCACGAGTACACCAGTCTTGATAAATGTACCCCGCTGTATAGGGCTATGTTCACACTACGTGTCTTACACTGTCAGAACATGGCCTAGTTATGCATACTAGTAGTAAAGTTACACTGTAGTAATAAATTATATAATCACACTAGTGATACAGACACAGTGTAATAATGCATAGTAGTGATACAGGCTCCATAGTGTGCACTGACATGCCTCCATGTATAATTGTGTGCATAATAGTGATTAATGTACTATATAATTGTGCCCCATTGATGCATATATAATGTACTATATAATGGTGCACACTAGTATAACATACTCTATAATTAGACATAGTAGTTACTAATGTACTATATAATGGTGCACACTAGTATACATTATATATAATTAGACATAGTAGTGACTAATGTACTATATAATGGTGCACACTAGTATACATAATATATAATTAGACATAGTAGTGACTAATGTATTATATAATGGTGCACACTAGTATACAATATATATAATTAGACATAGTAGTGACTAATGTACTATATAATGGTGCACACTAGTATACATTATATATAATTAGACATAGTAGGAACTAATGTACTATATAATGGTGCACACTAGTATAACATTATATATAATTAGACATAGTAGTGACTAATGTACTATATAATGGTGCACACTAGTATAACATAATATATAATTAGACATAGTAGGGACTAATGTACTATATAATGGTGCACACTAGTATACATAATATATAATTAGGCATAGTAGTGACTAATGTACTATATAATGGTGCACACTAGTATAACATTATATATAATTAGGCATAGTAGTGACTAATGTACTATATAATGGTGCACACTAGTATACATAATATATAATTAGGCATAGTAGTGACTAATGTACTATATAATGGTGCACACTAGTATAACATTATATATAATTAGACATAGTAGTGACTAATGTACTATATAATGGTGAACACTAGTATAACATTATATATAATTAGGCATAGTAGTGAGTAATGTACTATATAATGGTGCACACTAGTATACATTATATATAATTAGACATAGTAGTGACTAATGTACTATATAATGGTGCACACTAGTATAACATACTCTATAATTAGACATAGTAGGGACTAATGTACTATATAATGGTGTACACTAGTATAACATTATATATAATTAGACATAGTAGTGACTAATGTACTATATAATGGTGCACACTAGTATAACATTATATATAATTAGACATAGTAGGGACTAATGTACTATATAATGGTGTACACTAGTATAACATACTCTATAATTAGGCATAGTAGTTACTAATGTACTATATAATGGTGCACACTAGTATAACATTATATATAATTAGGCATAGTAGTGACTAATGTACTATATAATGGTGTACACTAGTATAACATACTCTATAATTAGGCATAGTAGGGACTAATGTACTATATAATGGTGTACACTAGTATAAGACTCTATAATTAGACATAGTAGGGACTAATGTACTATATAATGGTGTACACTAGTATAACATTATATATAATTAGGCATAGTAGGGACTAATGTACTATATAATGGTGCACACTAGTATAACATTATATATAATTAGGCATAGTAGTGACTAATGTACTATATAATGGTGCACACTAGTATAACATTATATATAATTAGGCATAGTAGTGACTAATGTACTATATAATGGTGTACACTAGTATAACATACTCTATAATTAGGCATAGTAGGGACTAATGTACTATATAATGGTGTACACTAGTATAACATTATATATAATTAGACATAGTAGGGACTAATGTACTATATAATGGTGTACACTAGTATAACACTCTATAATTAGACATAGTAGTGACTAATGTACTACATAATGGTGCACACTAGTATAACATTATATATAATTAGGCATAGTAGTGACTAATGTACTATATAATGGTGCACACTAGTATAACATTATATATAATTAGGCATAGTAGTGACTAATGTACTATATAATGGTGTACACTAGTATAACATACTCTATAATTAGGCATAGTAGTGACTAATGTACTATATAATGGTGCACACTAGTATAACATTATATATAATTAGGCATAGTAGTGACTAATGTACTATATAATGGTGTACACTAGTATAACATACTCTATAATTAGGCATAGTAGGGACTAATGTACTATATAATGGTGCACACTAGTATACATTATATATCATTAGACATAGTAGGGACTAATGTACTATATAATGGTGCACACTAGTATACATTATATATAATTAGGCATAGTAGTGACTAATGAGCTATGTAATGTGAACACTGGTGAAACCATAATTTAGCACAGTAGTGATAGTGTGGTATATAATGTGTCACACTGATAACATACTTTGTAGTGGGGTATAGTAGTGATTGATGTGGTGTATAATGGTGCACACTAGTAACGTATACTGTATAGTTGAGCTTAAGGCTATGTTCACAGTATTTCCACTCATCATTTCAGCTACAAATACTGGCCAAAATACTGACAGAAATACTGGGCAATATACTATGTGCTGCACACTGATGATAGCCTAACTGAGCAGAGTAATGATTAATATTAGGCCATGTTCACACAACCAAGTTCTGTAGTAATCACAGCTACGGTTACAACGGCCGTGATTATTACAAAGCTTACGTAGTGTGAACATAGCCCAATGGTGTACACTGGTAACACATATATACAAAGTTATGATTAATATACTATATAATGGTGCACATTGGTAACACATATATACAAAGTTATGATTAATATACTATATAATGGTGCACATTGGTAACACATATATAATTGAGCATAATAATGATGAATGTACTATATAATGGTGCACACTAGTAAAACAAACTCTATAATTGAGCATAGGAGTGAATAATGTACTATATAATGGGGCACACTCGTAAGACATACTCTATAATTGAACAAAGTAGGGGATAATTTTACTGAATAATGGTGCACTAGTGATACACACTATAATTGGGCATAGTAGTGATTTATGTACTGTATAAGGCAATGTTCATACGCTGTAAGAGACCAGCTGTTCCGTGACCAGGTCGGGTCACAGAACGGCCGGTCTCAGAAAAGATCATTCCTGCTTGATCTTTAGCGCAGATGATCTTTAGTGCCGCTTAGTTCTGTTGCGGGCAAATAGAGACTATAATTGTGCACAGTAGTGATTAATATACTGTATAATGGTATAATGTTGGTACAGAGACTATAATTGTGCACAGTAGTGATTAATATACTGTATAATGGTATAATGTTGGTACAGAGACTATAATTGTGCACAGTAGTGATTAATATACTGTATAATGGTATAATGTTGGTACAGAGACTATAATTGTGCACAGTAGTGATTAGTGTACTGTATAATGGTATAATGTTGGTACAGAGACTATAATTGTGCACAGTAGTGATTAATATACTGTATAATGGTATAATGTTGGTACAGAGACTATAATTGTGCACAGTAGTGATTAGTATACTGTATAATGGTATAATGTTGGTACAGAGACTATAATTGTGCACAGTAGTGATTAGTATACTGTATATTGGTATAATGTTGGTACAGAGACTATAATTGTGCACAGTAGTGATTAATATACTGTATAATGGTATAATGTTGGTACAGAGACTATAATTGTGCACAGTAGTGATTAGTGTACTGTATAATGGTATAATGTTGGTACAGAGACTATAATTGTGCACAGTAGTGATTAGTGTACTGTATAATAGGATAATGTTGGTACAGAGACTATAATTGTGCACAGTAGTGATTAATATACTGTATAATAGGATAATGTTGGTACAGAGACTATAATTGTGCACAGTAGTGATTAGTATACTGTATATTGGTATAATGTTGGTATAGAGACTATAATTGTGCACAGTAGTGATTAGTGTACTGTATAATGGTATAATGTTGGTATAGAGACTATAATTGTGCACAGTAGTGATTAGTGTACTGTATAATGGTATAATGTTGGTACAGAGACTATAATTGTGCACAGTAGTGATTAATATACTGTATATTGGTATAATGTTGGTATAGAGACTATAATTGTGCACGGTAGTGATTAATATACTGTATATTGGTATAATGTTGGTACAGAGACTATAATTGTGCACGGTAGTGATTAGTGTACTGTATATTGGTATAATGGTACAGAGACTATAATTGTGCACAGTAGTGATTAATATACTGTATAATGGTGTAATGTTGGTACAGAGACTATAATTGTGCACAGTAGTGATTAGTGTACTGTATAATGGTATAATGGTACAGAGACTATAATTGTGCACAGTAGTGATTAATATACTGTATAATGGTAGAATGTTGGTACAGAGACTATAATTGTGCACAGTAGTGATTAGTATACTGTATATTGGTATAATGTTGGTACAGAGACTATAATTGTGCACGGTAGTGATTAATATACTGTATAATGGTATAATGTTGGTACAGAGACTATAATTGTGCACAGTAGTGATTAGTGTACTGTATAATGGTATAATGTTGGTACAGAGACTATAATTGTGCACAGTAGTGATTAATATACTGTATATTGGTATAATGTTGGTATAGAGACTATAATTGTGCACGGTAGTGATTAATATACTGTATATTGGTATAATGTTGGTACAGAGACTATAATTGTGCACGGTAGTGATTAGTGTACTGTATATTGGTATAATGGTACAGAGACTATAATTGTGCACAGTAGTGATTAATATACTGTATAATGGTGTAATGTTGGTACAGAGACTATAATTGTGCACAGTAGTGATTAGTGTACTGTATAATGGTATAATGGTACAGAGACTATAATTGTGCACAGTAGTGATTAATATACTGTATAATGGTAGAATGTTGGTACAGAGACTATAATTGTGCACAGTAGTGATTAGTATACTGTATATTGGTATAATGTTGGTACAGAGACTATAATTGTGCACGGTAGTGATTAATATACTGTATAATGGTATAATGTTGGTACAGAGACTATAATTGTGCACAGTAGTGATTAGTGTACTGTATAATGGTATAATGTTGGTATAGAGACTATAATTGTGCACAGTAGTGATTAGTGTACTGTATAATGGTATAATGTTGGTATAGAGACTATAATTGTGCACAGTAGTGATTAGTATACTGTATATTGGTATAATGTTGGTATAGAGACTATAATTGTGCACAGTAGTGATTAGTATACTGTATATTGGTATAATGTTGGTATAGAGACTATAATTGTGCACAGTAGTGATTAGTGTACTGTATAATGGTATAATGTTGGTATAGAGACTATAATTGTGCACAGTAGTGATTAATATACTGTATAATGGTGTAATGTTGGTACAGAGACTATAATTGTGCACAGTAGTGATTAGTATACTGTATATTGGTATAATGTTGGTATAGAGACTATAATTGTGCTTATTGATTAGTGTACTGCGTCATTGTGCATACTAGTGACTGCACACAGGATGTAATAGTTGTCCGCACAGCAGTAAGGAGTGTGTCACGTGTCCCCCCCCCCCGCACAGATGTGTGATCACTATCTGTGGATTATTACGCTGTAATATGGAATAATTAGCAGTTATTAGAATATAATATGGAATAATTAGCGGTTATTAGAATATAATATGGAATAATTAGCGGTTATTTGGGCTGATAATGATGATGTGCAGGTCATGTGCGTTACACGGAGGCAACTAGCTCTATAATCACATCACATTAACCCCCTGACTGCTGGAACATCAACCAGCCCTCACTATAATAACCGTATCAGTGCTGGAACACCAACCAGTCCTCACTATAATAACCATGTCAGTGCTGGAACACCAACCAGTCCTCACTATAATAACCATGTCAGTGCTGGAACACCAACCAGTCCTCACTATAATAACTATGTCAGTGCTGGAACACCAACCAGTCCTTACTATAATAACTATGTCAGTGCTGGAACAACAACCAGTCCTTACTATAATAACCATGTCAGTGCTGGAACACCAACCAGTCCTTACTATAATAACCATGTCAGTGCTGGAACAACAACCAGTCCTCACTATAATAATCATGTCATTGCTGGAACAACAACCAGCCCTTACTATAAAAACCATGTCAGTGCTGGAACACCAACCAGTCCTAGCTATAATAACCATGTCAGTGCTGGAACACCAACCAATCCTCACTATAATAACCATGTCAGTGCTGGAACACCAACCAGCCCTCACTATAATAACCATGTCAGTGCTGGGGCACCAACCAGTCCTCACTATAATAACCATGTCAGTGCTGGAACACCAACCAGTCCTCACTATAATAACCATGTCAGTGCTGGAACACCAACCAGTCCTCACTATAATAACCATGTCAGTGCTGGAACACCAACCAGTCCCTACTATAATAACTATGTCAGTGCTGGAACACCAATCAGCCCTCACTATAATAACCGTATCAGTGCTGGAACACCAACCAGTCCTCACTATAATAACTATGTCAGTGCTGGAACACCAACCAGTCCTTACTATAATAACCATGTCAGTGCTGGAACAACAACCAGTCCTCACTATAATAACCATGTCAGTCCTGGAACACCAACCAGTCCTTACTATAATAACCATGTCAGTGCTGGAACAACAACCAGCCCTCACTATAATAACCGTATCAGTGCTGGGGCACCAACCAGTCCTCACTATAATAACCATGTCAGTGCTGGAACAACAACCAGTCCTCACTATAATAACTATGTCAGTGCTGGAACACCAACCAGTCCTTACTATACTAATCATGTCAGTGCTGGAACACCAACCAGTCCTTACTATACTAATCATGTCAGTGCTGGAACACCAACCTGTCCTCACTATAATAACCATGTCAGTGCTGGGGCACCAACCAGTCCTTACTATAATAACCATGTCAGTGCTGGAACACCAACCAGTCCTAGCTATAATAACTATGTCAGTGCTGGAACACCAACCAGTCCTTACTATAATAACCATGTCAGTGCTGGAACACCAACCAGTCCTCACTATAATAACCATGTCAGTGCTGGAACACCAACCAGTCCTTACTATAATAACCATGTCAGTGCTGGAACAACAACCAGTCCTCACTATAATAACCATGTCAGTGCTGGAACAACAACCAGCCCTTACTATAATAACCATGTCATTGCTGGAACAACAACCAGCCCTTACTATAAAAACCATGTCAGTGCTGGAACACCAACCAGTCCTAGCTATAATAACCATGTCAGTGCTGGGGCACCAACCAGTCCTTACTATAATAACTATGTCAGTGCTGGAACACCAACCAGTCCTTACTATAATAACTATGTCAGTGCTGTAACAACAACCAGTCCTTACTATAATAACCATGTCAGTGCTGGAACACCAACCAGTCCTTACTATAATAACCATGTCAGTGCTGGAACACCAACCAGTCCTAGCTATAATAACCATGTCAGTGCTGGAACACCAACCAGTCCCCATCTATATGTCTCCATCCACTGCAGGTTACATTGTGGTTGTTAACAAATAAATTGTCAGGAATTCCCATTTTATACCTTGACTTCAGTGTTTTACAATTTGCCCTAGGAGCTTACAATCTCTTTTATATAGTAAAGCTCATTGCCATAATAATACATTATGATTTATTGCTGAGGATCAGATCAGAGGACCCCCCAGCCTGGAGCAAAGACTGGGGGGGCTGATGGAGAAGAGGGCCACATGGAAGGGGAACTCACTACATACACAGACGTTCTGAAAAAAATTCCGAGGGAAATTATTCTTATAATAATTGTTGTGGTTTTAATAATAATAATAATAATAATAATAATAATAATAATAATAATAATAATATTTAATCATAATAATCTTTATTATTGTTGTTCTTAGTATTTTCCTTTACCTACATGCACTACCTATACAGAGCAGCAGGACACCAGCACAATATACAGGACTATTATTACCGCTATTGCTGCTGTTGGTGCCATTTAGCTGCTGGACACAGATTACTCCAACAATAACAATCAATCAATAAATAGGATGAATGATTGGTAATTGATGAGACAGGATAAGACTATATAACACCATCATCCCCCGGTCCCTATACACTGCAGCCCCCGCACAATGTTATGCAGACCAGGAGGGAGCTCCGGTTATTTCTCAATGGAAAATAAATAGATAAATAAATAAGTGAATAATTATCGATGATAGATAGCGGAAATCCCAACAACAAACAGAAAGAAAACAAAACCCGTCGGTGATTCCAGATGTAAGAGATCTGTGCTCATCCTCATCGGAGCAATATACAGGGATATATATATATATAGGGATATATATAAACAGAGAT
Organism: Dendropsophus ebraccatus; assembly: GCF_027789765.1. Lineage (NCBI taxonomy): Eukaryota > Metazoa > Chordata > Amphibia > Anura > Hylidae > Dendropsophus > Dendropsophus ebraccatus. The sequence continues at coordinate 19,649,308 of NC_091460.1, read as the reverse complement.
AAATTTACAGGGATATATACACTAGTGCAGTAACACTATATACAGGTGCCAGGGCACACTATATCCACTAGTGCAGTAACACTATATACAGGTGCCAGGGCACACTATATACACTAGTGCAGTAACACTATATACAGGTGCCAGGGCACACTATATACACTAGTGCAGTAACACTATATACAGGTGCCAGGGCACACTATATCCACTAGTGCAGTAACACTATATACAGGTGCCAGGGCACACTATATCCGCTTGTGCAGTAACACTATATACAGGTGCCAGGGCACACTATATACACTAGTGCAGTAACACTATATACAGGTGCCAGGGCACACTATATACACTAGTGCGGTAACACTATATACAGGTGCCAGGTCACACTATATACACTAGTGCAGTAACACTATATACACGTGCCAGGGCACACTATATACACTAGTGCAGTAACACTATATACAGGTGCCAGGGCACACTATATACACTAGTGCAGTAACACTATATACATGTGCCAGGGCACACTATATCTACTAGTGCAGTAACACTATATACAGGTGCCAGGGCACACTATATACACTAGTGCAGTAACACTATATACAGGTGCCAGGGCACACTATATACACTAGTGCAGTAACACTATATACAGGTGCCAGGGCACACTATATCTACTAGTACAGTAACACTATATACAGGTGCCAGGGTACACTATATCCACTAGTGCAGTAACACTATATACAGGTGCCAGGGCACACTATATACACTAGTGCAGTAACACTATATACAGGTGCCAGGGCACACTATATCCACTAGTGCAGTAACACTATATACAGGTGCCAGGACACATTATATACACTAGGGCAGTAACACTATATACAGGTGCCAGGGCACACTATATCCCCTAGTGCAGTAACACTATATACAGGTGCCAGGGCACACTATATACACTAGTGCAGTAACACTATATACAGGTGCCAGGGCACACTATATACACTAGTGCAGTAACACTATATACAAGTGCCAGGGCACACTATATCCACTAGTGCAGTAACACTATATACAGGTGCCAGGGCACACTATATACACTAGTGCAGTAACACTATATACAAGTGCCAGGGCACACTATATACACTAGTGCAGTAACACTATATACAGGTGCCAGGGCACACTATATACACTAGTGCAGTAACACTATATACAGGTGCCAGGGCACACTATATACACTAGTGCAGTAACACTATATACAGGTGCCAGGGCACACTATATACACTAGTGCAGTAACACTATATACAGGTGCCAGGGCACACTATATACACTAGTGCAGTAACACTATATACAGGTGCCAGGGCACACTATATACACTAGTGCAGTAACACTATATTCACGTGCCAGGGCACACTATATCCACTAGTGCAGTAACACTATATACAGGTGCCAGGGCACACTATATACACTAGTGCAGTAACACTATATACAGGTGCCAGGGCACACTATATACACTAGTGCAGTAACACTATATACAGGTGCCAGGGCACACAGTATACACTAGTGCAGTAACACTATATACAGGTGCCAGGGAACACTATATCCACTAGTGCAGTAACACTATATACAGGTGCCAGGGCACACTATATACACTAGTGCAGTAACACTATATACAGGTGCCAAAGCACACTATATACACTAGTGCAGTAACAGTATATACAGGTGCCAGGGCACACTATATACACTAGTGCAGTAACACTATATACAGGTGCCAGGTCACACTATATACACTAGTGCAGTAACACTATATACAGGTGCCAGGGCACACAATATACACTAGTGCAGTAACAGTATATACAGGTGCCAGGACACACTATATCCACTAGTGCAGTAACACTATATACAGGTGCCAGGGCACACTATATACACTAGTACAGTAACACTATATACAAGTGCCAGGGCACACTATATCCACTAGTGCAGTAACACTATATACAGGTGCCAGGGCACACTATATACACTAGGGCAGTAACACTATATACAGGTGCCAGGGCACACTATATACACTAGTACAGTAACACTATATAGAGGTGCCAGGGCACACTATATACACTAGGGCAGTAACACTATATACAGGTGCCAGGGCACGCTATATACACTAGTGCAGTAACACTATATACAGGTGCAAGGGCACACTATATACACTAGTGCAGTAACACTATATACAGGTGCCAGGGCACACTATATCCACTAGTGCAGTAACACTATATACAGGTGCCAGGACACATTATATACACTAGGGCAGTAACACTATATACAGGTGCCAGGGCACACTATATCCACTAGTGCAGTAACACTATATACAGGTGCCAGGACACATTATATACACTAGGGCAGTAACACTATATACAGGTGCCAGGGCACACTATATCCCCTAGTGCAGTAACACTATATACAGGTGCCAGGGCACACTATATACACTAGTGCAGTAACACCATATACAGGTGCCAGGGCACACTATATACACTAGTGCAGTAACACCATATACAGGTGCCAGGGCACACTATATACACTAGTGCAGTAACACCATATACAGGTGCCAGGGCACACTATATCCACTAGTGCAGTAACACTATATACAGGTGCCAGGGCACACTATATACACTAGTGCAGTAACACTATATACAGGTGCCAGGGCACACTATATACACTAGTGCGGTAAGACTATATACAGGTGCCAGGGCACACTATATCCACTAGCGCAGTAACACTATATACAGGTGCCAGGGCACACTATATACACTAGTGCGGTAACACTATATACAGGTGCCAGGTCACACTATATACACTAGTGCAGTAACACTATATACAGGTGCCAGAGCAGCACACTATATCCACTAGCGCAGTAACACTATATACAGGTGCCAGGGCACACTATATCCACTAGTGCAGTAACACTATATACAGGTGCCAGGACACACTATATACACTAGTGCAGTAACACTATATACAGGTGCCAGGGCACACAGTATACACTAGTGCAGTAACACTATATACAGGTGCCAGGGCACACTATATACACTAGTGCAGTAACACTATATACAGGTGCCAGGGCACACTATATACACTAGTGCGGTAACACTATATACAGGTGCCAGGGCACACTATATACACTAGTGCAGTAACACTATATACAGGTGCCAGGGCACACTATATACACTAGTGCAGTAACACTATATACAGGTGCCAGGGCACACTATATCCACTAGCGCAGTAACACTATATACAGGTGCCAGGTCACACTATATACACTAGTGCAGTAAAACTATATACAGGTGCCAGGGCACACTATATACACTAGTGCAGTAACACTATATACAGGTGCCAGGGCACACTATATACACTAGTGCAGTAACACTATATCCACGTGCCAGGGCACACTATATACACTAGTACAGTAACACTATATACAGGTGCCAGGGCACACTATATACACTAGTGCAGTAACACTATATACAGGTGCCAGGGCACACTATATACACTAGTACAGTAACACTATATCCATGTGCCAGGGCACACTATATACACTAATGCAGTAACACTATATACAGGTGCCAGGGCACACTATATACACTAGTGCAGTAACACCATATACAGGTGCCAGGGCACACTATATACACTAGTGCAGTAACACTATATACAGGTGCCAGGACACACTATATCCACTAGTGCAGTAACACCATATACAGGTGCCAGGGCACACTATATCCGCTAGTGCAGTAACACTATATACAGGTGCCAGGGCACACTATATACACTAGTGCAGTAACACTATATACAGGTGCCAGGGCACACTATATACACTAGTGCAGTAACACTGTATACAGGTGCCAGGGCACACTATATACACTAGTGCAGTAACACTATATACAGGTGCCAGGGCACACTATATCTACTAGTACAGTAACACTATATACAGGTGCCAGGGCACACTATATACACTAGTGCCGTAACACTATATACAGGTGCCAGGGCACACTATATACACTAGTGCAGTAACACTATATACAGGTGCCAGGGAACACTATATCCACTAGTGCAGTAACACTATATCCACGTGCCAGGGCACACTATATACACTAGTGCAATAACACTATATACAGGTGCCAGGGCACTTTATATCCACTAGTACAGTAACACTATATACAGGTGCCAGGGAACACTATATCCACTAGTGCAGTAACACTATATCCACGTGCCAGGGCACACTATATACACTAGTGCAGTAACACTATATACAGGTGCCAGGGCACACTATATCCGCTAGTGCAGTAACACTATATACAGGTGCCAGGGCACACTATATACACTAGTGCAGTAACACTATATACAGGTGCCAGGGCACACTATATACACTAGTGCAGTAACACTGTATACAGGTGCCAGGGCACACTATATACACTAGTGCAGTAACACTATATACAGGTGCCAGGGCACACTATATCTACTAGTACAGTAACACTATATACAGGTGCCAGGGCACACTATATACACTAGTGCCGTAACACTATATACAGGTGCCAGGGCACACTATATACACTAGTGCAGTAACACTATATACAGGTGCCAGGGAACACTATATCCACTAGTGCAGTAACACTATATCCACGTGCCAGGGCACACTATATACACTAGTGCGGTAACACTATATACAGGTGCCAGGTCACACTATATACACTAGTGCAGTAACACTATATACAGGTGCCAGAGCAGCACACTATATCCACTAGCGCAGTAACACTATATACAGGTGCCAGGGCACACTATATCCACTAGTGCAGTAACACTATATACAGGTGCCAGGACACACTATATACACTAGTGCAGTAACACTATATACAGGTGCCAGGGCACACAGTATACACTAGTGCAGTAACACTATATACAGGTGCCAGGGCACACTATATACACTAGTGCAGTAACACTATATACAGGTGCCAGGGCACACTATATACACTAGTGCGGTAACACTATATACAGGTGCCAGGGCACACTATATACACTAGTGCAGTAACACTATATACAGGTGCCAGGGCACACTATATACACTAGTGCAGTAACACTATATACAGGTGCCAGGGCACACTATATCCACTAGCGCAGTAACACTATATACAGGTGCCAGGTCACACTATATACACTAGTGCAGTAAAACTATATACAGGTGCCAGGGCACACTATATACACTAGTGCAGTAACACTATATACAGGTGCCAGGGCACACTATATACACTAGTGCAGTAACACTATATCCACGTGCCAGGGCACACTATATACACTAGTACAGTAACACTATATACAGGTGCCAGGGCACACTATATACACTAGTGCAGTAACACTATATACAGGTGCCAGGGCACACTATATACACTAGTGCAGTAACACTATATCCATGTGCCAGGGCACACTATATACACTAATGCAGTAACACTATATACATGTGCCAGGGCACACTATATACACTAGTGCAGTAACACTATATACAGGTGCCAGGGCACACTATATACACTAGTACAGTAACACTATATACAGGTGCCAGGGCACACTATATACACTAGTGCAGTAACACTATATACAGGTGCCAGGACACACTATATCCACTAGTGCAGTAACACTATATACAGGTGCCAGAGCAGCACACTATATCCACTAGCGCAGTAACACTATATACAGGTGCCAGGGCACACTATATCCACTAGTGCAGTAACACTATATACAGGTGCCAGGACACACTATATACACTAGTGCAGTAACACTATATACAGGTGCCAGGGCACACAGTATACACTAGTGCAGTAACACTATATACAGGTGCCAGGGCACACTATATACACTAGTGCAGTAACACTATATACAGGTGCCAGGGCACACTATATACACTAGTGCGGTAACACTATATACAGGTGCCAGGGCACACTATATACACTAGTGCAGTAACACTATATACAGGTGCCAGGGCACACTATATACACTAGTGCAGTAACACTATATACAGGTGCCAGGGCACACTATATCCACTAGCGCAGTAACACTATATACAGGTGCCAGGGCACACTATATACACTAGTGCAGTAACACTATATACAGGTGCCAGGGCACACTATATACACTAGTGCAGTAACACTATATACAGGTGCCAGGGCACACTATATACACTAGTGCAGTAACACTATATCCACGTGCCAGGGCACACTATATACACTAGTGCAGTAACACTATATACAGGTGCCAGGGCACACTATATACACTAGTGCAGTAACACTATATACACGTGCCAGGGCACACTATATACACTAGTACAGTAACACTATATCCATGTGCCAGGGCACACTATATACACTAGTGCAGTAACACTATATACAGGTGCCAGGGCACACTATATACACTAGTGCAGTAACACCATATACAGGTGCCAGGGCACACTATATACACTAGTGCAGTAACACTATATACAGGTGCCAGGACACACTATATCCACTAGTGCAGTAACACTATATACAGGTGCCAGGGCACACTATATCCGCTAGTGCAGTAACACTATATACAGGTGCCAGGGCACACTATATACACTAGTGCAGTAACACTATATACAGGTGCCAGGGCACACTATATACACTAGTGCAGTAACACTATATACAGGTGCCAGGGCACACTATATACACTAGTGCAGTAACACTATATACAGGTGCCAGGGCACACTATATCTACTAGTACAGTAACACTATATACAGGTGCCAGGGCACACTATATACACTAGTGCCGTAACACTATATACAGGTGCCAGGGCACACTATATACACTAGTGCAGTAACACTATATACAGGTGCCAGGGAACACTATATCCACTAGTGCAGTAACACTATATCCACGTGCCAGGGCACACTATATACACTAGTGCAGTAACACTATATACAGGTGCCAGGGCACTTTATATCCACTAGTACAGTAACACTATATACAGGTGCCAGGGAACACTATATCCACTAGTGCAGTAACACTATATCCACGTGCCAGGGCACACTATATACACTAGTGCAGTAACACTATATACAGGTGCCAGGGCACACTATATCCGCTAGTGCAGTAACACTATATACAGGTGCCAGGGCACACTATATACACTAGTGCAGTAACACTATATACAGGTGCCAGGGCACACTATATACACTAGTGCAGTAACACTGTATACAGGTGCCAGGGCACACTATATACACTAGTGCAGTAACACTATATACAGGTGCCAGGGCACACTATATCTACTAGTACAGTAACACTATATACAGGTGCCAGGGCACACTATATACACTAGTGCCGTAACACTATATACAGGTGCCAGGGCACACTATATACACTAGTGCAGTAACACTATATACAGGTGCCAGGGAACACTATATCCACTAGTGCAGTAACACTATATCCACGTGCCAGGGCACACTATATACACTAGTGCGGTAACACTATATACAGGTGCCAGGTCACACTATATACACTAGTGCAGTAACACTATATACAGGTGCCAGAGCAGCACACTATATCCACTAGCGCAGTAACACTATATACAGGTGCCAGGGCACACTATATCCACTAGTGCAGTAACACTATATACAGGTGCCAGGACACACTATATACACTAGTGCAGTAACACTATATACAGGTGCCAGGGCACACAGTATACACTAGTGCAGTAACACTATATACAGGTGCCAGGGCACACTATATACACTAGTGCAGTAACACTATATACAGGTGCCAGGGCACACTATATACACTAGTGCGGTAACACTATATACAGGTGCCAGGGCACACTATATACACTAGTGCAGTAACACTATATACAGGTGCCAGGGCACACTATATACACTAGTGCAGTAACACTATATACAGGTGCCAGGGCACACTATATCCACTAGCGCAGTAACACTATATACAGGTGCCAGGTCACACTATATACACTAGTGCAGTAAAACTATATACAGGTGCCAGGGCACACTATATACACTAGTGCAGTAACACTATATACAGGTGCCAGGGCACACTATATACACTAGTGCAGTAACACTATATCCACGTGCCAGGGCACACTATATACACTAGTACAGTAACACTATATACAGGTGCCAGGGCACACTATATACACTAGTGCAGTAACACTATATACAGGTGCCAGGGCACACTATATACACTAGTGCAGTAACACTATATCCATGTGCCAGGGCACACTATATACACTAATGCAGTAACACTATATACATGTGCCAGGGCACACTATATACACTAGTGCAGTAACACTATATACAGGTGCCAGGGCACACTATATACACTAGTACAGTAACACTATATACAGGTGCCAGGGCACACTATATACACTAGTGCAGTAACACTATATACAGGTGCCAGGACACACTATATCCACTAGTGCAGTAACACTATATACAGGTGCCAGGGCACACTATATCCGCTAGTGCAGTAACACTATATACAGGTGCCAGGGCACACTATATACACTAGTGCAGTAACACTATATACAGGTGCCAGGGCACACTATATACACTAGTGCAGTAACACTGTATACAGGTGCCAGGGCACACTATATACACTAGTGCAGTAACACTATATACAGGTGCCAGGGCACACTATATCTACTAGTACAGTAACACTATATACAGGTGCCAGGGCACACTATATCCCCTAGTGCAGTAACACTATATACAGGTGCCAGGTCACACTATATACACTAGTGCAGTAACACTATATACAGGTGCCAGGGCACACTATATACACTAGTGCAGTAACACTATATACAGGTGCCAGGGCACACTATATACACTAGTGCAGTAACACTATATACAGGTGCCAGGGCACACTATATACACTAGTGCCGTAACACTATATACAGGTGCCAGGGCACACTTTATACACTAGTGCAGTAACACTATATACAGGTGCCAGGGAACACTATATCCACTAGTGCAGTAACACTATATCCACGTGCCAGGGCACACTATATACACTAGTGCAGTAACACTATATACAGGTGCCAGGGCACTTTATATCCACTAGTACAGTAACACTATATACAGGTGCCAGGGAACACTATATCCACTAGTGCAGTAACACTATATCCACGTGCCAGGGCACACTATATACACTAGTGCAGTAACACTATATACAGGTGCCAGGGCACACTATATACACTAGTACAGTAACACTATATACAGGTGCCAGGGCACACTATATACACTAGTGCAGTAACACTATATACAGGTGCCAGGGCACACTATATACACTAGTACAGTAACACTATATCCATGTGCCAGGGCACACTATATACACTAATGCAGTAACACTATATACAGGTGCCAGGGCACACTATATACACTAGTGCAGTAACACTATATACAGGTGCCAGGGCACACTATATACACTAGTGCAGTAACACTATATACAGGTGCCAGGGCACACTATATCCGCTAGTGCAGTAACACTATATCCATGTGCCAGGGCACACTATATACACTAGTGCAGTAACACTATATACAGGTGCCAGGGCACACTATATCCCCTAGTGCAGTAACACTATATACAGGTGCCAGGGCACACTATATCCACTAGTGCAGTAACACTATATCCACGTGCCAGGGCACACTATATACACTAGTGCAGTAACACTATATACAGGTGCCAGGGCACACTATATCCCCTAGTGCAGTAACACTATATACAGGTGCCAGGGAACACTATATCCACTAGTGCAGTAACACTATATCCACGTGCCAGGGCACACTATATACACTAGTGCAGTAACACTATATACAGGTGCCAGGGCACTTTATATCCACTAGTACAGTAACACTATATACAGGTGCCAGGGAACACTATATCCACTAGTGCAGTAACACTATATCCACGTGCCAGGGCACACTATATACACTAGTGCAGTAACACTATATACAGGTGCCAGGGCACACTATATACACTAGTGCAGTAACACTATATACAGGTGCCAGGGCGCACTATATACACTAGTGCAGTAACACTATATACAGGTGCCAGGGCACACTATATACACTAGTACAGTAACACTATATACAAGTGCCAGGGCACACTATATCCACTAGTGCAGTAACACTATATACAGGTGCAAGGGCACACTATATACACTAGTGCAGTAACACTATATACAGGTGCCAGGGCACACTATATACACTAGTGCAGTAACACTATATACAGGTGCCAGGGCACACTATATCCACTAGTGCAGTAACACTATATACAGGTGCCAGGGCACACTATATACACTAGTGCAGTAACACTATATACAGGTGCCAGGGCACACTATATACACTACTGCAGTAACAGTATATACAGGTGCCAGGGCACACTATATCCACTAGTGCAGTAACACTATACAGAGGTGCCAGGGCACACTATATACACTAGGGCAGTAACACTATATCCACGTGCCAGGGCACACTATATCCACTAGTGCAGTAACACTATATACAGGTGCCAGGGCACACTATATCCACTAGTGCAGTAACACTATATACAGGTGCCAGGGCACACTATATACACTAGTACAATAACACTATATAGAGGTGCCAGGGCACACTATATACACTAGGGCAGTAACACTATATACAGGTGCCAGGGCACGCTATATACACTAGTGCAGTAACACTATATACAGGTGCCAGGGCACACTATATACACTAGTGCAGTAACACTATATACAGGTGCCAGGGCACACTATATACACTAGTGCAGTAACACTATATACAGGTGCCAGGGCACACTATATACACTAGTGCAGTAACACTATATACAGGTGCCAGGGCACACTATATACACTAGTGCAGTAACACTATATACAGGTGCCAGGACACATTATATACACTAGGGCAGTAACACTATATACAGGTGCCAGGGCACACTATATCCACTAGTGCAGTAACACTATATACAGGTGCCAGGACACATTATATACACTAGGGCAGTAACACTATATACAGGTGCCAGGGCACACTATATCCCCTAGTGCAGTAACACTATATACAGGTGCCAGGGCACACTATATACACTAGTGCAGTAACACTATATACAGGTGCCAGGGCACACTATATACACTAGTGCAGTAACACCATATACAGGTGCCAGGGCACACTATATACACTAGTGCAGTAACACCATATACAGGTGCCAGGGCACACTATATACACTAGTGCAGTAACACTATATACAGGTGCCAGGGCACACTATATACACTAGTGCAGTAACACTATATACAGGTGCCAGGGAACACTATATCCACTAGTGCAGTAACACTATATACAAGTGCCAGGGCACACTATATACACTAGTGCAGTAACACTATATACAGCTGCCAGGGCACACTATATACACTAGTGCAGTAACACTATATACAGGTGCCAGGGCACACTATATCCACTAGTGCAGTAACACTATATACAGGTGCCAGGGCACACTATATCCACTAGTGCAGTAACACTATATACAGGTGCCAGGGCACACTATATACACTAGTGCAGTAACACTATATACAGGTGCCAGGGCACACTATATACACTAGTGCGGTAAGACTATATACAGGTGCCAGGGCACACTATATCCACTAGCGCAGTAACACTATATACAGGTGCCAAGGCACACTATATACACTAGTGCGGTAACACTATATACAGGTGCCAGAGCAGCACACTATATCCACTAGCGCAGTAACACTATATACAGGTGCCAGGGCACACTATATCCACTAGTGCAGTAACACTATATACAGGTGCCAGGACACACTATATACACTAGTGCAGTAACACTATATACAGGTGCCAGGGCACACAGTATACACTAGTGCAGTAACACTATATACAGGTGCCAGGGCACACTATATACACTAGTGCAGTAACACTATATACAGGTGCCAGGGCACACTATATACACTAGTGCAGTAAAACTATATACAGGTGCCAGGGCACACTATATACACTAGTGCAGTAACACTATATACAGGTGCCAGGGCACACTATATACACTAGTGCAGTAACACTATATCCACGTGCCAGGGCACACTATATACACTAGTACAGTAACACTATATACAGGTGCCAGGGCACACTATATACACTAGTGCAGTAACACTATATACAGGTGCCAGGGCACACTATATACACTAGTACAGTAACACTATATACAGGTGCCAGGGCACACTATATACACTAGTGCAGTAACACTATATACAGGTGCCAGGGCACACTATATACACTAGTACAGTAACACTATATCCATGTGCCAGGGCACACTATATACACTAATGCAGTAACACTATATACAGGTGCCAGGGCACACTATATACACTAGTGCAGTAACACTATATACAGGTGCCAGGACACACTATATCCACTAGTGCAGTAACACTATATACAGGTGCCAGGGCACACTATATCCGCTAGTGCAGTAACACTATATACAGGTGCCAGGGCACACTATATACACTAGTGCAGTAACACTATATACAGGTGCCAGGGCACACTATATACACTAGTGCAGTAACACTGTATACAGGTGCCAGGGCACACTATATACACTAGTGCAGTAACACTATATACAGGTGCCAGGGCACACTATATCTACTAGTACAGTAACACTATATACAGGTGCCAGGGCACACTATATACACTAGTGCAGTAACACTATATCCACGTGCCAGGGCGCACTATATACACTAGTGCAGTAACACTATATACAGGTGCCAGGGCACACTATATACACTAGTGCAGTAACACTATATACAGGTGCCAGGGCACACTATATCCCCTAGTGCAGTAACACTATATACAGGTGCCAGGGCACACTATATACACTAGTGCCGTAACACTATATACAGGTGCCAGGGCACACTATATACACTAGTGCAGTAACACTATATACAGGTGCCAGGGAACACTATATCCACTAGTGCAGTAACACTATATCCACGTGCCAGGGCACACTATATACACTAGTGCAGTAACACTATATACAGGTGCCAGGGCACACTATATACACTAGTACAGTAACACTATATACAGGTGCCAGGGCACACTATATCCACTAGTGCAGTAACACTATATACAGGTGCCAGGGCACACTATATACACTAGTACAGTAACACTATATCCATGTGCCAGGGCACACTATATACACTAATGCAGTAACACTATATACAGGTGCCAGGGCACACTATATACACTAGTGCAGTAACACTATATACAGGTGCCAGGGCACACTATATACACTAGTGCAGTAACACTATATCCATGTGCCAGGGCACACTATATCCGCTAATGCAGTAACACTATATCCATGTGCCAGGGCACACTATATACACTAGTGCAGTAACACTATATACAGGTGCCAGGGCACACTATATCCCCTAGTGCAGTAACACTATATACAGGTGCCAGGGCACACTATATACACTAGTGCCGTAACACTATATACAGGTGCCAGGGCACACTATATACACTAGTGCAGTAACACTATATACAGGTGCCAGGGAACACTATATCCACTAGTGCAGTAACACTATATCCACGTGCCAGGGCACACTATATACACTAGTGCAGTAACACTATATACAGGTGCCAGGGCACTTTATATCCACTAGTACAGTAACACTATATACAGGTGCCAGGGCACACTATATCCACTAGTGCAGTAACACTATATACAGGTGCCAGGGTACACTATATACACTAGTGCAGTAACACTATATACAGGTGCCAGGGCACACTATATCCACTAGTGCAGTAACACTATATACAGGTGCCAGGGTACACTATATCCACTAGTGCAGTAACACTATATACAGGTGCCAGGGCACACTATATACACTAGTGCAGTAACACTATATACAGGTGCCAGGGCACACTATATACACTAGGGCAGTAACACTATATACAGGTGCCAGGGCACACTATATACACTAGTGCAGTAACACTGTATACAGGTGCCAGGGCACACTATATACACTAGTGCAGTAACACTATATACAGGTGCCAGCGCACACTGTATACACTAGTGCGGTAACACTATATACAGGTGCCAGGGCACACTATATACACTAGGGCAGTAACACTATATACAGGTGCCAGCGCACACTGTATACACTAGTGCAGTAACACTATATACATGTGCCAGGGCACACTATGTACACTAGTGCAGTAACACTATATCCATGTGCCAGGGCACACTAAATACACTAGTGCAGTAACAATATATACAGGTGCCAGGGCACACTTTATACACTAGTGCAGTAACACTATATACAGGTGCCAGGGCACACTATATCCGCTAGTGCAGTAACACTATATACAGGTGCCAGGGCACACTATATACACTAGTGCAGTAACACTATATACAGGTGCCAGGGCACACTATATACACTAGTGCAGTAACACTATATCCATGTGCCAGGGCACACTAAATACACTAGTGCAGTAACAATATATACAGGTGCCAGGGCACACTTTATACACTAGTGCAGTAACACTATATACAGGTGCCAGGGCACACTGTATACACTAGTGCAGTAACACTATATACATGTGCCAGGGCACACTATATACACTAGTGCAGTAACACTATATCCATGTGCCAGGGCACACTAAATACACTAGTGCAGTAACAATATATACAGGTGCCAGGGCACACTTTATACACTAGTGCAGTAACACTATATACAGGTGCCAGGGCACACTATATACACTAGTGCAGTAACACTAGGACACATGGCACAGATATACAATATACATTTGAGTGTATTTGATGTGTCTATAGCATTAATAACCTTTGTTTTATACTGGTATATAGCTATACAAAAGGTACACAATAAATGTATAAATGTACACAATATATCTGTATACAGGAGTATAGAGCAGCAGCACAGTGATCTCAGCCTCCTCTACTATCCTCACTATTATCACCAGTATTATTCCTACTACCATGTGATAGCTTCAGATACCCTGACACCTCTGTATAGTGTTATTGTATTACTAGATACAAGTGTGCCCTGACACCTCTGTATAATGTTATTGTATCACTAGATACAAGTGTGCCCTGACACCTCTGTATAATGTTATTGTATCACTAGATACAAGTGTGCCCTGACACCTCTGTATAGTGTTATTGTATCACTACATACAAGTGTGCCCTGACACCTCTGTATAGTGTTATTGTATCACTACATACAAGTGTGCCCTGACACCTCTGTATAGTAATATTGTATCACTAGATACAAGTGTGCCCTGACACCTCTGTATAATGTTATTGTATCACTAGATACAAGTGTTCCCTGACACCTCTGTATAATGTTATTGTATCACTAGATACAAGTGTGCCCTGACACCTCTGTATAATGTTATTGTATCACTAGATACAAGTGTGCCCTGACACCTCTGTATAGTGTTATTGCACCAGTGGACATAGTGTGCCCTGACACCTCTGTATAGTGTTATTGTATCATTAGATACAAGTGTGCCCTGACACCTCTGTATAGTGTTATTGCACCACTAGATACAAGTGTGCCCTGACACCTCTGTATAGTGTTATTGCACCACTAGATACAAGTGTGCCCTGACACCTCTGTATAATGTTATTGTATCACTAGATACAAGTGTGCCCTGACACCTCTGTATAATGTTATTGTATCACTACATACAAGTGTGCCCTGACACCTCTGTATAGTGTTATTGCACCACTAGATACAAGTGTGCCCTGACACCTCTGTATAGTGTTATTGCACCACTAGATACAAGTGTGCCCTGACACCTCTGTATAGTGTTATTGCACCACTAGATACAAGTGTGCCCTGACACCTCTGTATAGTGTTATTGCACCACTAGATACAAGTGTGCCCTGACACCTCTGTATAGTGTTATTGCACCACTAGATACAAGTGTGCCCTGACACCTCTGTATAATGTTATTGTACCACTAGATACAAGTGTGCCCTGACACCTCTTTAGGCTATGTTCACACTACGTATATGTCCGGCCTCATATTTTTCCCGGCCGGACATATAAGTAAAAAAGTGCAGCCGGAATTTACGCAAGTTGCGGCCGGCTACGTACGGTCCGTGAACTTACGCCCGTAATGTACGTACGCTTCCCGAGCGGCGTACGTAGCGATCTGACAGCGGTATTTTACTTGGAAATCTTCGCCTAGCCCCGGACACCTCACAGAACCTTTTGGATCGGCAAATCAAAGTGGAAAAAACCTCTGTATAGTGTTATTGTACCACTAGATACAAGTGTGCCCTGACACCTCTGTATAGTGTTATTGTACCACTAGATACAAGTGTGCCCTGATACCTCTGTATAGTGTTATTGTATCACTAGATACAAGTGTGTCCTGATACCTCTGTATAGTGTTATTGCACCAGTGGACATAGTGTGCCCTGACACCTGTGTATAGTGTTATTGTACCACTAGATATAAGTGTGCCCTGACACCTTTGTATAGTGTTATTGCACTAATGGACACTAATGGACACTTCCACTAATGGTTTGCAAGGAGTCGTAGAGCCACAAGTACCAGCAATCACTCTGTTGTTACAGCGTTACATACACCTACCATCATCACCCATACACCTACCATCACCACCCATACACCTACCATCATCACCCATACATTTACCATCATCATCACCCATACACCTACCAACACCCATACACCTCCCATAATCACCCATACATCTTCCAGTATCACCCATACACCTACCATCATCACCCATACACCTACCATCATCACCCATACACCTACCATCATCACCCATACACCTACCATCATCACCCATACACCTACCATCATTACCCATACACCTTCCAGTATCACCCATGCACCTCCCATCATCACTCATACACCTTCCAGTATCACCCATACACCTCCCATCATCACCCATACACCTTCCAGTATCTCCCATACACCTCCCATCATCACCCATACACCTTCCAGTATCTCCCATACACCTCCCATCATCACCCATACACCTACCATCATCACTCATACACCTTCCAGTATCACCCATACACCTCCCATCATCACCCATACACCCACCATCATCACCCATACACCTCCCATCATCACCCATATATCTTCCAGTATCACCCATACACCTACCATTATCACCCATATATCTTCCAGTATCACCCATACACCTACCATTATCACCCATACACCTCCCATCATCACCCATACACCTTCCAGTATCACCCATACACCTACCATTATCACCCATACACCTACCATCATCACCCATACACCTACCATCATTACCCATACACCTACCATCACCACCCATACACCTCCCATCATCACCCATACACCTTCCAGTATCACCCATACACCTACCATCATCACCCATACATTTACCATCATCATCACCCATACACCTACCATCATCACCCATACACCTTCCAGTATCACCCATACACCTTCCAGTATCACCCATACACCTACCATCATCACCCATACACCTACCATCATTACCCATACACCTACCATCACCACCCATACACCTCCCATCATCACCCATACACCTTCCAGTATCACCCATACACCTACCATCATCACCCATACACCTTCCAGTATCACCCATACACCTACCATCATCACCCATACACCTACCATCATCACCCATACACCTACCATCATTACCCATACACCTACCATCACCACCCATACACCTACCATCATCACCCATACACCTTCCAGTATCACCCATACACCTATTATCATCACCCATACACCTACCATCATCACCCATACATCTTCCAGTATCACCCATACACCTACCATCATCACGCATACACCTACCATCATTACCCATACACCTTCCAGTATCACCCATACACCTCCCAGTATTACCCATACACCTTCCAGTATCACCCATACACCTACCATCATCACCCATACACCTACCATCATTACCCATACACCTACCATCACCACCCATACACCTACCATCATCACCCATACACCTTCCAGTATCACCCATACACCTATTATCATCACCCATACACCTACCATCATTACCCATACACCTTCCAGTATCACCCATACACCTCCCAGTATTACCCATACACCTTCCAGTATCACCCATACACCTCCCATCATCACCCATACACCTTCCACTATCACCCATACACCTTCCACTATCACCCATACACCTACCATCACTACCCATACATTTACCATCATCATCACCCATACACCTACCAACACCCATACACCTTCCAGTATCACCCATACACCTACCATCATCACCCATACACCTACCATAATCACCCATACACCTACCATCACCACCCATACACCTCCCATCATCACCCATACACCTCCCATCATCACCCATACACCTACCATAATCACCCATACACCTACCATCATCACCCATACATCTTCCAGTATCACCCATACACCTACCATCATTACCCATACACCTTCCAGTATCACCCATACACCTCCCAGTATCACCCATACACCTTGCAGTATCACCCATACACCTCCCATCATCACCTATACACCTCCCATCATTACCCATACACCTCCCATCTTCACCCATACACCTTCCAGTATCACCCATACACCTCCCATCATCACCCATACACCTCCCATCATCACCCATACACCTACCATCACCACCCATACACCTACCATCACCACCCATACACCTACCATCATCACCCATACATTTACCATCATCATCACCCATACACCTACCAACACCCATACACCTCCCATCATCACCCATACACCTACCATCAGCACCCATACACCTACCATCATCACCCATACATTTACCATCATCATCACCCATACATCTTCCAGTATCACCCATACATCTTCCAGTATCACCCATACACCTACCATCATCACCCATACACCTACCATCATCACCCATATATCTTTCAGTATTACCCATACACCTACCATCATCACCCATACACCTACCATCATTACCCATACACCTTCCAGTATCACCCATGCACCTCCCATCATCACTCATACACCTTCCAGTATCACCCATACACCTCCCATCATCACCCATACACCTTCCAGTATCTCCCATACACCTCCCATCATCACCCATACACCTACCATCATCACTCATACACCTTCCAGTATCACCCATACACCTCCCATCATCACCCATACACCTACCATCATCACCCATACACCTCCCATCATCACCCATATATCTTCCAGTATCACCCATACACCTACCATTATCACCCATATATCTTCCAGTATCACCCATACACCTACCATTATCACCCATACACCTCCCATCATTACCCATACACCTTCCAGTATCACCCATACACCTACCATTATCACCCATACACCTACCATCACCACCCATACACCTACCATTATTACCCATACACCTTCCAGTATCACCCATACACCTATTATCATCACCCATACACCTACCATCATCACCCATACATATTCCAGTATCACCCATACACCTACCATCATCACGCATACACCTACCATCATTACCCATACACCTTCCAGTATCACCCATACACCTCCCAGTATTACCCATACACCTTCCAGTATCACCCATACACCTCCCATCATCACCTATACACCTTCCACTATCACCCA